>NW_006912932.1:403963-771578 GCF_000585535.1 Cladophialophora psammophila CBS 110553 | reverse complement strand
ACACACACACACACACACACACACACACACACACACACACACACACACACACACACACACACACACACACTCTCTCTCTCTCTCTCTCTCTCTCTCTCTCTCTCTCTCTCATGCCTCAGTGCTGCCGTTGGTAGCAGATTTGATTCCGCTCGCTGCTACACCGGGGCGAGACCTCAACCCTGGCGGTGGTGGGATATGTGTACCAAACTCCATCCAACCTCAACGAAGCTGAAAAAATGAGAAACGTGTTGCAACGGTCAATGGAATGGCATCAGCTTCGGAATGCTTATTCAGCCCCACGACAACTTCACCAGTGTGTGTTTGCTGTTTCCAGATTGATGATCCCGTGAGAGAGCAAGTCACCATTCCGTACTCTCTGCTTTCAATGATTCCAAGACCACCTGCCTAGGGAGGTGAACGGTGTACCTTTCTTTTCATGACCTGCAGGTACAGTCCTCATTGGTCTCCTCAACCATGGGTCCCATGCTCGTCGCAGCTGTTGTTCGACCAGCCCATAACCAAGGAGATCTGGCAGCCATTCGTTGTCTCCTTCGGGCAATCGAAGCTCCAGTCCCAGTTATGCGGCTTAGAAGGTATAGAACGACTTGGTCGGTAACACATCCTCATTCGAGGAACCTTCATCTAGAAAACCCTGATGAAATTACAAGCCACTAAGCCACGAGATGACGATCGGCCTGTGTGGTCACTGGGCACCTAAAATATCATCTTGGACTTTCTTTGGAAAGCCTTCAGTGTCAAGAAGATGCTGTGGTATATCAGTCGATGAGGCTGTTGGGTCAAGGACGTACAAGCGCACACTCTGTGGGTGAAAGTGACATCCATATCACTCACTCATCTCTGCCGCACCCATGGATGCAATGCACTGTGCCCGGCCGGCCTCCCAGCCTCCCAATTCCCAGGAGTCTCAGTTGTATAAATATTTCACTCAGTGTGATCTCACCGTCGTCCATTTTCTCCACCGCCAAATCAGCATCGACCACCATCATCGCAAGAGACCATCAGCTTCAGAGTAACTGTACAATATCACATCCTTCTCTACCAGCAAACATGTTGCCTTACAAGTTCCCGAACATGTCCTCGACCACTACCTTGACCCTTCCATTGAGAACTGCGCCACCAAAGTCAGTTACTCTTGACCCCTATTTCACCCTCCTCTACGAAGACAACAAGAAGGCCTTGAAACACTTCCTTGATAACAAAGTGCCCCTTCCGGTTAACGACATTCTCGCAACCCCAAGACTTGTCGAATACCTTCTGAGCAAAGAACCCGGTCCAAAAGTCCAGTACGAAAACCTTCGGCCTGCTCTGACTGCCATTCGCTCCTTCTTGCTCAGCTCTCCTGGCGGCAAAAAGCTTTTGGCATTCTACAAACACCTCCTGAAAGTTCAAGGTCGCTGGTTGATGACAACTGCTGAATTGATCGGCTTCGAGCTCTACATCAAGCTCACCCATGCCCTCTTCATCTCCCGTGATGATAAGAAGCTCTTGGCCCATTTTGTGAAGGTCATCCCAGGGGCTGTCTCCAAAGTTGCAAACTACACCGACATCGACCGGGCTACCTTTGACGCCTTGCTCAATCTCGAAAAGAACCGACTTCAGGAGGCGAGCACCACTGCAACGGACAACCTCTTCAATTTCAAAGTCTCCAAGGAATTTTACCATACCCATGGCAAACTTCTCACTGCCATTGAGATCCACGAAGCCAAACTTGAGGAACTTCGTGAGAGAGCTGCCCGCCGTAAAGCCGAACGCCAGGCAAGAATCCGAGCTGCCTACGCAGCCAACGCAGTCACTTTCAGCCGGCAGATGGGTATGGCGGGTATGATACCCTACCATCCGCAAGTTGAAGCCTCTGTCTGTCAATATGCTAAGGAGATTTGTGAGGAGTTTTTCTCTTTCAATGGCGAACCAGAAACTGAAGAGCCCGTCGGTGAGTGTGATCCCTGTCAATCTCGCTGCCGGCCATCGCTAATGAACTCACTGATCATAGTGTAATTTTCAAGACTTGACCTATGAATAGCACTGAAAGGTCGACTTTAAGTTGCCATGCCACTGCGGCGTTGTAGCGATGTCTCTCAGCCACATCCTGAGGTGCGCTTCTTCGAACAATAGCTGTTCTCAAAGATTGCTACCCCCCTACGGACCGGAGACCCTCAAGTTGAATAATATTGGCCCAGTGGAGTCATTGGGTCGGCAAGAACGGATTGCATACATCGCAATGTACCACAACTGAAAGAGCTGTGAGAAGAACGGACCACGATCTTATGAGACAGGCCTTGTTGGCGGCCCAAACCTGGAAAGACTTTCCTTTTTGGATGGCTCTCTTGGATCGGACTAGACAATGAGAATGACCCTCTTGTCGAGGTGGATATTGTCGGCGAAAGAAGAATGAGAAACCGAATGTCCACCTTCACGATGAATGATACATGGAAGGCTTAAACGACACAGAGTTCGTTGAACAGACTCCCCTGAAGGACCTTTCAATATGATTGAAATTGAATTCTAGCCGCTGATTCCTCACTTTTCTTTGCATTCTTTTGTTCTCTCTCTCTTTCTCGGCAAGACGCCCTGCCTGGAAGCAAGCAAGGCCTTCGTAGTGATATCAAGGACTTTGATAGGGCCAGAAGCAGAGTAGAGGAGAGTACAAAAAAGGGATCTAAGCTCAGGGCCGACGACAGAACCCACCATCTTCGTACTAATCATCAGACAATCGCGCCCTGTCGATTGCTTGCTTGTCCACGACGAACGAGACTTGGGACTCGTCATCTTGTTTTCATTGCCATTTCCCCTCTCCCCAGACAAAGCCCCCTCCACGAAGAAGCATCCCTGGCAGTAGAGATGCCCACCAGCAACCAACCAATAAACCATATCTCGTCCACGATTTCGCCAGTAGGTAGGGTGTTGTCTCCTTTCATCACTTCCGGATAGCTCTCTGGTAGAATGCCAACTCGTCACCCTCCAGGATGTAGCCGTCCACCCTACCGCTCTGGCCGGGCCGAGAGCTGACCACGGCGTAAAGTCGACCAGCCTCGAATTGTCTCTCCAACGCGGGCTCGATCTTGCCGCTCTTCTTCAGCCGCTCCTCCCTCTTCGCCTGCACACTTCTGCTGACTTTGGTCTCCCCAGCACCGCCCTCGGCAGCCGCAGCTCCGGCGCCCGCGGCCTTGGTCTGCTGCTGTCGTTTCCGCCCGATGTTGGTGCCGTAGTGGGCTTCGTACCAGGTCCTGAAGGGGGCCGCGTCGATCTGCACGACGGCGGACTTGGTAAGGGTGTTTGTGCGGACGAGTTCGTTGTTGGAAGGGTGGTAGGCCACGACAATGACGCGGACTTTGCGGGCGATGCCCTCGCTGCCCCAGGAGAAGTTGCCGCTTTCCAAGCGCAGGGCACGGTACTTCGTGTTGCCGCCGCGGGTGCGGACAAGGTGGATGCGTTTGGCGCCGATACGGGTGTTGGCGGGTTGGCGGCCCTTTTCGAATGCTCTATATAGGGAGAAAACAAAGGCAAAATGTCAGATTCCAATCATTCCCATCTTTTTTTGTTCCCTGTAGAACGGGGAGATATTATACCTCTTCTTGCGGTAGTATGCGCGCTTCGCACCGGTGGCAGACCGCTTGTGGCGGCTGTCTCGTGAGATACCCATGATTGCGGTACCGAGGAGGACTGTAGAGGAGAAGGACTTATCAGTATTCACATCAACTGTATGTCCACAACAGCAGGTTTCAATCGTAGGAAGTGACCAAAAGCTCTGTGGGGGTATGTTGTATTTAGATTCCTCTAGACATTTCCTCCCGCTGGATGAAGACAGAACTTCGAACACTGACCTGATCAAATCAGCAATCCCTCAGTGAGCAATTAAGAGTACGTCGTTCGAGAACTCGTTGAGATGGGATGTGGATTGTCGTCTCAGTGCAAAGGGTCGTTCAATCCCACGAATCCAAAAATCGCAAAATCGAGAGCGTGCGCCGGGTCGCGTGCCAAGAATTTTTTGCCAAGGGCCGCTTGCGGCTACGGCGGATTATTGGTGCACTTCCACGCATGTGCACAGGCCCTGGTATTGATGGGTGCGGGCGGGTACATCAACGGATACTTAGCGAGCTAGCAACAACACAAGATCCCCAAATCTTTGCTGATATTAAATCTTACATCGGCTGCCTCTTAATACTTAAGGAGCCTTTCATATGGGGTTCCTAGAATACGCTGGAATCACCATCTTCGAGACCGTTTCGAGCTCTTTGAAGATTTCGAAGTCACGTTTGGACAAGTACTACCCGCCACTTTCCTCTTATGGAACCAGCCTGTCCATTATGCACTGTAGTTGATGTGCGCTGCTGACACTCTGAGAGTCGGTTTTACTCCTGCCTCAGTTTGCTGAAGAGATGCCACGGTCCTGCCAGTGACAATGGGGTGAACAGAAATCCTTCTAGACCGTCCCAATGATCTGCTGTACGAGGTAGATAATGCCAAGACTGTAATCTTGGCGTAGACTGCGACACACATTCGGTCGTCTACATCAAAGTCACATTAGTACGACCCTTCCACCTCTACCACTACCCTTTTTTTCCAACCTACCTCCTGTTGTGTGCGATTCCCCGAAGAGCGCCAGGAACTCGCAGCAACATCTCTTCCTGCTCCTCTCGTCTACACCGAAGTCCATCTACAGAAGGAATACAAATCAGGGACCTCGCAAAAATGTGAGATCTGCTGCGGCGCGCTCCTCTACAGGAAAAAAGAATACTGACAATTTCTGTGTGCGTTGCTCCTGCAGGCTCATCCCCAAGGCCGACCGCAAGAAGATCCACGAGTATCTCTTCCGTGAAGGTGTGCTCGTGGCCAAGAAGGACTACAACCTCCCTAAGCACGGCGACATCGACACCAAGAACCTCTTCGTACGTTGGAAAGCAACCCGCATAGAAGCAGTGTGAGAGCGGGGGAATTAACGTGACGTGATTTGTTATAGGTCATCAAGGCTTGCCAATCCCTCACCTCGCGCGGCTATCTCAAGACGCAGTTCTCCTGGCAATACTATTACTACACCCTGACTCCCGAGGGTCTAGACTACCTGCGCGAATGGCTTCACTTGCCCGCTGAGATTGTCCCTGCCACGCACATCAAGCAGCAGCGCAGCCACGCTCCTCCACGTGGCATGATGGGTGGTGAGGACCGTGAGCGCCGTGGCGGCGGCCGTGGTGGTCCACGCGGTGATCGTGAGGGTGGATATCGTCGTCGCGAGGACCGCGGTGAGGGCAAAGAGGGCGGTGCGCCGGGCGAGTTTGCGCCTACTTTCCGTGGTGGCTTCGGTCGCGGTCGCGGTGCTCCTCCGGCCTCCTAGACAGTTGCAATGTCCGCTTCGTCAGGACCTCGGCTCTGTGCGCACGAATTTTTCTGCATGACGACGACATCTTTCCAGAGGAGTACGTTGGTGATGGCCTTGAACACGAGGCAGAGAGGTCCAGAGTTGAGCATGTCTCGAAGTGAGCAGCGAATGTGAGGCTTCTGCAAGCTCACATGGAATCAAACAAATAGAGCAATGACAAGTGTCATGCATGCAGCGAGGCAGCAATGTTCCCTTAAACCGTTCGCCGCATCTCTGCTGCAGCATTACTTCCCTCATCGCCACTTTGATCTGCCCAGTCCTTCATTGCATCCTCCTCCCTTGTTGTCCCTTTCTCAGTCAAAATCTCCCCTCTCCTTCCTCAACCGATCCATCCTCAGCACCGAGTGCAGAAGCACATTCGCCCCTACGGCACAATCCTCCTCCTCGCACCACTCGCTCGGGTTATGCGAGACGCCATCCTTGCACGGCACGAAGATCATGCCCGTAGGACAGTGCACGTTCGTACAGACACTGTCGTGCCCTGCGCCGCTCAGCATTCTCTGGATCTTACCCGCGTCACCTCCCAAGACAGCCAGGGCACTCTCTTCAATACACCTGATCGCCTCGTGGTTGAAAGTGATGGCATCGCTGGAAAAGTCTTCCCTCATCTCGACGCGGATCTTCGTGAGCGGGTTCTCCTTCAAGCGTGAAATCCTCTCTGCCGGCCGCCCTGTTGTAGAAGTACTTCTGTTGTTCTTGCCACCGGCGCCGCCTTTTCTCTCGTCATCTGCTGGGTCCGTGTGGTCGTCGTCGCCTTCGTTCACCAGCTGAATGAATTCCTCGACCTTCTTGACCATCCTCCTCAAGCCCCGGTCGAGAGGATTTCTCAGGTCCAAACTCATCACAACCTGTCCGGGGACCGTGTTCACGCTCCCGGGAGAGACATTCATGATTCCCACGGTGGCCAACCCTTTCAAACTCTGGGCGATCCTGCGGACCTTGTGCAGAAACGTCGCAGCAAAATAGAGGGCGTCGGCGCGATTGTCGAAATCCGTGGTCCCGGCGTGCGATTCCCTCCCCGTTATCGTGACGGTGAACCATTTGTAAGCCTGGACGCCCTCGACGATTCCGATCTTCTGCCTCGCGCGTTCGAGCTTCGGGCCTTGTTCGATGTGGAGTTCGAAATGCGCGCCTACGACGGTGCCGGGCTTCCCGTCATGGTAGCAGGGCACGTCCCCCAGATATCCAATCCTCTCCAATTCGTCTTTGACCGTGACCTCGGGCAGGCCAGGACTCACGCTACGCACGCCCCAGGCCCTCTCCAGGCCGACACGCCCAGACCAGACGGAGCTCCCCATCATGCTGACTGGGAACCTGGCGCCTTCTTCGTTGGTCCAGTTCACGACGCCCACGTCGCCCTCGGTCTCTATCGAGTTCTCCTCGAGGACCCGCAACATCTCGATCCCCGCGGCGACCCCCAAGACGCCGTCGAAGCGCCCGCCGCTGGGCTGGCTGTCCAGGTGACTGCCCGCAAACGTCGCTGGAGCTTTAACCCTGCCCGCGGACGGAGGAGACGACGACGATGACGACAGGCCCGGTCTGATGGCGAAGATGTTGCCCATCTGATCCACGTGGGTCTTGCATCCTAGGGATTGAGTGGTGGAGATGAACCAGTCGCGCGCGGCTTTGTCCTCGTCGCCGAGAGCCAGGCGCGAGAGGCCCGCGGTTCTGATATCGTTTGTTTTCGGTCTCGCTGACGACGTCCATTGTGCCGTCGCGTGGATCGTGTCCCACAGCCGAGCTGAGTTGACCTTCAAGCCGCTCAACTTGGGTCCGTCGAGCTCCGTGGTGCGCAGGCGGAGCGGTTCTGAAGACGCAAACGTCCGGGCCAGGAACACACCAGCTGGCCCGTGGCCGGAGCGCGGTCTCCATGTGTGTTTGAGCTGGTACAAGGTTGCGGGCGTCGGTCTGCTTCTCGCCATCTGGGCAAAGACCGGACAGATTCGACCCTGATATCAATGTATATACACCTCAAGGATTTTTCCTCTTACTCTTCCTCTTCGTCTTCTTCCCACCCTGGACGTCCCGCCCCGTCGAACAATCAGAACAGGCCGCCAAGTACAAACCCCGAGCTTATGAATTCAAATTTAAATTCAAACCAAAATAAAGGAAGAAAGAAAAAGGGGTACTAGATACCCAGTCTCCCCTATAGGAAAAAAACACAGTATCAAGATCGACCATACACCGAGTCGGCTGGAGGGCTCTCTGGACCGATTTCGTTGTCACAAGATACATAGGAAAAGGAGGCTTGGTGTTGCCAGTACAGACGGGGGGCCCATTTTTGCTCGGCGACTTCGGGCAAATGAAACGCCGACGGATGACGAGCAAATAGTTCTCACAGGGATGATCAAATACATTGTATTAATCGTTTCGAAAGACCGGCGTCGAGATTTATCTCGAGGATTCTGGCGCCGAGGGAATATTTTGGGTGAGGCGGACGCTAAGTCCCTGGTGTATTCCACACAGCTGTGCAACAGCTCCATACCGAGCTCCCTACGGTCACCACAGTTTCTCTCTGTACCACCTCCCGCCAGTCACATTGGAACCCAGGGGTGCAGCGTTCGAGGACATTGTAGTCTTCGTGTAGTTTCGAATCGAGAGAATATCTTTCATTGCTTTCTCAGCTCTGTTCTGCTCCGCCGATACCTCATGAAAGTGTATTCATTCTTCGAATGGGGCTCATGCTTCCCAGTCGGGCAAGCTATGTATTGAGCAACCCGGCGAGCTCTAGGGGAGCGTTCTTTTCGACCCTGATGCTGCCCTCCCCTGCAATCCTCTCGTTCCACCCCAACGGTCAAATGACTATCAGTCCTTCCGCCGGTAGAATATCGATTGACGCCCTCTCTCTTCTTTAACTCGGTCGACGGTTCGAACACGTCGAATACCGTCGGCGCATCAGGAATCCCTTGGTCTCGAATAACGCTGAATTTGTGACGTGACCCAAGAGGCGCACGGAACAGATCCGGCTGTCCCAGGGACATATACCGTATGTAACATACCAGCCAAGTCTGTTGCAGGTTTTGGTTCTAGACGTCGTGTCTGCAGTCGAATGGGGGGCTTATTGGCAGCAGTCCCCGTACCTTCCCCCCTCTTTTCGATGATCCTGGTGAAATTCACCCCTTTGTCTCCCGCTCCACGCTGTATACCTTAAAGACCTTCGGTTGGTCGCCAGGGGGCGGAGCTAATCCCAGGGAAGCTTCGATCTGGTCCGAAAATAACAGCATTGCGGATGCGTTGAGCATGAGCGCAACACCGATGACGGCGCGCGTCTTCGGCGAAAGAGCCTTGTAGGAACTGCAGACAGGGTCAGCCACACGCTACCGCTGAATTATCAAGGAAGTTACGAGAGAACACACTTCCACAAGGTCATGCTGAAAGGTGGGAGTAATAGCTGACTCTACCAGTGGTGAGGGACTGGCATCAGTTGCTGGTCAGAGAGTCGATCCAATGTTTTGGGGGATTTGGCAGAATCGGAGTACGGAGCTTCTTCACTTGGTAGGTTCCCCGAGTCTCAACTATTGCAGCGAGACTGGCTTGGCAGCTTGGCAGCCATCCCGTGTAGAGGGGAGCATAGGAAACGGATATGTTTCTTTCCGAACACCATCGCAGTATTAGGTTTAAAAGGCGGCTTTCACACATAATGAAAATTCTATTGAATCTAGAGATAGTGCTTCTCTGTTCTTGATCTAGACCGCTGGCAGAAGGTAATACGGTGAGGCCCCATCTCCGTCGTCGAGCAGATGAGGTGTTATGGTCCACCGTAAATTGCGTGCTTAATGGACCCGTCCTCGCCGTTTCGGCGTCGTCTCTGAGTGGCCGAATCCGACCTCCTGTCAGTCCTTCAGCTCCAGTCAGTAATACTCCATATTGTGGATTAGGATCCTGAATATGCTCAGCCTTGCTACTTGATACCAGGAGGACTCCATACAGTTGTATACAACCTCGACTCTCTAGGAGGATCCTTTATCACCAACTAAAGGGAAGCGTCAACCATGAATCGGTAGGCTTTGCCCCGCACTCGCTATACATTGACCCATTCCTGCCCATTCTCCTCTCTCCTCAAGAAATGGTTGAAGTTTCGGGGAACAGCGTCACCAGCGTCAGTATACTTGGTATGTATCTATGCAACTGACAGATGGCGGTGGGAACACCACCCTCGTCCTCCTAACCTCCCACCGCTCCCTCAGCAAGGAAACGCCACACCGTCGTTCTCGAGAATCACGGATATCTTCTTTGAGCGCTGTCTTTTCGGGGAGCATCAAATGTCCCGTCCTTGTTCGCTATGCCAATTGTAAGGATATCCATGCATTTTGTTGAGTGTGCTTCACGTTATCAAGCGATGACCACAATGCCTGACCGCCCCCGATAGGCCAAGGTTTCTCCGTACGACAATGGCACGGTCGGGAAGCCCATCAATCGGGAGCGTTATATGATTGACCTCATTTCAAGGTATGCGGGCATTCCTTTTCCTGATCAAGAATAGCTCTCAATGGAGAGAACAGCTTCATCACCAAAAGCGACAATTACGACCGAATTCACGGCCCGATTCAACACAAGATCGGAATAGACCACCGAGTCACAGTCGACGGGAAAGGCTTCGTCTCCAGACCTCTCAGTCTCACCGTCGACCAGCTCGTGAATGACTTCCCACAAGCCAGGGTGACCTGCACGCTGCAGTGCGCTGGGACCCGCCGACACACCATGCGCACACGCATCAAGGAGGTCTTGGGCGTGGATTGGCAGGATGCTGCTCTGATGACATGTGTCTGGGAGGGTCCTCGAGTTCGTGACATCCTGCTGGCGGCCGGAGCCCAGGACCACTGCGCCATGGGTGACAGCGTACGACCGAAACACGTCCACTTTGCCAATTACGGAGGCAAGACTCAGGCCGACGAGTGGTATGGAGGCAGCATCCCTTTCGATCGGGCTATGGACCCAGCCATGGATGTGATCCTGGCGGTCAAGGTACGAATCGAGTACCCACCGTATCATTTCCCCCCCGTCTGCGGCATGTCCGCTGACTTGTTGCTCCTCGGACGAAGATGAATGGCTTCCCTTTGCCAGCCCGTCACGGTTTCCCCGTCCGCGCAATCGTCCCGGGAGTGTTGGGCGCTCGTTCTGTGAAGTGACTCGATCGCATTACCGTCTCCGACAGGGAATCACCATGTTTCTATCAGCAGCATGACTACAAGATTTTGCCGCCTGAGGCAGTTTGTGTTGAAACCGCTGAGAAATATTGGGCCCGGTGTCCCTCGATGCTGGACATGCCCATTAACTCTTGTGTTGCCCACCCAACCTCGAACTCCACCATTGTTCTGCTTTCTTCCGGAATGATTGAGGTGCTTGGGTATGCTGTTCCACAAGGTGCTCAAGGTCCGGTTCTGAGGGTTCAGATGTCTGGTGACGAAGGCAGAACTTGGACCGATGCCCATCTCGACCATGGCTGCAAAGATGCAAGTCGGTGGACCTGGTCTTTGTGGCAGGCACAGATCAAGATGGAGAAGGGCAAAGCCAAAAGGATTTTTGCCAAAGCCGCCGACGCTGGGGGCAACACGCAAACCTGTGAACGATCATCTTAGAACCTGAGAGGCGTAGCTTACAATGGGTATGAAGCCGCATTCGATCTGACAGTTCTCTAGTTCAATGTTCCAGAGTAGTCTGCGATCAGCGGTTGATCGTGGTTGATTTTGAGCAAGAATTGAGCAAAAGAGTGAGTTCCAGCCTTCCACCGCTGATATAACCGTTTGTTTATGGTGAGTTTGGCAGCGACACAACCGGGGATGGGTGTTCGGATTGGGCATCAGGATCAGCCGTAGGACAGGCCGATCAATATCTGGACAGGATTCCAACAGTGCACGTTGAACGCCTGCCATAAGAATTGACGTTGGGCATCTATGCTTTGCTTTCTGATAACCTCGGATCCGAAGATCTGGAGCATTGCCTTGTGGTTGTGTCTTTGCAGGGAGAAATTCCCTATGAGGTAAAGCAGTCTCGATATGGCACCATTGGATCGGCTCGTGATGAAAGGGCTGCGTGCAGGTGCTGTAGCCCGTGATAAAGCCAAATGTGGCTTGGTTGGGCTTCGGCTGGGAGAAGAGAGCGAGCTAAACAGCCACTTGTTAGCCGATTGGAAGGGGAAGGGGAAGGGAAAGCGTGGGCAGCTTGGAGTACGGACACAGGCACAGGCGTGCCGCTTCAGCACCTGCCTGCAGCAAGCCCATTCCAGACGGCCCTTCCCATCAAGCACCAAGCCCATTTCTGCAAAAATAGCACAATGGTGTCCCCGACTCTGACAATGACGTGTTCCTTGGGAGCAAACTGCAACTCGTTAGCTATCATGTTGGGAATGGGGATTAGCTGTAAATGTGCATTTACTGTAGAAGCAGTGGTGTCCTCTGTCCTCATCTTTTGCATACCGAGTAATGTCCCCTTCATCGTCTCCAGCACTCCTCTTCAGGTGCACAGTGTATTTCCCGCGTCAGACGGTGTCACTTGTTCTGCAGAGGATGTCTTGCCATGGAACCCCCAGCTATGAACCCCTGTTGCATTAGCCCCTGGGGCCTTGTCAAAACCCATCTGCTCGTGCACCGGAACTCGGGAATAGGCGCCTTTCCATTCTGGAATTGAAAGTCACTTGACATCCCAAGCTAGCAGGAGTGGTACCCAGTACTTACCAAGAGGCTCTACCAGGGTTGAAGACTGCGGGCGGTGGGCTAGGATATGCGCACTGGGCGTGCATTGGCAGACGTGATGTGATGGACAGGACCCCGGTTGTCAATCTGTGCAAGGCAGCAAGACAGTCAACACAACAGACCTTGTTGCGGTGGTACATTTGGGTCCCTCGGGGGCGCCACTGGCAGCACCACCGCACGCCAATGCTCGGGGCTCATGGGAAGACCTGAAGACCAACGCATCAGCCTGCAAACAGTGCAGAGTTGCGTGTGGACCCCGCGCTGATGATGGATGGGGTCCCGAAGCACCAAAGTGCGAGGTTCTGGCTTGGTTCAGTGGTGTATCTCTTTGCAATAAGCTTTTTCGCACAGAGAGCTCGCTGCGAATCCCACGTTTCCGGAATTTGGTGGATGTGGTAGCAAGCCCACGATTTAGTAGCCTCTCTCGTAGCCTCTCCCCTGGCACGCATGGGAGCTTCTAGCTCACGGAATTGACAGTGGGAGCCTTACTTCAACCGTGCTTCGCAGCTCCACTGCCCAGCATTAGTTACCCAGGCCGTTTGCCGGAAGCCCAGGCCCCAGCGTCCTGAAACAAGCCACACTGACCATGCAGGTGGGAGACAATTATTAATTTTTTTCTGACGTCCTGGGTTTATGTTTGTTTGTGCGAGTGTGGCCGCGGTTGGCTGCACACGAAGGAGGCTGCCAGATGCTGCAGACATCCATGAGGAGGGTATTGTAAAAAGACGTCGCTTGCTGGAAGAGAAAGTATTAGTAGAGCAGAAGCGAGCGAGGGGGGACTGCTGGTTGCACTCAGATTGCACTCAGATTAGTTTTTTTTCCCCCTCCCTGTGCGGTCGTCAATCAAACTACGCGTAGGACGACATGGCGAACCCATGGCCACGGTATCCCGGAGAGATGGAGACCAAGTGTGCAAAGAGTCGCACTTCCATGCAGCTGAGATTCGAGAAATCGGGGTGACAGCAACAGCCCCAACGACGGGCGGGCGGGCCACGGGGTTAGGTAACGGGTTGGGTAACGGGTTGGCTAAGTATCTATAGGTAGGCAGCGATCGGAGGACGTGGTACCGTGGACTTTGTATTTTCAACGGTTGAAACGGGCAGCAAGGGGACAAGAGAGAATCGGTTCCAAGCCAGCCACCACCAAAACCCAGGAATCCGGTCAGTGGTCTGCAAGCGTTGTTTCTTCAACCTGGGTTTAGCGGTTTGGATTGCGTGGGAGTGGGCAGCGCAGCGCAGTGGGATAGAGTAAGCCCACTCAGTGGCAGCGAAAAAGCCGAGTTGAACGTGAGTTTGTGGTTTAGCTCCCCCCGATTTTGCCTCGACAGACTTGTCTGCTCTGGTTGCTGCTTGCACCCGAACTGAACTCCATCTCAGTCGGTTTCCACTTGGGACTCTCATCTTTCTCCCCCAACTCACCTTCGCAGCCATCCCATCGGCACCACTCCCGTCCCTTTCTGATCTTTTGTCGAATTGCCTCTCTTTTCCTCCGTATCCTGTCGTCTTCAGGGGGAAAGCTGCGAGAAGGTTGGCCTGTATCGAATTTCATCGTCGCCGCTTGTCCTACACTTACCTTCCCCCGAGCTGCTGGAGTTGGGTCGGGTGTCTGCTATTTTTTTCTGACTCGACGTTTGTGAGCTCTTCTCTGGTACCTTCCCCCGACACTGCCCACTTGTCTCAACCTCTGGCTGACAAGATCAAAGCACAGTCCGAAATCTCGACTTGCTCGATAATTTGCCCTCTTGTCCTGTCCTCACAGCGTTTCTCCCCCGTCAACGTTTGCCTGGCTCCCGTTGTACCGATTTCCCCGTACCGTTTATCCATCATGGCGACCGCTGCTCCACCAGTGCCCAAGCTTGACCGCTACGTGGTGATCCACGTTGCGACCACTTGCGATGAACATGGTGTTTATGTGACAAAAGATTCCGCTGAAGTGATTGAACTGGGCTGGATCTTGCTCGACAGTAAGACGTGTGACGAGGTACGTTTCTTGGCGGTTCCTGCTACGGAGGAGGAGAAAGAAGATGAAAGGCGATGAAACAAAGACCGGACCTGTTGACAGATGTTCCAGATCTATCGGGAGAGCGTCCTAGTCAAGCCCGTCAATACGCCTATCACACCTCTCTGCAGTGAGTTCTCTCTTGTGTCGGGAGGACGGAGATTTGCATGAACTGATCCTTGAAATCACAGCCAGCCTCACCACCTTGACTTGGGAGCATGTTCGCAACGCCGGCTCTTTCCGGGATGCAGTCACTCGCTTTGACCATTTTGCTCAGGAGCACCTTATATCCAAGAACCTGGAGTTTTCCTTTGTCACACTGGATTCCTGGGACTTGCGGGTCCAGTTGCCTCGAGAAGCCCGCGATAAGGCAGTCGTCCTACCGGCTTACCTGCAACACTCCCGAACCTTCGACTTGCGTTCAGAGTATGCCCGATGGCAGCAGCACCATCCAGAGTCCCTGCCATTTGGCCCCAGTTCTCTAGCAAACATCTGTGCTGCTCTTGAAGTGGAGCCTGTGCAATCGTCGGCGCCAATCAAGCACAATCTGCCCTTCCATCTGCAGGCGTTGGCGCCTGCCTCTCCTCGCCGCGCCATGGAAGAGGCAGTCACTCTTGCCAGGGTTCTCCGGGGCCTCGTTCGGAAGTCTCAGCCCGTCCATGAGCATCCCGATGTTTTGACTCGCCCCATGGACGCCAGGGCCGACGTGAATGCCTTCTTGAAGGAACGCAGCAAGGTTCTGCATATGAACGGTCTGCCGCACGACACAACCCAGTCAGAACTCGAAAGCTGGTTTACTCAATTTGGAGGGAGGCCAATCGCCTTCTGGACTCTTCGTACTCCAGATCAGCATAAGCCGACAGGTTCAGGTTTCGCCGTGTTCTCTTCACATGAAGAGGTATGTCTCACTTTCATTTCCTAGTTTCACCTCCGCCGCACTGATATCAAGCTTTTCCCATGCCCTCAAATTCACCATCGGCCCCCATACTCTAGATCCTGTATTAACCCATATTTTCCCTCTCTCTCTCTCTCTATAGGCCGCTGAAAGTCTCTGTATGAACGGACGCGCTCTCAACGAAAAGGCCATCGAGGTCTCGCCTTCTTCAAGCCGAGTCCTCGACCGTGCCGCCGAAATCCTGACTCCATTCCCTCCAAGCAAAAATCGACCACGACCAGGCGACTGGAACTGTCCTTCATGTGGCTTCTCGAACTTCCAACGCCGTACCGCCTGCTTCAGATGCTCGTTCCCTGCCGGAGGAGCTACCAGTGTTGATCCATATTACAATTCCTACGCCGGTTATGGACCGCCTCACATGATGGGTCATCATCCTCACATGGGACATCATGGACATGGCGTGGGACATCACGGCCGCGGCGGAGCTGGTATTGTTCCTTTCAGAGCTGGTGATTGGCGATGCGGTGCAGAAGGCTGCTCATACCACAACTTTGCCAAGAATGTCAACTGTCTGCGCTGTGGTGCCCCTCGCTCTGGAGCTGCAGTTGTCGTCGATTCGGCCTATCCTTCTCCAATGGCACCGCCTTCCGAGTATGGTATGGGACCCGGTTCACTAGCCAGTACTCCAGGACCCGCCCCATACGGCGCTGGTGCTGCTGCTTTCGGCTCTGGTGCAGCCTTTGCCCAACCACCCAGTCAATTTGGCATGCCTTCTGGTATGGGGGGCCCACCAAGTGCTCCCTTCCCACAGATGGGCAGCATGACTCCCGGCTACGCATCCAGCAACATGTCTCATTCCTCCTTCGGCCCTGCGGCTCAAGCTGCTTTCAGTGGTGCGACTGATACGAATGCTCCCAGCAACCTTGCTCAGAATGGCTTTTACGGCAACGGACCGGGTGGAGATCCTTTTGCCTTCCTCTCCGCTGGCATAGACAGCCTCAGCATGGTGACGCCTGATGAAAACCAAGGCCCTCGTCGCAATGGTGGTCCTCAGAGCGCGAAAAGCCCTGCTTAATTACCCCCCCTAATCCACCGAACTCTGCCCTCCAAGTCGCCACTCAACGCCACTAAAGTTCACTCATTGACCGATTAACGACTTCGACGACATCTTTCATGTTGAGCAAGGTTGTCTACTTCTTTTTTTCCCGACTTTCATGTACTTGATTCTTGGCAGATTCAAATGCACATCTGTTTACTAGCTTTGTATCGTGGATATTGGCGGGCGGTGCTGGAGGCTGGGCTGCTGGAGGGTTTGAACTTGGTCGAAAGCGCCGGCAATGGGACACAATCTTTGCATATGAGGGACGACCTAGAGAACTTTGCTTGTGTTTTTGCTCGGGACCATGGGTTGGGGATTGAAGAAGTTGCGGAGAGAGCACCAAATTGCGATTGAAAACGCAGGAATAGGTGGCAGGAACCAGGGAGCATGGAGGTCTAGAGAAAAAAAAAAACGAAAACTACTTGGTACAAGAGCGAGCAAAACTGTATGGCATCGATGGGAATGTGTTGTGTTGGGGCTTGTGCGTGCACATGTGTATGTTGGTGTTGTCTAGAGGCTATTGCCAGCATAGCGAAGGAGCAGGAGCGTGGAACAAAGGTATGGAACAGGACAAGGGCAAAAATGGACAGACAAAAGCTGTGGAAAATATCCAGTATGGCATCGAACAGGTCAGGACCGAGCACGACAACCCTGCGACACAACCCGCCACATACGTTTTGAGGACGCCCCCAGTACGATCTGTTTGCACATGGCTATTTGAGGACAGGGAGAATTCGAAGCTGGACATTGGCATCATTCAGCAGGTATTAAGGATGGCTTTAACTTGTTCAAACGCGGGTGGACAATGTGAATTACTTTGAAAAACTCCGAGTTGTAGGAGTGACTCTTGCTGCGTCCACTCTATTCTTCTCTCTGAACGCTCGTTCGTGCTGGCTTGGCCAAACCCGGTGGCAGCGATGCTCCTCCCTCTCGACAAGGTATGCTTGCTTGTTCTGTTGAGCCTGGTTGTTCCACCCTTTCTCAGCCTTGATTCCGTCTTCACACAAGGAAGATGACGAGGTTGTGCTTCCTTGATTAGAGATACCGAACCTTTCATTATTTATTGTCCAGGCTGTGGAGTACGACGTTGGCTCTTTTCGCCTTATTAGCACGCCGAGGAACCTAGACTGTGAGTATACATGAGGTATCCGACAGACTCATCTTAGCGGGATACAGACAGAGGAGACATGAGAGCAAACCAACAGGCCACCAGGCCGAGAGTGTCGACGATATCTAACGCGAGTAGAACTAGACGGCTAGGTAAGAGCGATGGTAACTTATTTCTTCTATCTCTTGGACTCTTGTAAGCTCTGTCTGCCCGATGTCCTGGTCTGCTTCCACATATTACTTCTCCCCTAGTATATACCTGGAAGCCCGAGAAAGGGAGTAGGACGGGCAAGTTTTCGGCGAACGAGGCTTATGTTCGATCCGCTGGCTGTGCAAAGGGGAATAAGAACATAGTGAATCGCCTTTGGGCTGCGGCACCTCGAAACACTGGCCGGCTTTTTTTTTTCGCTGGCGCTCTCCTTGATAGCCACAGCCAGCGCTCCATGCAACCGCCCACTGAACAGAGGTTTGGAACAGTCATGTTGCTAACAATCTTCAAATCTCCGTCGTCCTTCAGCCCCCAAAGCGCAGGGGAGCATTAATTCAACCAACAGATCTGCAAGCGTCTATCGTCTCCGAAGATCAGCACCAGGGCATTGGCACCGCGATAGCCGTCACTTAACGTTGACCCCCCCCCGCAATAGAAAAACAACGCTTGCTCTTCACGCTCAAGTAAAACCGATTTGATATCACCTCTTTCTCAGTAGCGCCCTAAGCCGGAGCCCCGTTAACGCAGCTTATACAACATCCGCCATCGCTCGCTTTTTAGAATTCTCAACTTCAAATGGAGGAGTCTCTCGTCATTCTCGGCATCGCAATTCCAGCGATTCTATCCCTGCACTTGACCTTGTTGAACTTGCGCAGCCTGCATCGCAGCGGCATGGTTGACAACGCTCTGCAAGACATCACGGTCTCCTTGCTCCAAGATTGCCGTCAGATTCTGATACAGCTGGGGCTGTTCTGCCTGAAGCTTGTCCAACGAGTCTTTGAATGCTGAATAGGGATCAAACTTGTCAAGCGGACTTTCGAGGGGGCTGTCGTCGTCGAGGACACTATCGCTATCATCATCGGCCAGGGCGCCAAATTTCTTGGCCTCCTCGCTGAGGAAATCCAAATAGGCTTGTGACTCGTCTTTGATGTCGCCTTTGGTGTCTGGCAAGGAGGCGGCACTAACATTGGGCCATTCTTGTCCCTCGGTGGCGGGTTCGTCCGCCCAATCTTCGGCATCGTCGTCAGACCCGTAGTCTGAGATGGTATCAGAAACCCCGTCAGAGGCTTTGACGGCTTCCTCCCGTTGCTTGATCGCAGCGGGAAGAGTTCGGAAGAGATAAGTCGCTCCGGTTAGGAGGCGTGGCCAGCCTGTTTGAACTGAATGAGGAACTTGGTCAGCACGGATGGTTAGGAGAGCGCAAATGGCAGCAAGACAGAGCTTCTTGTCGTGGACGCGGCGGAAATTGTCAATCATGCCGAACCAGATGGAAAAAAATTTGTTCGTCCAACCATGCGATTCGAGGACCTGGAGCGCTAGAATGGGGTTGTAATAGAGACAGTTAATAACCATCTCCACCAGATGAAGTTTGTAGCTCCGAATTACTGTCTTTGCTTGTGCGCTGGTCAAGACCTCCATTGGCAAGGTTACAAAAGTTGGTATGTAGCTGTCAATCGGGCCACCTCGAAGATTCAACATCAAGGCCTCAGCAAGCTTGCATCCGCAGATACGGTCCACACCTCCCACCTTAGGGTCGGAGAAGATGTCTCGCACCATGCCAGCTATAGCGGCCAGGTACGGCGGGTGTTCGATTAATCTTTGCTGACCATAAGTGACGAAGTTGTCGAGAGCAGGCAGCATGTCTTCTAAGTATAGCTCGGCACCATCTTTGAACGTTTTGTGCATCAGCTCAAAGGCTTGCCACATTGTCGGGGATATCGATTTCAAGGCGTAAGTACACGAATCAATGATTTCGAAAACTTCGTTGTAGATATCATAAAGCTTGTTCTCCAGGGTGATGGTAATGACCGGCATGAGGATGGTTTCGAGAAGAAGCAGAACGTCAGGTGTAGCTTCGAGAGTAAGAATAAGAGTGCCAATTGTTTGCAGCACCCCTAATGCCGCGATCGACTTATCGTCCAGATACTCGTGTGCATCGCCAGTTTCGGCCGCCCTGGCTTCGTTCCGTTCCAAAATCTCGCGGACGATTCGAAGATAAGTGTCCCTGAGATTTGTGCTCAAAGCCACCGCAAAGGGTGTGAGCTGTTCAGCGAAAACTTCAACGAAGTCCTCCATGACATTTGAGAGTGAGTCGACATCGACCTCGTTCATCAATTGCAGCAGTTGATGCATGATTTGCGGAATATTTGATTGCATGGTTAAGCGGATAGCATCATGCCTAATCAGGGGTTGCAGTGCCAATGCAGCTTCCACCCTGACGGGCAGTTCTGGATCAGCCATGGACTCCATTAAGTTCTGGTAGATGATCATGAGATTGTTTTGGTCTTTGAAATCCAGCTGTTCAAACTTCTCCATGGTCTCACAGGCTCTGGCTCGTAGAAAACCATGTGGGGATCTGAACTCGGGGAACACATGTCGAACGAAGAAGTATTCAACCTGATCTGCAATCGGGCTCTTCTTGCCCAGTATGACTGATGCCAGCGAGCCAATCATTCTGAGGGCTCCATCTTTCTCTCGAGGATTCTTTTGGTCGTCCGGTGCAGTCTCGTAACGGGATACGATTTCGTTCACGTACGATAAGATGACGTAAGTCTGTTGTTTCCGCGACTTTGTCAAGGCAATCAAGAAATTGGTCGCGGCCATATCTGGTGCGGAGACTTCCTCGTAATAGTTGAGTTTCCGGTGCAAGTAATCGGCCGGGTTGTCTGTGAACAATTCCAAATCCTCGTCTGAAAGACACATGACGGGGTAGACCAAATGTTTGATGAGGCTGTCCATGTGCGGCTTGAGCTTGGCCCACATCGATATGGGTCTCACACAGTCTTCCAGAAAGATCAACGTGTGTGACAAAGAAGGCTTGCTCAGCCAGTAGTTGCCCCCAACCCATTTCTCAATTTCACCCAGATAGCCCTTGAGAATTTCCGGCGCAAAATTTGTGATAAAGTTCTTCGCGAATCCACCATAGTCCTTCTCCTGGGCCGGAGACAGCACCGACGGGTTCCCGTACCTCATAAAGAGCCTGTTGAGGTTTGCGTAGGACCATTTGCGTGCTTTCCACCAATGGTTGCGTTCCCGTTCATCAGCATCTTCGGGCATGGCACTCTCGGGGGGCTTCTTGGAGATGACGGTCAAAAAGAGGGTGCACCAATCCACAGTCGCTTGGTGCGACCGCAGCGGGACAGGCAGGCCATAGTAGACAGCATGTTTGTAACATTTGACGCATATCCTCAGCATTTCACCGGCTTCCAGACTCGTCTCGTTCACCAACTTGTTGCCAATGTTCAACAATGTGGGAAAGGCCACGTTGACGACTTTGTCCAGATTTAGCCTCTCTTCCCCGGCGCGGAAACGGTATGTACGGCAAACAGCCAGCAGACATTGCAGCCCTGCGTAGACCTGATTGGCATCTTGAGTGTTCATCAGCTGAAGCGTGATATCCATCAACTCGGGCCATTTTGAAGGAAAATCGTACTGAAGGACAGTCTGGAGGATCGGAATGAGCTGGGCTCGAATCAGAGGAGGAGACGAGGATAACGCAGGCAGTAAGCGGTCTTTGAAGGGTTTTCGTTCGGGCTCAGAAATTGGTTGGTGGGGAGTGTGTTCGGTGGCCCATCCCCGTGATATTCGATTTTTGAGGTAGACGGCAACGGAGAGGCGGACGGCAGGGTCCTGTTCTGACTGCAGGATGTCGAGAAGAGCTCCAATGAATCCAGGATGCTGTTCAGCCTGCTTCAGGGCTGTCTCAGCTTGAGAACGGATGGTTGCGTCGGCTGACAAAGTCGACTGGATGGTGGTTCTCAAGTCCATGGTCGTCGAGTCGTGTTGCCCTTGATAGGGCCAATGCTTAGATACAACAAAACAGCCTAGAAAATCACAAAACCTTTACAGCGAAAGAGATATCATGAGGATATCGAGACAGGGCCCGGCAGGAGATAATATTTTGCCATGTGCAGGTGGCAGTCGATGGCGAGGGAGACTGGAATCAATATCGCCCCAAAAACATGGAGGACTCGAATGGAAGCCACCGCCAAGCCCCGCCAGCCTGATCACTTTCTCACTAGTGTCAGTACTGGGTAAGGCACCGTCCTTCGCCTCGCCTGCTGTTTGGCCTTGAAAATATGGAGCTCAAGGCTCTGTCTTCCCGTGCTCTCCGTATTCGAAGTCTGCAGGGCAGATTATTTGTACGCGGGCCAAGGATGCACATGTCGGAGAATTTGAAGGGGTTAACCGCGGGAGGATTCAACGATGTTCTATTCTGCCTTCCTGACCTGATCCCTCAGGATGGCCAGATGGACCACATATCCGGAGCCAGACCGTAGCTGTGACGAGAGCTCATTATCTGGGATGCGCCATACGTTGAATTCTTTCATTAATGCATCCAAAAATAACTCGCATACCGTGTCAGAGCGAAGCTGTTGAGCCACCAGAACCACTGTCGCATCTGCTGCCGTTGACCCCAGACGGCAGATATCCACACAAGTCTGCACCAGAGGAGAGATGAGATACTCATTGTAAACACAGTCGCAGATTATTAACAGGTCAATCGGAGCTCCTGGGGGGATGGCTGACTTCAGATTTTGAACGCTGTCCACCTCCCAATCTAGGGCTAAGGCCTTGAGGCGTTCCCCTGGGGTGAACTTTTTCTCATTGGTTCTCTTTTTGAAAGTCTTCTTTTCTCTCGGAGTCGTTGCGTTGGCAGCTATGTTCTCCTTCAAGTATTTCATCACGTAGGCTTGATCTGTGAGGACATAGCATTGCACCAACCTCGACAGGACCAAGCCTGTCAAGCCGGCGACGCCGCAGCCAAGCTCGACAACGACTGCCCTGTTATGTAGAACGCCACTCAGTATTCGAGGCAGAGAGGTCAACCAGGCAGCCAGGAGTGGAGTAATCTTCCAGATCACAGCCCCTGTAGTTCCTTCTCCTCTATTGGAGTGGAGCAGGCCTGGAGATTGCCGCAGGATATACTCATGGCCAGCGATTTCAACCTCCAAAGAATCAGCTTTGGAGTCGACAAAGCCTAGATTGTTGCTTGGGATGTCTTGGCTGAACAATAAGAAAGTTTCTAGAGCTCTCGATCAGAACACGGTATACCCAGTGGGAGTGTCACGATGTCACATACCTTCGCCAGCATCTTCAATCGGTTTTCCCAAGGCGGCCGCAAGGGGCTGGGATGTCATTGCTGCTTATTATTTTCCAGAAAAGGGAGGTCCAGCAAGGGGTGTTCCAGGTGTGGCTCAGAGCTTGGTTGTTCTCCCAACTGGAAGTAGGGGAGGCTCACATAAGCATGAAGGGGTGGGAGAGCGTCACCGTGAGCGTCGACCAGAAAGAGACATGATTGAGGAATAATAATGGATTGCTTGACCCGATATTGCAGAAGAAGAGTAATAGTCTCGTGGAGGTGAGATGGATCTAAGGGGAATTTTTGGAGGCGATCCGAGGACCATGCATATCGTGCTTATGGCGGACTGGGTACACCGTACTTGTGTGTACAAGCACCCCAGGGACGTTGCATGGCTTCTGGTGATGAAAAAGATTCAGTCCTGAAGGATGAGGTAGAGAGTCACTCAAAGTCGCGGTGTGGAAGTGGAGGGGTGGACGGGCCGACTAGTTGATCCGAGCTATAGCGTGGCGTTGATCATCCAGCAGTCACTGGTGACACGCACCGCCCACGGCTACGGGCTGGGCCAAGCGAGTCTTCCTCCCTCTCGCATCGCAACACATCAGCCCTACTGGGTACAGTACGAGGTAACAGGCAAGGGAAAGTGCAGCTGGCGCCGGCGCCTTGGAGCTTGCGCGGTCAGTTGCTAGGTGCTAGGCGCCTAGGTGCCCAGGGCATGTCTAGGGTTAGTCACAGGTAGGCGATGGTCGACAGCAAGATAGGCAGTGGCACTGGTGGATAATAGTTGCTCGCTGGGCACTGGGCTGCCAAGTGACGTAACGAGGTAGCTCATCGTCCTCCCCCAACCCCGGATTATTCGTTGCTCGTCAACCGGCTGCCGCCTATCACCCAGCGAACCAGCCAACAGCCAACAGCCAGCCTGCAGTTTTTGTGGTGGTTAGGTTGAGAGGTTGGGGCTCTGACGCTCACAAGACTACCACACAATCATTCCATACCATTCTCAACGCTCAAGACCTTGCCGCGCCACAAACATCCCTTGTCGCAACGCAGGCAGCTGCACCTCATTTCCCTTCATCATTTATTATACTTGGTGTTTCCTTCTCCCATCCTACCTGTCGCCTCTACTGCGAGCTCCTCTGTTTGTCATCATCTCGGTCCGGTGTGAGCGACAAAACACCACGTACGCAGCCCCCTCTCACCGACCTGGTATCCATTGCGCTAGGACACGGTTCCTCAGACTCGGCACCACACCACACATTCCATCACCCCATCCTCTATCACAACGTCCATGTCTGACGTCGATATGTCGCTGGAAAATGACAACCGGCCGCGGGTCGACGGCTATGTCCAACCTCAAATGACCAAGAAGCCCCCTTTTTCCGTGGAAGCCTCTGGTTACGAGAAGAAAGAAGGCGAAACCATCCCCCGGCGCCATCCTCTGGCCAAAGATCAACTCATTGTTCAGCCTTCAGACGACGTCAAAACCGTATTTGACAATCTCAGACGGGCTGCTTCTAAGTTCGGAAATGCCAAAGCCATTGGATCGAGAAGGATCATCAAGACCCACGTCGAGAACAAGAAGGTCAAAAAGATCGTCGATGGTCGGGAGCAAGAGGTGGACAAGAAATGGACCTACTTCGAGCTCAGCGGTTACGAGTATATGACTTTCATCGAGTACGAGAAGCTCGCCCTCGACTGCGGCTCGGGTTTGGCGCATCTCGGAATTTCCAAAGAGAACAAGATGCACCTGTACGGTGCCACCAGGTACGCCTCTCGCTTCCTCAGACCTATCGCTTGCCTGACCTCTCTAGTGCCCATTGGCTTGCAATGTCGCACGCTGCAGCTTCTCAGTCGATCCCCATAGTCACTGCGTACGACTCACTAGGCGAGGAGGGACTGAAGCATTCTCTGATCCAGACCGGATCTGTTGCCATTTTCCTGGATCCCAACCTCATTCCCACTTTACTCAGTGTCCTCGACGACGTGAAGAACCTCAAGTTTGTCATCTACAACACGGAACCTGAGGTCAAGCAAGCGGATCTCGACAAGTTGAAATCCAAACACCCCGAGCTGAAAGTTCTCAGCTTTGAAGAACTTCGAAAGCTTGGTGTTGAAAATCCCGTGGATCCCGTGCCTCCCTCACCAGAAGATCTAGCCTGTATCATGTATACCTCCGGTTCCACTGGGCCGCCAAAGGGTGTTACCATTAAGCACAAGGCCGTGGTTGCGGCAATGGCCGGTGTGCAGACGGTTGTGGCCCCGTATATCGGACCGGCAGATGCGTTGCTCACCTATCTGCCTCAATCGCACATTTTCGAATACATGTTTGAAAACATCTGCTTGTTCTGGGGTGGAACCATGGGCTACGGCAACCCCAAGACTTTGTCTGACGCTTCAGTTCGGAACTGCAAAGGAGATATTCGTGAATTCCGACCCACCATTTTGATAGGCGTCCCAGCCGTGTGGGAGAGCGTCAAAAAGGGCATTCTTTCGAGGGTGAATAGCGGCTCCTTCATCGTCAGAAACATGTTCTGGGGCGCCTTGTCTCTGAAACAGACTCTCCTGTCCATGGGCCTGCCCGGTGCGGGTCTTTTGGATGCCGTGGTGTTCAAGAAATTGAAGGATGCTACGGGTGGCCGTCTCCGCATTGCCTTCAACGGAGGCGGTCCCATCTCGGAAGAGACCGTCAAATTCATCAGCTACGCCGTCACCCCGATGATTTCTGGTTATGGCCTCACTGAGACTTCTGCGATGGGCTGCATTCAAGATCCTCTGGCCTGGGATCCCTATGCGTTGGGGGATATTACCGGATGTATTGAGATCAAGCTGGTTGACTTTCCTGATGCTGGCTACTTCTCGACAAACAAACCTCCTCAAGGGGAAATCTGGATCCGAGGTCCGTCGGTCACCGAAGGTTATTGGGACAATGATAAAGAGACCCAAGAGGCAATTACCGAGGACGGATGGTTCAAGACCGGTGATATTGGGGAATTCAACATAAATGGCCATCTACGCATCATTGACCGAAAGAAAAACTTGGTCAAGACACTCAATGGCGAATACATTGCCCTCGAGAAATTGGAATCGGCCTACCGTACGGCCCCCGTCGTCGGAAACATTTGCGTTTTCGCTGCTGGAAACAAGGCCAAGCCGATCGCGATCATCGTGCCGGTCGAAGCTACCCTCCAGAAGATCGCAGCTGCCAATGGCATCCATGGAGAAAATCTAGAGGAGATGGTTCACGATGAAAAACTCAACGCAATCGTGCTAAAAGAAGTGCAAAAGGCGGGCCGAGAGGCTGGCCTCTCTGGCATTGAGATCATTGACGGCGTGGTTCTGGCTGACGAGGAATGGACTCCGCAAAACGTATGTGGTCCAGAGTTCCCGTTCTTACAGAGTACTAACCATTCAGCAGGGTCTGATTTCCCCAGCCCAGAAAGTTCAAAGGAAGATGATCCAGCAACGGTTCGAAAAGGAGATTAAGCATGCCTACGGAGACTGAAACACAAAAATTATATCAACATAGACAACACCGCTGCTCACGGATACCTAATGCCGCTGATTGAAATCAAACGTCTCTCTGAATCGGGGAATGGAACCCATTGAACGAAAACTGACAAGCAGGCCCGGTGTTTGGGAGTTACTTCGTGCTGATGATAATATGTAGTATACAGTTGTGGCAATCTTGCATCCTTTCCTCACACCTTTAAGCTCGACATAACTGGCGACTGCAGGCCATTTTTTTTTTTAATTCTAACTTTGATGTCAAGACAAGCTCTTCGATCCACATGGGGAGACATAGATCTCCTTCACCAGGCAGTCGTTCGATACGAAAGCTTATCAGCTTCTTCCTCGCTAGGCGTCTCATTTCCTTCGAGATCATCGGAACTCCAAATTCAATGTTTCTTTGAATTGCTGGTGATCTTGATACCGTCGATAAGCCTATCAACATATCAGAACTTGAAATGATGCTCGACAGAAGGATAGATTTACCATCCTGCGTTCTCCACCGCTATGCTCGGACATTTGCCGTCGCTCTGACATTGGACTGGACAACATATTCCCGCATCTTTGATGCATTCATTGCATGTGACGCTGCCTTCGTTGTCACTTTCGATTGGAATGGGAGTGGGGTTATTATCCGAGACACCGGCACCGACCGGGCTGTTCTGGGGTCAGCATTTTGACAGTGGAATAACACCACCAGAATCTACACACCTGCTATTCCCTTTTTCTACCGTGAGCGCAGAAATGCTCTGGACCAATATGCTGACAGCAACCAGGATGAGAGAAACCCCCTTCATGTTTGAAACAGGCTGGAGAGGTAGGTCTCTTGGAATCACGACAATGCAGTATTCGATGAGAAAGGGTTTTGCGTTTGGGCAGATTGACAGTTGCTTATCTTCTACCCGATGGAATTTGCTGTCTCGAACCACATTCCAGCCAAGTACATTCCTCGCGGACGAGTAGCTTGCTACGCGTCACGTCCCAGCCTCAAGTCGGCTCGTGTCATGAGTGTCTTCTTTTCAGCTTGATCTGGTGGTATCTTCCACGCTGCATATATTCGTCCTGAGGCATAACAGGAAATCCCATTTATCTTCTCGAAATCTGGGTTGCGTGAAGATGCATTCTCCTCTTTCAGCTCTGTTTTTCACCCTTCTACACCTTTCGGTCCTCATCAGGTCATCAGTGGCGCAATCCACTTACTGGCTCGCCAACAAGCCTAATGTTGGACACGTCGCGTTTCAAGATCCAAGTTATCCAGTGTTTCGAAATGTCAAAGAATATGGCGCCATTGGTGAGTCTAAATGATCAAATCCTCGTTCAGGCCGCTGACATCGATTACAGGGGACGGTTTACACGATGATTCTGATGCTATCAACCGAGCAATCGCCGCTCCTGGAAATCGCTGCGGCGGCGGCAATGCAACGTACGGATCGTTTTGTCAGTCCTCAACAATTACGCCGGCGCTCGTCTATTTTCCGCCGGGGACCTATAATGTCTCGAAGCCTTTGATCATGTACTACTTCACGCAAATGGTAGGAGACGCTATCAACCCGCCGACCATTAGAGTTAGTTCAAACTTCACCAATATCATAGGTTTGGCTGTATTTGATGCAGATATCTACATCCCGTCCGGCAGCGGCGCTGAGTGGTATGCCAACCAGAACAATTTCTACCGCCAAGTTCGCAATTTCATCATCGACATGACAAATGCCCCCTTGAAGACAGCTGGCATACATTGGCAGGTAGCTCAAGCCACGAGTCTGCAGAACATTGTCATCAACATGGTGTCTAAGGACGTGGTGAACAATCAGCAACAAGGGATCTACATGGAGAACGGCTCGGGAGGCTTCTTCTCCGACATGGTCATCACCGGCGGCTCTATTGGAGCGTACCTTGGAAATCAGCAATTTACGACGCGGAAGATACAGTTCGATGGCTGTTCGACGGCGATCAAAATGAACTTCGACTGGGTGTGGCTGTTCTCCCAGATTACGATTACCAATTCCGATGTCGGGATTGACATGACCAGTGGCGGTTTCTCCAACCTTGCTGTCGGGTCTCTTCTCCTGATCGATAGCGTGATATCCGCGACTCAGGGGATCCTGACACCCTATGCCCCTGGCTTCAGCTCTCCCCAAGCCGCCGGGACTCTAGTCCTCGAGAAAGTCGACTTCACAGGGAGTGAGGTCGCCATCTCTGCCGCTGGTGGCACTCAAGCAAGAACGATTCTCGCTGGCCAACAGTTTGTCGATCTCTGGGCTCAAGGGAATGCTTGGACGACAGCGGGCCAAGCTCTGAACGGGCAGTTTTTCAACGGCACAACTTGTGTCTATCAGAACGCTAGCCAGACCGCGTACACCGCGCAAGAGACGACGATCCAAAGAGCCCTTGCGCCGATTCCTCGACCTTCGTCGCTGGTCGATAGTAACGGGCAATATGTCTACCGCGTCAAACCGCAATATGAGAACCTTCAATGGTCTACGGGATTCCTCAGCGCAAAAGCGAATGGGCTCGTGGGTGATGGGTCTACAGGTATGTCGTCCATCTGTGCCCAGACACGCGATTCAGTCTCGGGCTAATATAACCTGCTTTCCAGATGACACGGCTGCGATGCAAGCACTCTTTAACCTTGCCCATACCACAGGGAAAGTTGTCTACTTCGACAGGGGGGCTTACATCGTTTCGTCCACCATTAATGTTCCCACAGACGTCAAGGTCACCGGCGAACTCCTTAGCATCATCATGGCTACGGGCCCCTTCTTTGGGGACCAATTCAACCCGCAACCCATGTGGAAGATAGGCAATCCTGGCGACGTTGGCACGGTCGAAATCTCTGACCTCGTGTTCGAAGTCCAGGGGCCTTGTCCAGGTGCCATTCTTATTGAGTGGAACATCAAAGCTGCTGGCCCCGCGTTAGCCGGCATGTGGGATGCGCATTGGCGTATAGGGGGCTCAGCAGGCACGAATTTGCAACAGGACAAGTGTATAAAGACACCCGCAACGCCGATTGCGGGATCGAATTCAGTCTTGACGGACTGCATCGGCGCGTTTCTGCTGTTGCATGTTACAAGCCAGGCCGATGGCTACTTTGAAAATATTTGGGGATGGGTTGCGGACCACGAGTTAGACTTGGCAGATCGGCAGCAAATTTATATTTTCAATAAGGGGTGAGCAGGACTTCCCCCGCTGGCTGTCTTCCAGACGGAGACGGCTTGGAGGAAAGAACGTTACTGACCTGGCTGTCTTGCAGTGGCTTTCTCATCGAATCACAAGGCCCTGTGTGGCTCTATGGCACCGCCGCCGAACACTCGGTCATGTATGACTACCAGTTTGTCAATGCGAAGAACGTCTTCATGGGCCACATCCAACACGAGACGGCGTATTTCCAGGGCAATCCCAACGCCCTTGTCCCGTTCACTCCACAAGCCTCATGGCACGACCCAGACTACTCGGACTGCGTGCAAACAAACTGCGCACGAACGTGGGGCCTCCGGTTCGTCAACTCGAGCCAGATTTTCATGTACGGCGGCGGGCTGTACAATTTCTTCGAGAATTGGAACACGCAGGCGTGCTTGGGCACGGAGAGCTGTCAGGAAAGGATGGTGGACTTTCGGAATTCAACCGATATCTACCTCTGGGCGCTGAGCACCAAAGGATCGCAGTTCATGATTAGCTATGAGGGGACGGACGTGGTACCGTATAGTGTGAACAAGGCGAATTTCTGTGAGACGGTTGCGCTTTTTGAGCTGGCAAGTGAGCAGTAATGAAAGGCATGAAGCGGAAGCTATTGGGGGGGTGGTGTATGGCAGATGGGGGGGATCTCGGGGTGGGTTAGGGAGGACGTGGTCATTTGTTGGGTAGATCGAGGTGACGAGGGACGAGGGGGAAACCTGAGATAGATTGGGAGCCAGCTTGCTGGCGATACAGGACAGGTTCTTTGGGCGGGGGGGAGCGAATGAATGCCCAGTTTGTTGGCGGATTTTCACGGACTGGATCTTGAGGAGAGCTGTTTCTTTCTTCCCTGCTTGCAAGACTTCATTCCGTGCAAGCAATGCCACGGAAGAACCTCGCAGCCCGGAGATGCAGGAGAACAAAACAGCCCCGGCCCTTGCTTAGGTTTGGAATGACTCGGATCACCAGGACTACTAGGATGTGCAAATGCTACCATACGTAACAAAGCGCACGGCTGGAGGTGGCGATCCTCCTCACCCTTGTGGAAAGGTATGGGTGGAAGAATGTTGTGTTTTCTGATCGTCCAGCCCTTTCGATTTTCTCGCAGGCCGACACCGCTTTGGCTTGGGCATGTTGTGATTGATCGAGACTTCTCAGATGGCTGGCAGTCCGTGTGAGACTCGACAGCGAAATTGTGACTGTGCCGCAGCCTTATGTGATGGAGCTAGACTTGGGGCGCCACAAGGCACAGGCACAGGCACGGGGCATAGTGGGCATGGCTAATGCATGCGTACGGAGGACTCCGTAGTATTTAGCATGCGGATGCTGCTGTACCGAGTGCTCCGCACGGTGTACATACTGCCACAGGATGCAAGAACTACGGCAGCCGAGAAGCCCGTGCACCAGGCGTGGCAGGTTTTGTTTGACAGCGAATTGGCCGGGCTACTCGGCTCAGTCAGCCCGCCAGCCAGCCCGCCAGCCCGCCAGTCTGCCAGTCCGCCAGTCCGCCATGGAAAAGGAAACAGGCTGATGGCAGAAGGATGTGGAGGGATTCGGGTCAAAAGGTCAGGTTCCTGAACAATTCCCGGCTTGGAAATGATACTTGCTCATCATCAAAGACCTGGCTCTGCCCTACCCTGTCCAAGCCGGCAGGCCCATCCGATTCGCCATGCGTGAAGCCCAACCCACGAGTCAGACATAATCCTCACTCGATGCCTGGTGACCCCCTGTCTTAGTGATGCTACAACATCTCAGGCTCTCAGACCTGGCAATGGACCTGGCCAGAGTATGCACTCCGCCAGGCAGCCCGCCCGAAAGGCGCGAGGACACTCTATAGGTAGGCGGGTAAGCTCTTCGCAACGCAAGGTTCAAATGACTCGAGCTTGATATTCGCTCCGCACACAGTGTAATGTCATATTATTTGGCTTACGAGCTGTTGCCAACTTAGGGCTTGTAAGACTGAATCCTGCTGAGAAAGGGAGGAGAGAGACCATTATATTTCTTACCGAAAGGACGAAAGGCTCCGCACAATAATAAGAGACTTATGTAGGCAGTTCGCTTGGGGGACCGGGGCAACAAACGGGAGATTGTGTGAAGGCTTTAGGGCGTCTGACAAAGGACCTTTGTATGTACTGCACCATGCAGAATTGGGTGTTAGGGACGCGGTACCTGACGTCGACACGGATTTTGGCGTGTACCTACTCGGTACACCTCGCTTCAAAGCAAGATTGTCTTTTGAATCTGCAGGACGGACTCAAAGTGTGCTATACAGCTAGGTAGTCCGGTACACCGTGCAATGCTATGTATTATCTCTGGAAAGTGCGTCGCTTCCGAAAGCATAGCTGTTCACCCGCCCGACGATGAGAACATGATGGGATGATGGGATGATGGGATGCTGATGATGAGCATGACGTAAATACCGGCGGTCCGTCATCCAAACGAGGCATAGCGGTAATCAAAACCTAGTGGAGCACACATCATACGAGTCGCAAGTACTTGTAGGTTATGTACTGTAGTAGCTGGAGTTGTTGCTGGAACACGATGTTCCATGCACAATAGAACAGTACTGGGTACGCAGAACCAGCCCACCAATACGGAACGAACCTGTGGCACGGCATGAACGACAGCCGTTGGGCGCTTGGGCCACGGGAGGCTGGACTTGAGCAGCCTGCAGCTTGAATACGGTATAGGGCCAAAAGAAGACTAGCGCAAGCAGGCCCGGCGAAACATAGCGAATGGAATTGTGCACAGCCAACACGGGAAAACCAAAGGGCAGGCCGGGGGGGCTGGTCGCTCCCCGTGGCCCTCATTGGCTCACTACACTGCGGGGAAAGGCTAAAATGAGGCTAAGCATGGGGCTAAGAACGCACTAAGACAACGCTAAAGCGCAGCCTAAGACGACGCCCGGTTCGGCAAAGCGCCAGCTATTTTCGCCATTTCCAAGAAACCGAAGTTTGACTTCAACTGCCACAAAACTTTGCACAGCACGCCTTCCGCCTCGCTCTGTCCCATTTCTGTCGACACCACGGGTTTTGTCATGGATTGCTTGAAATGGCAGACCCTCAGACCCTTCTGGGTACATACGCTGCCGATGCGGATTCGCTCCAGCATTTGCGACATGCATAGGCCCAGGGCCGTCCAAAGGTCCACCCCTCTCTAGCTTGGCCCTCTCGCCTCGCCTCCTCTGAATTGCCATTGTCTCGCTCCGCCCGCCCAGCACGGTCCCCGCTCATCTCTATTTCCTCTTTCAGTCCATCGTCAGCTGAGAGACAACGGAAAGCAAGGAAATACCACCCCCAGCATCAATGCAAGTTACCCAGCCATGCTTCCCGTGGCCTTTGAGTCCCTCCAATCAAGAATATAAAGACATCACGGTAAGTCGTTTCAACCAACTCTCTTTCCTCCTCCTCCATCATCAGCCCAAAGCACAATCCCGCCAATACAACTCCCAAGGATCTTCCTTCGCTTTCCCTCACAGCCTTTCGTTTTCAAACACAACTTCAGTCGCCCTCGTTTCACCACCCCAAACGAACCACCCACTCCCAATCAAAATGAAGTTCTTCACTGCTGCTGCCCTCCTCATTGCCGGTGCCAGTGCTGCTGCCGTCCAGAGGCGAGATGGTACCTGGAACGAATGGTCCAGCACCTGCTATCCCAGCACTGAATACGTGACCACCACCGAGTACGCCACGACAACTGAATATTCCACCGCCTGGTCCACCGCCTACTCGACCATATATTCCACTGCCTATTCCACTGCCTATTCCACCGTCTACTCGACTGCTTACTCGACGGCTTACTCGACGGCTTACTCGACGATCTACAAAGTGAGACATCACCCATGAGGGAGAACTTCGTTGGAGGAGTTGGAATGCTGACTTGTTGGAAACAGCCAACCACCGTCACCGCCTACAGCACCGTCTACTCCACTGCTACCGTGACTCAGACCAAGCCCGTCTACAGCACCATCACTGGTGAGTTCATATTTCAGAAATCATCCACAGTTGGTATCTCAGCTAACTCTCGATCTCTAGTCCCCACCACGGTAACTGCATACAGCACCATCTACAAGACTGAGGTCCAGACCGAGACCGAGACCGCGACAGTCACTTACACTGCGGTGCCGGAATCCATCTACATCACCGAGACCGTCACTGCTCCTTGCACCAAGACCTGGGGTGACTGGACCAGCAAGTGATTTTTTAAACCCCCGGCCGAAAGCTCCCTGAGTTGAGAGGAGTGGGGAGAGGCTGAAGTGTGGGGATATATGTAATGAAGTGAACGTGGTGGAGGCAATTGTGCAAATCGGGATGATGAATATGGGTTATGTTTATGACTTTTCTACAGTAAAAACTGATCAATGATCAACGATCACCCACGACGACATGACATCTGTCACAGAAAACCAAACTCACAGCAACGGCGAAGGTGGGGACTAAGGGAAAGGGAACCCGAACAAAAACACAAAATGGGAAGGAATATATTTTGGGGGGGGGGGGGGCATACGCACTCTGGCCTGGCAATCGCGTACAGCCTTTGAGGCTTCACGGCGGACAACAGGCTCAATTTCCATTCTCTCACCCACAGTATTAATTCATAGTGGCCAATACTTATACATATACATGTTGTGTTTTCGCAATTGATGTCCTGCAGCGGCGTCAGGCGCGAACAATACCACCGTACCATACCATTGTCTTGAGTCGGTCCCTCCAGCATTTCTATTGATTTCATTAACGCACTGTCGAAATCCATATTGGCTTGTGTCATTTCCCTTCCCTCCCTACCAAAGGGCTATTATGTCACAAAGGGCCATGTACCAAGAAGAACCTGACAAGCAAAAGAACGTCCAAAGAGGTGACGGGCGGGCCCGCGGCCAAACTCCTCGTGATCCTTACCATCTTTGCTTGCGGACTCATTCAGTACCTGGGCCAGGAGATCGATCGATCAGGCCAACTCGAGCATGTTGGTCCCAACATTTCAGCTCCATCCCTCTCTCTCGCTGTCTTCTCCGCTCGATGCAGCTCACGATCCGTCATATCCATGTGAGGTCAGATGTACTGCGAAGGTTTTGGTGGCTGTGGGTGTGGGTGCTGGGAGAGGGCGGAGGGGGAGGGGGGGGCTTGCAGGGGGGGCTGACCCTGGCGTATCCACCAAGAAGCGGAGGTAACAGTATGTATGATGTGGGTGACTAACCGCTTCGAGGAGCACGGTGCCATTCCGTGTCACAAGTACAGTATGTACATGACTTCCTGGGACGATGTAGCGAGGTAGGGAAGTGGTCGGTCATATGTAGAGTATGATGCTGATGCTTGCTACCGTACCCACTCGATCCGTCCGTTCCTGCCAGTACTGGATGTGCCCTACTACAACCCTACACACATACACACATACTCTCATACTCTATTCTCCACCCCACGGAAGTTCCCTCCCGGGGTCAAGTTGCTCTGTTTTGTGGTGACCGCATCCGCTCCCTCTGCCTTTTCTTCTCGGCGAGAGTATTTTTTTGACTGCCCGTGTAGGTCCGGGCTCACAAGGTTAACTCGCATGGTCCCACCTCTGAGGAGTAGGCGGACGAAGAAAGTGCGCAGGTTTCTTTTTTTTTTTTCATTTCAATTTCTGGCATTACATCGGAAATATGTCAGAACACAACCGGCTGGCTGAAGTCACTCTATTAAGCCCTATGCCTACTCCGATTACCACCACTGGTGCCACTTCTGGTATTGCTGGCATCGACAATGGGGGCTGAATACTGTAGTAAGAGTTAGTCTGAGTCTGAGTCCTCATGAAAGATGACCCGTCTTGGCCGTCTTGGCCCGGCCCTCTTCAGAGGGATGACCACCACCCTTCTTCCCAATGGTACTCGGTAAGTATAGCCAGTTTCCAGCGAGGCTGGGCTCGCAGCTCTCCATTCGCGCCCTCCATCCAGTCATCCATCCATCAGTCAGCTCGGGTGCGGCTCTCGTCTCCGGTAAATGCGGCAGTAAATGCCCATTCTGTAAACAGGGCTCTTGGCTGTTCGATGGGGATGGGGTTTCGCTACCACCACACAACAACCACGCAGCTAGCTCGGCCCAGCCTCAGGCGTGCAGTGCCCCCCAACAAGCTCTCGACGGGCTTAGCGGAATGCATGAGCAAGAAAACAGAGAGAGAGAGAGAGAGAGAGAGAGAGAGAGAGAGAGGGAGAGAGGGGCTGCGGACAAGGGCATTAAAGAGCGGGGCGCAAAGTGTGCCCTGTCCTAGCCTCTCTAGGGTATGTATTTACATGGCAAGCTTCGTCCACCCCCGCAACCCAAGGCTCTTGGGCTGGGCACCCAAGTTCCAGCTCTCCAGGTCCGGGGAATTTCCCTTCGGACTTGAATTCAGTCAGTCACACCACATTTCTCTGTAGGTAGCCAGTATCTACTCCGTAGGGACATACTTGTTGTACGAATTCCCCAGTCTGCAACCAGAGAGACACGTGGGCATAGAGATCTTCGAGGGAAGCAAAGCAGGCGTGTGAGACAAAGGTCTGGTCTTTTGCTGCGCGACCTTTCTTTCTTGTTCCTGATGCATTGATGCATGCATACATACAGGGATGCAGCTTGCGGACATGCATGCGTTATGCGTTTTTGCCACCCGATGTCTCAGTTCGGTTGGGCCGGATGGACTGAGGACCAGGAAGGGGACAGGGCTCGTATCCTGCCTACCAACCTATTACTGCTGTGCTACATACCTACTTATGGGTGCCTGCCGAGTATACTCTAACTATCCTAGCTATGTCCTATTGCCCCCCCCCCCCCATTCTCGCTTAAATCTTCCACTAAGTAGGAGGCCCATCAGTACCCGTACCCTAAGTAAGTACACCACACCTTAGCGCCGCATCGCCCTGTATGTACCTGACCCTGGTGCTGGCACCCCAATAGCCCAACTACGCCTGCTGCCATGACGTGCCTCGCTGTTCAATGGCCAAGATCGTCTCGATGTGGCGCATCTCCACCTTGGCACCACGTTGCGCATCCTTGGCCTGTTCCTGGCTGCTGCTTCCTTCCTCGCTTCGTGCCAACATCTGGGCCTGCACAGTGTCTGAGTTAGCAAGGCCAAGCCATGCCAATGGGGAGTGACAATTCCATGCAGAAATGCGAATGACATGACAGCGGGAACTTCCTTCCACCAACCAACGAAACAGGGCTGGTTTTAGCGAAGAGAGAACGAGGAAAGAACTTAGCTTACCGTCTTCAGAACATTCTTGATTTGTCGCCCGTTCAGGTCCACCCGCGCGAGACGATCAAGCTCTTTCCCGCCCATCGGATGATCGTGGCCCAAAAAGGTCTGCCAAATGTGGCGGCGAGACTCGACCGACAGGTTGGGGTAGTTGACCGTCACATGGATACGGCTGTGGAATGCCTCGTCGATATTCTTGATCCTATTGGTGGTCAAGAACAAGACGCCTTCGTAGTATTCCTGTCATTTGCTTGTCAGCCTGATAGGTATGTCTCAAAAAGTGTCATGGGGACGCAGAAAGACAAGCCAAGTCGGCTGTTGTTCATGTGCAAGCAAGTTGTTGGCCCATCCAGCAGTAGCCTAATGACCAAGGCGGCCACATTGGAATGGGGCACCCTCGAAAAAAAAAAAAAAAAGGGATCGACTGCTTTCAAGTTTTTGTTTCCCAGATGTGTCCACACCGGTTTCCCAGAGACAAATAACACGAGAACCAGGCCGGGGTGGCTGGATACGACGGAATAGTTTGGGGTCGGGGTTTCCTCTTACCAGCACACGAAGGAAGATCGACACCATCTTGTTCCGTTCCAGGTCATTGGAGCTTCTTGCCTCGAGAAAGACGTCGGCTTCGTCGAGCAGCAACACTGCATTCCACTTGCTGACCATGTCAAGCACCAGATTGAGCGACTCCTCAATACCCGAAGGGTCCAGGCCCAGATCTCCGGCGGACATCATGTAGCTGAGGGGCAAAGAATCGCGCGTTAGCTCTGGACTCGCTCCGCATAATTGGTTGACAACCCTGTCGTCACGGCAAGGCAAAACTCACAGAGGCACTCGCATGTCTTCGGCAACGCTCTCGCTCGTCAAAGTCTTTCCTACTCCAGGAGGACCCGCGAGTAGCATGATCATCCCACGGCCTTTGCCAGCAATAACGTCGTCGAAGTCGTCCTTGTACTTGACTTGCGATTCGACGAATGCGCGGATCAGCGACTTTTGTTCTTTGGGGAGCACCAGAGACGCAAAGGCATTTTCGGCAAATTTGATCTCTTCGACCTGATCGACATAGAACCAGAGCTGGTTTCCCATCTATTAGCGTCGAAACATGGTATCTGGAATTGGAAACAGGGCTTTCGAAGACTCTCCGCCTAGAGAGGCGATTCCAAACACGTTTGACTCACCCATTTCTTGGTTTTCAGGGCATAGCCTCGAACGTATGGCACAGCAAGGAGTAATTCTTCCGTGGTCAGGGGCCGATGCTTGGGTTTGCATGCGTCGTCGTCGGAGTCCGGAGTGATGAGGAAGTCGGACTCGTTGTCCAAGAAGCCGTCGAAATCGAACTGTTCTTCTGACTCGTCAGATGGGAGCTCAAGTCCGTTTATCTGTTTCTGTGGCTTGTTAAGCGAGTTGAAGTACACCGCATTGTTGGGCAAGAATCGATTGTGCGCGTCGCAGTCAATGATAATCCGTGATTCGACATTGTGTCTGATCATCCCACATCGACCGTAGCCAAGAGCAACACCTCGATATGCTTTGTAATGGTATCCCGCCAGCCGTTCAAAGAGCTTTCCGCGGACCACAAGTCGATGCAGCAGTTGCGCTCTCTCGGGGTGAAACTCCAATGGGTACGCTTGCAGAGAGGTGATCGGCGTTGTACCGGCGAACTCGTAATTTTGGAGGTTAGTATGATGCTGTCCGAACTTGGTCCCGTCCCAGTCGACAGCCCAGACGTCCAATTGCAAGAAGTCGAGTCCGCGCCGTTGATCGGTTGCCCTTGTCGAGGAGTTAAGCTTGAAGACACACTCCTTGCCGTCGGACACGCTATAAACCAGGGTTTGAGGCTCAAAGATTGTCCAGAGGTATTCAAAGGTGATGACACCGTTCTTGACAAGGTCGATTTTGGCAGCAATTGCGTTCTTGAGCTCTTCAAAGAGGACATCACGAAAGAGTTTCAGATGGTCCCTGGCAATCTCCTCCTCAAAGTCATCTTTCTCAAGCAGCGAGACGAGCCTGTCCCAGCGATGCACAAACGGATGAAACGGCGCGCGAAAGACAAGCCGGTCCAGATTTGTCGTGATGCCTGGATAGTCATCGAGGATGATCCCCAAACACTTCTTCAGCCACGGACTTTGGACAATGATTGAATGGATGTCGTATTTCTGCACATATGTGTGAGAACCTTATTGATGGCCAACGAAATTTGGTGACAAAAGGGCTCGCCACACCGGGAATAGGCAACTTACCTTGCGGCTGTCGTAACTTTTCTGCTTGCGCACCAGGAACGCAAACCTGGCAGTCTCCTCATTCTCGGCAGCCTCAAGAACATCCACCGGCTCTTCAGTCACCCACTGGTACTTCCCGTCCTTGTCCTTCTGTGAATACAGTGCCTTTGCCTCATTGATACTACCACTGGGCACGGCGGGCACCTTGGGCTTTTCCTCCTCCTCCTCTGTGGTCTCATCTGCCTTGACTTTGCTGATCTCATCCCGCTCTCCAGGCTTGGAGGCGGTTTGTGTCGTTCCAGGCATCTTGAAGGCAGGGGGTAAAATGCTACAGCACGATCGTGGGTTGAATATATGCAAAGAGGATTGAGTTGAGGAGAAATGGCTACAAGTCAATCGAAGGTGAGGCCTGCAGGTTTATAGGTTCCAAGAGACTTCCGAGCTGGTGTGAAGCTGGTGTGAAGCTGGCGGGCCTCCTGAAGGATCCTGTTGCCTGATGTGCACAACTCACGAAGTGGATTGGACGTTGACTCACCGCAGTCGAATAATCTAGCTGGCATCTTAGCCTGCTCAACTGGCAGTTTCTCATAAACATCCGCTAAAGGGACTGTGCTAGCTTGGGCCTTTGGCAAATCGTGTTAGGGGGAGGCTGATGCCTGTGAAGGATTCCAGGCACAACAAGGCGCAGAGACCATGAGGGTCGCTAAGATGAGGCATGATTGGCCTTCGTCATGAGTCATGCAACGGGGAAAAGGCAACATGAATGTGAGATGTTGAGATTAGGTCAAGCCGGCGTGTAGATAGTAAGATCTCAACTATGCAGCCTGTGGTCTGGGTGGGTGGCAGGACTTTGAATCATCACAATTGGGTCGATTAAGAGTGCGTTGATGAAGAGCCCCATGCAAGGCAGACAAGGCGAACTAACTGTCTCAATGACTAGCCTCTTTAGGCCACATTCGCCTCCTGAATTTCTTCTCACGTGTTCTCTATCAAGGCTGAAGTTATCATCCCCTCCGTCATGACATTGTTTGTACAAGGACATCTGCGAATCCATCTAGGTTGTCCTGGCTATTGCATATGTAGCCTGCTTCTGCACCGGGGTTCTGGTCAGGCCGATATGTAACCAACAGCTCGCCATCTAGTCGACTTTCTATTGAAACCAGCCAAGGGGACCAAAGCCCAGAGCATTCGTCCGCAAACGTAGCTGGAAGGCCCAAAGCAATACTGGACATCAAATGTGAGCAGCATACGGTTTCTCTCAGGGCACAAAGATGTTCTCGGTTGCCGTGAAAGCGCAAATCCTCATTCTCACTAATGAATCATAACGGGTTAAAGATATATTGACCAAAGAGCACCAAGCTCCTTGAGGAATCTATTTCGCTGTCAGCGCAAAGGTAAAGCCTAAAATCCCCATACCCAAAAAAGCAAAGGCAATACAGGTGCCCTTGTTGTGACTCAGTTGCAGACTTTCCGAGAACAGCGATAACGCGACGCTGGCCATCACGCCTGATGTGACTGCAAACATCCCGCCATAAACCCCTTCGGTCGGAGCACCCAAGCTGCTCCTGTTGGCTATTTTGAACCACAAAGCTGCAATCCCAGCTCCGAGTGGCTGTGAAATGCCGCCTAGAAAGGACGACCACGCAATGGCTTTAAATCTGGAGCCAAGTGCGAGATAAAGAGGTAGGGACATCGCGAAGCCTTCCGTGATGTTGTGGATGAACAATGCCATGAAGACAGCAAAACCAAGCTGAGGATTTGCGTGGTTAGTTGCATACGTAATGAAGCCCTCGGGAGCTTTGTGCAGCGCGATGGCCAACGAAGTCTGCAGACCAATTGACATAAACGCATTGGTGGGGACGTGGTGGTGGTGTTCATGTCCGCCCAAAAACGAATGCTGAGATGGCCGACGTTCGGACCCTGCTATGCTTGTATGCTGGTGTGCAGGGTGGTGGAAGTGATGCGTTGAAGACTTTGTACGGTGTAACCCCGGCTTCAAGCTCCCCGTATCGGCGTCCTCAGTCGTATGACGTCCAGGAATCGATCCGTTTGACAAAGGATTCTCATCAACTTCTCCCAGCGTCGGCCCCACGCGTACCTCAGTCGTACCACTTCGCCACGTGGGCGAGCGTAAGAACGGAGCGTGACCTGGTAACACAGAACCTCGTCTCTGCACAGCCTTGAAGCAGTCTGAACCACAGGGATCCGAGAATCCCATACATGGACCTGTCTCGTCACAATTCTCCTTTTGACTCCCCACATACTTTGAAAGGGTCCTCGACAGCGTTCTAGGCACTAGTGACGACCTCCGATGGGTCTGGGCGGCTTGGAATGGATGCTGGCGGTCAGATCCATTCTCTTCAGCTCTTTCATATTGGGGCTTTTTGGGACTGAGGCTGGTCGTTCGGGAGAGTAAAGGAGTGTCCTCATCCTCCTCTTCCGTCTGCCCAGGGGGGTTCTTGGATATCGGGAGACCGTTTGTATGCTCATCATCCGGCGCATGTTCTGACATTTCTTCGTGACGCTTCGCCTCCTCCTCATCATGGCTGTGGTCGCAATCTACGACATGTGAGGGAATGTATTGATGTAGGACGCGGGAGAAGATCTGAATGCCTATGGCGCCTGCTAGGAACAACCCGATCAGAAGGTATGATGCTGCGGGCGACGAATAGCCCGCGTCTTTGAAATAAGTTTTCGACTGCGGAAGCATCGAGTAAAGGGCAGAGAACAACTATCACTAGAGTCAATTCTGGGATTGCACACCGTGCGAAAAAGACGTACCATGACCCCGAAACTCAGGCTTAATGATGCGGAAAGAAAGCCATTACTCTCCGAGATCGAAAAGTGTCGCCAGCGTGGAAATTGTCGTACCGCGATATCGACACAAATGATCGAAGAGCCAATGACACACGCTATGAAGTCAAAATCAGTCTTCTTTGCTCAGCAATTTTGAGAGACAAAGCTGCATACCAATAGCACTGATGCATGTCATGATCCACCCTTTGGTATCCTTGTCGATGGCCATCTTGCCCCGTCTCTTTTCCTCTTAAGCCGCAAGTTCATATAGCAATGTACGGTAGGATGTAATTTGTTGATGTTGCACCGAGTTACTCATGCTAGTGTCTGGAGTCAGTTGCAAGAAGTAAAGTGTAGGAACAAAGAGCGAGACGTCAGGTTGAATGAGCTATTATATTCCGTTGGTTAGGAGGCTCGATCGCAGTTGCAGCAGGTGGGATGACGAAAATTCCCAAGACTTCTTTAGAGGACCTTAAGACCATGTCCCTTTGTGGCTTAGTTGAGCCACGGGGCCCAAGTGCCGCGAGCACCCCCCATCATGGGCCATCCAAATCGTGTTTCAGGGCTGGTCCAGCCTTGTCATCTTTAACTGGAACCCATCACACCCAGCACGACTACTTAGGCACCAGCAGGGGTCAGCAGATCCGCTACCGGGCCAGCTGCCGATTGGCCTCAAGCCTAAGATCACTGGTTCAACTTTTTTCCTTCCTATCCATCTTGCGGACGCGTTTCTTCGTGAGACGGTATCGACATTGCCTGCCGACTTTGTACATGTCCAAGACCACCATTGCTATCATAGCAGCGACGTCTGCATTTGCAGGTGCGTCGCTGACCGCGCTACTGTTTCCTAGCCATCGAAAAGATGAGCCCAAATCGACACCAACATTGAAGGAGGAACCTTCAACAGTACCTGCACTGTCAATTCCTCCCGCTCCCATCCCAGTGCCAGTACCGGTCCCAGTTGCTGCACCAGCTCCACATCCTTCGGCTGCCGTCCTCCCACCTGTCGATCCTTCTGGTATCCTACGATATGGATTTCCTGGTCCTATCGCTGATACATTAGCCACTCCCTCACACCTCTCTTCCTTCAACAGGTTCACTCGAAATCCCCATTGGGTAGCAGAACATTTTACAGCACAGTCTCTGCTGCTGAACAACGGATCGCGACGAAATAGTGTTTTCTATGAGGACTTGTCGATTCCTTCCATGTTTCGAGCAAAACTGTCCGATTACTTTCGAAGTGGGTACGACCGAGGGCATCAGGTTCCGGCAGCAGACGCAAAATGGTCGCAAGAGGCAATGGACTCGACCTTCGTCTTGAGCAATATGTGCCCACAAGTTGGAGAAGGGTTCAACCGTGATTATTGGGCTCATTTTGAGGAATTCTGTCGAGATCTGGTAAAGAGATTCCCCAGCGTCAGGGTGGTGACTGGCCCGTTGTACTTGCCGAAGAAAGACGAACGAGATGGAAAATGGAGAGTCTCTTACGAAGTGATTGGTAACCCTCCCAACGTTGCAGTGCCTACTCACTTCTACAAAATCATCTTCGCGGAAGAGGCCGCTCAGAGCCCAAGCGGAACTGTGGCTCTCGGTGCATTCGTGTTGCCCAATGCTGAGATACCCAATTCGAAGAGTCTGAGCGACTTCGAGGTGCCTCTCGAAGCGGTTGAAAGAGCCAGCGGATTGGTGTTCGCCGACAAACTACCACCTGAGAGGAGAAAACGACTTTGCAGGGAAGTCAGATGTGAGATAATGGTGCGAGAATTTGACAAGAGTCGTCAACAAGCCAACAACATCGGTCAGGTCTCGAGGGGCTCTCCGCAAATGCAGCAACCTGGAGGCAAGTGGTAACCGCGCCACCAGAGCGGAGTCCGAACTGGAGTTGAACGTAATTGCTTGGATTGAGTCGGCGTGTTCCATTGTTCAGCACCCAAGAACTCGCTTTAAATCGACTTTGCAGATCTACCCGTTTGCATTACCTGGCCCTAGAGCGCCGCATACGAGGCGATAGATCAATGAAAACACGAAAGGGAAAGCTTACTATCCAGCCACGAGAAGGGATCGAAGAACGCTACACGCCGACAACGTGCGTTTATGCGCGTTGGGCTGTACACCTGCGAGTCATCCTCCTATGGCCATTTGCAAATGAGCCTCTGTCAGTGGCCGCCCATTATTCTCTGCAGACTTGGTGGCCGTTAGAGTGATTGCTGCCGACAGCACTTAATGAGAGCAGAGCCTTTCAGCGCTTGGGTCGAATTACAGTCTTGAATTCATTGAGCGCTACCACGAGATCTACTCAGAATTGCATTCCGACCGCAAACATACGCATTCAAGAATCAACTTAGGGAAATATGCTTCTGGATGGTTGATGGAGGCTTAAATGGAGTGCGCGAGACAATGTTTGTATAGAAGGGCGAGCATGTAATTTGCACTTCGTAGGTGTTTGTATTAAAATCAGCAGAGCGAGGATACCTCGTACCACGCGGAGTGACGTCGGCGCATTGCCAAGCAAGTTCCTCAGGCTCCTTTGGCTTTGCTGGGTTGCTTGCGCTCCATCGCGACTGCTTGCCCGCTCGGAGATCCAGCTCGAGTACTCTCACAGCTTGCGTCGAAAATTTCCTTACCCAACGCCAGAGCCTCTTCAGCACCATTCTTACGACCCAAAATGACTCAAGTCTACTTGCTGGACTCTGACCACCTTTGTTCGCTTCTACGAGAAGCTCTCTCCTGGAGTGAAAATGTCTCGTCGCTCATGGTGTCTGCTCTGAACGGATCAATACTCGCATATGCCTACAGGGACACTACGCCATCAATTAAAGATATGCGAACTCAATCTACAACGATGACAGCAGCTTACACGGTTGCGTCAGAGGATGTACTCGTCTTCGAGGCACAAAACATGGGAGCAATTTCCGTGATTGCTCCTGTTGCCGATCACCTCCTGTTGGCCGTGACAGGACCCGAGCCGAAGCAGAAAAAGGCCCTGCAGAATGGCCTTGGTCAATCCCAAGAGCACGGGCAGATGGCCAACGGCATCGACGCTCATACAGAAGAGGAGGGAAGAGAGGAGAATGACAACCACGAGGAGGACAGCGATACCCAGAAAATCCGGGAGGACCTTGAGGCTGTAAGCCAGGAACTGGCCAGTGTGCTAAGGGAAGAGCTGGCTGTAATGAAATGGCCGGACGATATGTGACAATGTCAGCTTCCGCTGTAACAGGACCTTCGACCTGCGATATCGTTCAGAAAGCCGCCCGTCGTCGACAAATTGGCGGGAAAGGATACCCACTATTATACCTGCGAGGACGAAATCACATCTTCTCTGCGCTAGTTCAACCTGTACTCTCTCGAGCAGAGGTCGGCACATACATGGCAAATGGCGTCTCGCTACAGACTGTGATTAATTGGTCAGAGTGGCAGCAACAACGATCCAGCTTTTTGGCTGAACTGTGGACGGAGAACAACCCCCCGCATTGAAGGTCGGGGACCCACCGAAAGCTGGAAGAACACCGGGAGAACAAGGTTAGTTGGGTGAAGGTGTTAGGGACCCCTTACTCAAACCCGACTTCCCGCCTCTCACGATCGAACTCGAAACTCAATCTTCCTCCTCCTCGTTCCCAGCGTTTTCTGCTTTCCTCCTCGCACAACTGCCGCCTCCTGGCCTTGCGCGACCCCTCGTTCCTTCCACTGACTCTCTTGCGCCGACAATAAGACCTCCTGCTATCGTGACCCGTTACCATGTTGTATGTCAGAGACCTCATGGCCGGTTCTGCTGCCTTCCGCTAATTGCTTCTGCGCAGTGCGATTCCCCCGCCGCCGCGGTATCCCACCAACAGCGGCTTAGTTGCGACAACTCTCGAAACCGCAAATACTCTGACCATCCGCGAAGGTCCCGAATATACGTTTCAAGCCGGCGAAGGTAGCTGCGGTTCGAAATCCCACCACCAAACAATCTACTAAGAGACGAGCAGGGACATATGTTTTACGAGACGACCTACAACTCGCAACCCCACCACCTCATCCTTCTGAGGCCCCCGTCGTCAATCCCAACCCTCTAGCAACCAGCGTTACCCCCCCAACGAGCGGTGTTAAGCTGTCCCTGGTATCACTTAGCCCAAAACAAATTACTCCCGATCTCTACAGAACCACCACCGCGACAAGCAGTCTTCTGCGCTGGAGATCCTTGGGATTAAACAACTCAAAAGAGACGAAGGAGTCCAAGGAGCCAAAGGACGTGAGAGATTTGAAAGAAATCAAGGAGGTAGAGAAAGAGCCAAGGATATCCATAGAGACCGGTAGCGACAGCAGCAACCCCGCGACGACATCACAAAATGGAAGCAACAAGTCGAGTACAGTGAAAGCGTTCGGTGAGGGAAATGCTGCCCTGTCGCCTATCATCAGCAGAGATGGCCTCAAACGACGGAAACCGAAGAACAACATCATTAAAAGCAACTCCTCTTTCGTCTCTCGTGTCATTCCCCACGAATCCCTCGCAAAGAAGATTCAAGACCGAGATCAACGGGGTACATTCGCCTTCGTCAACATCAACCGCGCTTTTCAGTGGTTAGATCTGGCTTCAGGAGCTAAACAGGACCCAATGACCAAAATCCTCTTTACCAAGGCGAGTACCCGTTCTCATCGCAAGACGATGTCGTGTTTGCACGAGCCATTGTTACACTCCGTCATGGCCGGGTCTTAGCTAACTAACACCTGCAGGCTCACATGCTGTGTCATGATGTCAACAGCATGACCAAGCACTCGACACACATGGACATTGTAATGGGATCCTCGGCCAGTGATATCATCTGGTACGAGCCCATATCACAGAAATATGCCCGCATCAACAAAAATGGCATCATCAACAACTCGGCCGTTTCCGCCATAAGATGGATACCTGGGTCTGAGAACCTCTTCCTAGCAGCCCATATGGACGGGACTCTGGTCGTGTACGACAAAGAAAAGGAAGATGCGCCTTTCGTCTCGGAAGAGCTGGTGGATGAAGCGATCAGTATTGAAGATGAAGATCAGTCTACCTTGGTCATCAGTAAGAGTGTGAACTCATCCAATCAAAAAGCCAACCCGGTAGCTTGCTGGCGGATTTCCAATCAGACTATCACCGATTTCGCCTTTTCCCCAGACAATAGGCATCTCGCTGTGGTCGGGGATGATGGATATCTTCGGATAATAGATTATCCTCAAGAGAGGTGCGCCGACAGCTTCACACTCGGTATCTCTCCTAGGATTTGCAAGACTGATGTGTGCGCAGGCTTACCGATATATATTCTTCCTATTATGGCGGATTTACCTGCGTATGCTGGTCGCCTGATGGCAAATACGTGCTCACCGGGGGCCAAGACGATCTTGTCACCATTTGGTCGCTAGCCGAACGCCAGATTATTGCTCGGTGTCCTGGACATGACTCATGGGTAACGGCTGTTGCTTTCGATCCGTGGCGCTGCGACGAGAGGACATATCGTTTTGGTAGTGTGGGCGATGACTGCAAGCTCCTGCTTTGGGACTTCAGTGTTGGCATGCTCCATCGTCCAAAAGCGGTAAGTAGATTAAGATGGAGCCAAGGTCGATTCAACAGCCGCTTACACAAAGTATCAGGCAACCGCTAGGCCTAGAGGCAGTATCTCAGCCCAATCAATTTCACTGCTCCGTCAACGGACAGAAAGTTCAGGCATCGTCAACCGAATCAGATCTGATTCAAACCGGACCGGAAGTTTCGTCCAGCCAGACACGGTCGACGAATCCGAATTCCTCAATCACCCTGTTGAACCCAGAGCACGGACAGCCCAACTGCCCCCTGTAATGGTATGTTCTTGGTGTTGTTGCCGTGCAAGAGTCTTCAACGGGGCATACACTGACGCGCAATTAACAGTCCAAGAAGATAGATGATCATCCCCTGAGTGCTCTCGCATTCGAGCAGGACTGCATCATCACAACTTGTCACGAAGGTACGTCCGCTTTTTTTTTTTAAATCTGCGTTCTTACCGACGTCTTCAATGGAGGAAGAGTCTGTATTAGATACTCACAACCTTAAAGGACATCTACGCACTTGGAATCGACCTCGAGAAGCCCCGAACAGCAGTCAGATAGATATCTCCGAAAAGCCGAGGCCCTGAATGGTATATAGAAAAGGCCCGAAGACGGCGAAGCCCTGATGCCATAAGGCGCACTGCCGGCTGTATCGCCTCATTCCACTTCGCGTATGATCAGCGATTTGCAAGTCCTTTTACAAGTATTGTAGATAACCCTCGTTGAGGGCTCCAGGTCGGTGAGGTGGAAGGTTCTAGCTATCAGCGCATCGAGCACGTCGATAGGGCAATGAGGCATACTTAGCGCATGAGCAGAAGTCTTCGTTTGGTGCAGCCGATGATGCGCTATTGGCTTTCGCTGGTCGCCAAACTGCCCGATGTTTGCAAACTTGGGAATGCAGACGGTATGATCGACACCAGAGGGCTTTCACGGCAATATAGCCGCAGTGGGTCTGCCAGTATAACAAGTGCAAGTCGTAAATGTCTAGCCAGAGGGCAGTGTGTGACCGACGAGATACTCCTTGTAGCAAAAGTTACTCAACCACAACGAACCACATGACGACTGCATGGTATCATTGATGCCAGCAAGCATTTCTCAAGCAGACGCTTAGCACGGAGGGTGCCGATCAGCCGGACGATGGGGGAGGTTTGTCAATTCCCTTGGGCCGGGTTCCACGAGTTGCTTCTAGGCTGTCCTTCATTGACTTTCTGGCGGCATCATAATTCCGAGATGCTGCCATCGGACCACTCACCATTTCCAAGATCTTGATGCCTTTTTGCACAACCTAATGCTGAAGTGGCAGCGTTCCAAAAGAGCGCGGGCCCGAGAAGAGCATAATTCGTCTCAAGGTACCATCGTTCCGAGTAGACTTTCCCAGAGGAGTCGTAAGCGGCATAAGAAAGCGAACAGGGTGGGATGAAAAAGTAGCCACATCTGGGCGTCATGCAGGCAATGCAGGGTACTCTGCTCGTTTGCTGTGGCCAGGCCAATGAAGGGTGCAGAGTCAGAAAGGAAGTAGGGGGAGGCGCTCGCAAAGAGAGATGACTCCTAGCCAGGGAATAAACGAGCCGAAGGGGCTACTGTCATTCAGGAGTTGGAGGTGCATCCTCCATAATATTGTTTCTGACTGTGCGTCCAGTGAAAGGAGAGCGGCGGCTTTGTAAGAAGCCCATGTTTCCGTGATTGGGATCAGCTCGCAGAGACAAGGGCCATTTCCCAGCCCTGACGATCCCCGAGGGGGCTGTTGGAGAATTGGCAACGAATAATGATAAAGGGGTGAGCACACTTTTTTTAAAGACTGAAGGGCCCAGCTGCTCGTGTGAGGTATTATGTAGCTGCGCGGTCCGAAAGGCACGTAACAAGTACACGTATTCGCAGGCACTGCCAAAGCAGGAAATCAAGACATCACAATTTACTACTGTATTGGCAACGCCAGGGTGCCTCACTCTTGTGCCATCAGCATCGGGTACCATCCTCCATCCTAGCTTCCTTCCCACGTGCGCCTCGATATTTCGACTTGGTGGCCATAAGTAGCAGGAGAGTGGTTACGCTACTCATCTTTTCTGGTCAGAAGAACACCACATCGGCTACTGTGGCTCATTACAGTACTATCAGCCTGACAATCGGTGCTATCAGGCTTATCTTGGTCTACATAGATATCAGTCTCGCCAGTGCCCGCCTGTTCCTGCGATTCCCGACGATTTCCATCCTCACTATCCTTGAGCCCAACCGTCCAGGTGACAAGGTTTCGGAAGAGATCGCGGCCTTGAGGAGGGATTCGCCAAAAAGAGTAGCGCAGCCACGAAGCAGATTGGCCAGATTCAGTGGGACAGGGGTCAGCAGGGTGCCAAATGCAGACAGATATAACACCGAGAAGAACACAGAGCACTGGAAAAACAAGGAGAGGTTGAAATATGACGCTGGGAAATCAACGAGCGGCAGGGACAAGAGCGATATTGCGAGAACTCCCAGTACCGATGCTGGCCCCTTTGGGCTCGCTGAAGGCCACAGCGAAGATCAGGGCCAAAGTCAAGGTCAGGACACCGTTGGCGGCTCAAGTGGAGGATCCAGACTCAATCCTGAACCACGGCATCCAGACGGCTGTGAGCGATCAGGCTCAGGTGGACTGCGAAGACACCCTCCAAGACGAAAGCGCAAACAGCAGAGGGCGAGGCAGATCCGACACGACCAACACGACAGCCTCTTTCTGGACTACGGCTTCGTCGTCGAACTCGATACCTGCCATCACGTTCAGCGAGAGCAGCAGTCCTGATCCTGGCCACGAGGGTATCGAGGAAGCTGCAAGTCGCCCGATCGAAGCGGCCATTGAAGCCGAAATCGCAGCAGAGGCACAGCCCGGCTCAGGCATATTAGGGCCAAGTCTAGGTTCCACCACTTGGGGGGGGCCGGCGTCATCGGTATCGCTCACGGGAGCCTTAACCAGAAGGGCTCATCAACCCAGTGGCCCGGGGCCAAGATCGGCATCTTCAACATCAGCATCATCATCATCAGCAGCAGCAGCGGTGGTGGCAGCGCTACCAGCACAAGCACCACCGGCACCACCACTGCCACTCCCGGTATCAGGGAGAACAGCCGGAGTGGACCATCCAACCCATCATCAGAGGGACCCACGGCTGATAACAGTAAGTTCCCTCTCGGCCCTTTCATTAGCCACTCTGGTTGCCTCTTCTCAGCCATTCCCGCCCGGCACCCACCAACAACCCACCAACACCCACCCAGCACGCAACCTGTCTACCCACTCTGTAACCTTCCATCCAATTATCCCCTCCATTCCGCTCATTATCTTTTTTCTTTCGCAATCATCACCTCAAAATTCTCATGCATGTCCACCGACGTATGAGTAGAGATTTGCGTGTACCTAACACAGTACCTGTGCTTTCTCATGCGCGTGCCTGATTCACTGTCATATGCTTCACCCTCAAACCTTTCATTCCACTATCTCGTCACACTCTCTCTAATGCTCTTACACCAACCCAGCAGATTAGGCCGCTCCTTCGCCTAAACCGCAAGCATTCACCCGAATGCTACTCCGGCCACCATGACCCAGTGCTGCGCCCTTCCTTGAACCAGCGCCCCTCGAGCTCTTCTTCCTCTATCTCAGCCGACCGTCACCTCCACGGAGCGGCACCTTCCAAATCACAAGCCATGGCGCTCAAGTTCCTGAGTGCCCATGCCCCTCACTCGGGCTCAAGTAGCAGTGTCAAGTACTTCGATATCCGCCTGGACAATGACTACATTGTTTTCCGGGGCAATGAAGACGAGGCTGCCAGTGCCCAACTTTCTGGATCTCTGGTTCTCTGCCTCACGGAACCTATGACCATACATCACGTTGACTTGACATTGAGTGGGATCCTGCATATGTCGTATGTTGAATGGGCCCCCACGGGTGTCCCGGGAGTCCCTCACGCCCGCGTGATCATTTTCCAACTAACCTGATGTGTTCAGATGGCAGACCACTTCGACTTCCTCCATGTCTGGCCGACGCACCACGTACAAGGAGAAGACCTTTTTCGAGAAGAATTGGTCGTTTCGGGACCCGGGGAAAGGAAAGACCGAAGTGCTACAACCCGACAACTATGAGTGGCCGTTCCGATGCATCCTCGAAGGCTCTCTGCCCGAAAGTGTGGAAGGTATGAAAGATGCGTGGATCATCTATCGTCTCAAGGCCGAAATCAGTCGCAAGAGAGGGAGGGATATCGTCGTCCGCAAACCCTTGCGCATTGTCCGCACCCTTGACTCGAACGCATTGGAACTTTCCCATGCAATGGTATGCCTCGTTACAAACCAGCTTTGCCCCTCTGCTGACCCACTGCCAGTCTGTCGAGAACATATGGCCGAATAAAATAGAATACTCCATCAGCATCCCCAACAAGGCTGTCGCCTTTGGATCATTCGTACAAGTTGACTTCAAATTGATATCTCTCTTGAAGGGCCTAGTTATCGGCAACGTCTCCACCCAGGTCAAGGAAGAGCAAGAGTTCATTGTTGATCCAGAATGGGGGATATCCGCTTTGAACAACGGGCAGACCAAGACCGACAGGGTCATCGCATCGGACCTTTACAAGGTCGATCCAGAAAAGGACGAGCAGGTCATCGACGAGGTTGCCGAAGGATACCAATTTTCTCGATATCTCGAGTTGCCCAAGTCGCTAAACCAGTGCTTGCAAGACTGTAATGTCAAAGGAATCAAGGTCCGGCACAAGGTGAAATTTAACGTTCAGTTACACAATCCCGACGGTCACATTTCCGAATTACGAGCCAACCTTCCAGTCTCCTTCTACATATCTCCCAGTCTACCTATCAACGAAAACAACGATCTGGTCGACCAATCACCTCAGGCTGGACGGGCGGCTATTGCGAACGATTTGGCCAACGCGGCGCCGCCAGTGTACGGGAAGCACACTTTGGACGTTCTATATTCTGATGTGGATGGTTATCGAACACCGGGAACCGCCCTTTCGACCCCAGGCACGCCATATCTCCACAGTCGCCATGCATCCCACGAAAACCTCGCGAGCCTTGCCACCATGGCGAATGGAAACTACGTTTCGCCCATAGCTCTTGAGAATAGGCTTCAGGATCTCCGGGTTGGAGACTCTTTCATCCAGGATTTGCGGGGCAATGAAGACGGTGAAATAAGTAATCTAACGCTGCCGGTGGATGGGCGGTCCAGGAGGAATTCGTCTTCTATGACGATGCCGGTAGACTATTTCGCACCACATGATGCGTCGAATGCCAGCTCACACCCTAGAGTTAGCCCCGTCGACCAAGGTGCGTCCTCAGGCGGTCCGTCCCATACACCTAGTCAACCAGGCAGTCTCATGATGTCACGGCGAACTTCTGAAGAAGAAGAAGGAGGACATCAGTCTGGTGCTCGAACACCATTCCCTCAGTACGATCACATGGAGGATCTCGCTCGCGTTCCGTCGTATACAACAGCTGTCAAAACCCCGGCTCCAAGGTCGCAGTTTGATCGGTCGATACCTCTTCCTACATATGGGGCTGCAGTTACCCGTCCCAGTCCACCGCTGTTAGCCGAGCCCCCGACGGCTCACCTTCGAACATCACCAAGGTTGCCGGGCACTCTAACAATAACGGCGAATTCACCAGACTCACCAGTGAACGGTGTCCCAAGGGGGTCGGTTTCTCACCGAAGTGTGAGTTCAATTCAAGATGATGAGAGAAGGTTGAGGATGATGCAACTACGAGGTCGATAAGGTCGACATCGACGGGATTCCCCATCACATCGAAATTTCAAAAGTTTACGAAGGACGACGAACAGTTTTCGAATGTTAGTTGCATGTTTTAAGGGCACTAGCTCATGAAGTTTGATACCCGATTGCTTTTGCCGGACGAGATCGCTATTTTGGAGAATATCTATTTTTTCTTCTTCTTTATTTTTCGTCAATTGAGATGCAAATTGGGACCTCTCAGATGTGAAATCACCACTTATGGAGTCTTTACGGCACATTATGGGTCAGGTTTGGTATATACTAGGATGATGGTCTGGTCTCGGAATCAGCGGCATTGGTGTTTGCATTGATTGGCATTTTTGGAGGGATAGCATGATGTCCTTGTCACCGGTACCTATATGGCATCGCAGTTCACGAACGGTGTTTCAGAAGCAAACCAGCAACGAGCGGAAAATCATGGCTTTCGGGTGCAAATCGAGATTGGTTTAAAACATCTATCTATCTACGGTCATTGAAAGACAAAAAAGAGATATTTACATGCATGGGCAAGGAGGGAAGGATGGAATACGGCTGAACAGATATCCCGAGCACATTCCTTTTTTTTTTCCTTCTCTCTCTCGCGGGAGGTTCTTTTTTTTTTAACCCTGGCGAAGGAGGGAGGCAGGGCGGAGAGGGCAGGAGAGAGCAAGAACGGACAATTTGAAATGCATGTCAGAGCAGAACGAAAGGAACCCAACTAGACTGGCTTGGTTTTTTGAAAAGCCAAAAAAAAAGCAAGGGAACAAATAAAAACAAAATTTATAACCCTAACCCTCCGACTTAGCCCTGAGCCTGCCTCGAGCCAGCCTTGTTGCCGTCTTAATGTGATGCTGACCGCGCGGACTGTACTCCGCTAGGATTGACAGCCGTATCCGTGTCCATGTCCACTGTCGCGTCCGCGTGCTTGTCCCAAATTCGGACGTTATGGGCCGGCCGTCCGTCCAACGGAGGCGAGGAAGGTGTTGGCGTCAACACTGGACCTGCTGATCGTCGGCCAGAGGACGGGGGGGGGAGGGGGGGGAAGAGAAGATGGTATTTATGTGTCCCATGTATGCTGTGACTTGCCCTGCTCTGCCCTGCCCTTCTTTCCACCTTGAACTCGCTTCTTTCCGCCGGGACTCCGCTCTCCATCCCCGGCGTCGACGGATCCCCCAAGATAGAGATATCCAGGATACAGGACTCGTCACCCGAACACCCCTATCCAAGCTTAACTCGAACGGATTGGGCGGGAAGAAACGCCTAATGTCCAATGTCCAATGTCCAATGTCTATACGTAGATGTGTTGTTTTCCTCCCATGGGGTAAGTGCCTCCCGCTTCGCTTGCTTATTTCCTTGCTTCCTTGCTTCCTTGCTTCCTTGCTTGGGCAGGAAGAAGAAAAGGCAGTGTTTTTTTTTTTGGCCCTGTGACCCCGTGACCATGTGGATCTGTGGTGCTTAAAGGCATCTGTATCGGAAAATGTGTACCTAGTCGGTCTCTCCTGCATCTACGGACAGGGGGTTCATGCGTGTCTCTCGCCGGCTCAGGTGGTTGCTTGTCAGTCTGCGTATCCTGCTGAGGGACCAGAGAGTCCAGATTGCTCGAAAAAGTCCGTCTGCTGTGCTGTGTTGTACTGTGCTGGCTGGCGAGCGTGGAATATGTGAGTGTTGTCTGTAGATACATATCGATGGTTCCGAGTTCGCGGAAGGGCGAGTCGAGTCATGGGTTCCTGGGTGGAGAGCCGCTCGGCGAAGAAGCGGTCTTGATAAAAGAGGTATGAGGTATATGCGCACGCCCCTCTGCCTCCCTTTCCTTCCCTGGATGTTCACATATTCGTGAATGTTCACCAATAACACCCCTTCTTGGCCAACAGATCCCGAAACCCGTCTCCCATGGCATCGATGACAATCTTCAACTGCTTCTGCCTCTTCCTGGCGTTATATCCGATCCCCACGTCATCGTCTTCCTTCTCATGCTTCTCATTCTCCCCGTGCGGTTGCTGGTCCTCTACGCGGATCTTCACCCCCCTTGCCTCCTTGTTCTTGAACTCTACGAGCTTCGAGCCGTCCACGTCCGTCGCGCTCGCCTGCACCACCTCCAGCGAACTCGCCGCTTTCAGACTCCCTTGCTGACTCAAGGGCGTGATTGGCGTGGCGTCGAGGAGCGCTTGCCAGCGCGCCAGGAATGCGCCGGGCCCGGGGTTCGCAGAGACCTCCGGTGTAGAATTCTCTTTGGTCTCGCGGGCCGTGTCGCTTTCTGATACCATTGTGGGGAATGACGTTGATGTTGGAGTCGAGGTCGGTGTTGCTGGGCGTTCGCTGCGATCGAATGGTGGAGCAGGGCTGGATGGGCGTGAAGAAGGCTTGCTGGAGTGGTTGGAGTGGTTGGCGGAGAAGAAGATCTTTGCGATGGCCGGGTTTTTGGACGGTGGCGACTTCAACACGTTCGCCAGGCGGGCCAGGGACTGTTCGTGCATTTTATCCAGAAAGTCGGAGTGGGAGTCGAGGATGGGCAGAATGCGGGATTGTGTTTCTTGAGGGAGAGAGGAGAACAGGTCGTGCAGGGCCGGTGTCAAGTTGCCAGCTCCGCCTTTGCCGTGCTTTACCACGTCCGAATGGTTGCCACCAGGCTCTTGTCTGAAGTGCGAGGCTGCATTTTTTGCCCAGTCGAGGTACCAACCGGTTAGTTCCTTATCATTCTTAGCACACTGGTGCATGAAGACGTGGCACGACCGCTGGTGTTTGCGGAGTAGCTGGACAAAATCCCCCACCGTCGGTACGATGGCCTTGTTAGACTTATCCGTTTGGACTCTTGCTAGCTTGATCAGGTCTTTAAGGAAGTACTCGAAATCGGAAAGTGTGGAGGACAGATCGATTGCTTTGTGCATTCGTCGTATGACAGGCTCGTAAGCATCGACAACTTCGCGGACAGACAGTGTGAGGTGGTCTGGGGTCGATTTACAGAGACATTGGATTAGTTGTTTGCGGTCGCGAATGGAGAGGTGGATCGAGAGGTACTCCAACGCTTGCTTGTGATGGACTTCGGTCAGTTCTATCGCAGGCGGTGTGGTATCTTCCAAAATGGCCGTTACAATCGATATGGACTGCGTTTGGCTTTCCTTGCGGATGCGGTCTTGCTCTTCTTGCGGTTTGTGCGCGTAAACTTTCAAGGCGTGCAGCTGTTCTTTGCCGAGTCTTGCGCGTTCTCGCTCGAGTTTCGCACCCCTCGACTCGAGGTCCTTGATGTCCCAATTAAGGACCGTGGAGATGATTCTGCGCGATTGAGTCAGGCGATCACTCTGGAAGATCGGGGAGCGGGTTGGCGTACGTTTGCATGAGATTCGTGCCCTCATCTTGAGACTGAGTCAAGCCTATCCAGTTGGTAACACTGGTAACACTCATCTTGGCCAGACCAACCTTGACCATGGCATTTATCATGGTCGCGACATTTCCGATCTTCAGTGTTTGTCTGAGAACCATGTAGGGCACCAGTTTGTTGGCATTGTCAACCAGCTTCAGCAGATACTGACCCTTGGGTGACAAGATCAGAGTGTAATGCATAAGGGAGGCAATACTGCGCCACTGGTGAGTATGTGAAAAGCAGGCAGGATGAGGGACTTGCAGAGAAAGGCTGACAAAACGGGACTCACTTGACGAGGACAAACTCGTGTACGGCTTTTGTTAGTTGAGGGTGGTCTTCGAGATTGTCCGTCTCACCGGTTCTCTGCACCAAGTCGTCGAGGATATTACCGTAGACGCACTCATTGAGGAAGTCCCGAAAGGCCCGTTGCAGATCATCGGCGTTGGTGACGTCGTAGTTTGGATCGCGGTCGTTGATCTCTGGGAAGCCGGCGAAAGTGCCTCTGACGGGATATTCGATCAGGGCTGATATTGCCGTGGCGAGGGTCTTGCGGCTGCCGATGACGCCCTTGTCGTAGCTCTCGCTCAGGTTGGCCCTCTCCAGACCCTCGATGATCTCCTGACACTGCACGGTCCACCATTTCTCGGGAAGGTTGTTCAAGCCGGGCAGGTTTAGCAGGAACTTTGAGACCAGAGCCTGCAGGGCGGGTGAACTGGATGGGCTATCTTGTTGGGCGGGAAATGGGGGCCCGTAGTTTGCAAGACTGCCTGGCCTCCGAAACTCGCGAATCTGGGCGTAGGTGTCATAATGGGTCAGAATGTCGAATAGGGCAGCGGTCTGGGAAGGGGACAGAACGGCAGACATGTTGCCGGAGACTTAGAATGAATGGTGGTGCCAGCGTGAGAGTCTCTCCCAGGCAAACCTCATTAGTATCGAGAACATGGGGAACGGGAGAGCAGCTCATATGGGATCATATGGGATCATATGGGACAATAATTCCTGCAAGATCGACGAGTGACGTCTTATCACGATCCAAAAATTAGAGCCGAATCTCCGCGCACAACCAGCCAATCGCCACGAGGCTGAACGAGGCTGAACGAGGCTGAACAGGACTACATATATACGTACTCGGTATACTGGATATATATATATATACTTTATATACACCCCGAACCGTGCTTCACCCATTACTGTTTTCGTTCAGGAAACAGAGCGAAGCCACTTTAATCAGGCACGTGACCGATGGACCTTTTGAAAGCCGCTACTATAAGGGATTTGGGGGGTATAGTACAAGCGTTCCTGAAACCTGCCTGCTGCATAGCCATCCGTGGTGACAAAGTGCTCGACTCCGCCATGGGTCCTTCTGAGCAGAGAGGCAAACACAGTACTCCGTACAGTACCATATATATAGATGGAGCTTTCAGTTCGAGTGCCGAGTTACAGAAGTGAGGTGCGACATATGGACTTCAGAGTGTTGCCGATCGTACAGCATTATATTGGCCTGACAATCCAGCATCACTATATTCCTGAGGACTGGGGAGTTACACTGTACTAAGGATAACTTGACATCAATCCTCTCGACGCATTCTTCCTCGTCTCTTCGATTTAAGTTTCGAGGCAGTTACAATAGACGAGTACAGCTCGCTCCTATCCAGTCTCAAGTTCGAGCTCGGGCTCGGGCTCTATCACAGCAGCTGTCGGATAGTATATAAGCTATACCAGAAGCTCTGTCGCGGTTAAAATCGTGATGGCTGTGCGAGGCGTCAATATCGATCTCTAGGTTGCGGACGCTTGGGTCAATGTCACGCGTTTAGTGACATTAGCGGTCGTGATAAGCGTATCAGAAAGCCAGAGGACGAAATGCGGTAGAAACATCATATATCTCAATATCATTGTCGTCGCGGCCTCGTCAATCCTCTTCCTCTCTGCTCTACCATCCCGATCTTGCCCCGTCACGTGCATTCGCCTCAGCTGGAATCTCGCCTCACTCGCAACCTTACGTGACTCGAATCCTCCCCGGTCCAAATGAAGAGTATATCGACGTGATTAATAGTCGTCGATGGCCTGTTGTATTCTAGCCTCTCGATTGGCATCCCTTTGAACGATTTGGCGAGGTGGTGGTTGGTGTTTGAGTGGTTGCAAGGTCGAGTAGAAGACGTGGTGGTGGGATTGAGACGCGTGTGGCACTACTAGGCCGTGACATTTCCTGGTCGGCTGACTTGGTGCCATTGCCTGCCACCCTCATCTCGGTAGGCAGTAAACCTACCTAGTACTCTATCATCAGCGTATGTGAAGTCAAATAATGCTTACACCAGCATGGCATTCTTCGGGGCTCTAGGATTTGCTACTGGCACATACTTGGCTTGTGCAATCCTTTCCAACAGCTTTTTCCACAGTGTTTGGAGCCTTGCCCTGACCTTGCTCTTGGCTAGCATCTATGTGCTTGTCTCTTTGTGGCCATCATGGGCTTCGATTTTCCCGCTCATATTCTTCGTGTTCGACGGATGTTTCTGCATTGCCCTCTCTCCCCTCCAGAAACGTATATTTGCGCTGTCGCCGCCAGATAAGTCGCGTTTGTGGGAGGAGGTCATTCCAATTCCACCAGAACCTGCCTTTGAGTATTGAGTGACCCGAAAGCCCATCATTGAAGCTCTGGCTGATAATAAATTGAATGAACAGCCTCATCGCTGTTCATGGTCTTGGATCGAATCCGGAAACAACATGGCAATCACGTCAGCCGGCAAGACCAGCCATCAACTGGCTTCGAGACTTATTGCCTGGAGAAAATATCAACATGCGCATAATACTGTTCAACCACAACAGCCGTTGGAACACACATGCAATCAACAAATCATTACACGATTACGGCGACGACCTTCTCCGCGTCATACGTCAGACCCGAAAACCAGAGGAAGTAAGTAGATTCTACTCATTTGACATGTCTTTCGCCTGCACCAGTCTCAGCGCATGTATGCCAAGGTGGACTTGATATCTCCTGAATTGTTTATGGAGTGTTTCATTTAGAGGATGCTGCCTAGATGTACCTAGGGTGGCTGCAGGGGCAAAAGAATAACTTGGACGCTGCTTTCAGACAGTCTAACGTGGTATATAATAGTGGGACCGACCCCTGGTGCTTGTCGGTCACAGCTACGGAGGCTTAATCATTAAACAAGTGAGTCTGCTAACTCCATTTGCCAGAAGACCAAGGCTGATGGATAAAGATGTTGGCTAATGCAAGGAGTGACGCTAAAGATCCCTTCTGCCATGCTATAGTCGCTAACACCAAAGGATTGATATTCTTCGGGACGCCTCACAAAGGAGCGAATCTGACCTTCCTGGGTCGTTTCGTATCTTTGTTTGGCCACTGGACTGGAGCAAGCTCAACCTCATTGGACATACTTCGCCCGAAATCCATTCCTAACCACGTCCTTCATCAAAACTTTTTGAAGTGCCTTCCAGGAAGCTGCGGTATCGAAAACACAGTCTGTATTTTTGAGACTATACCAGAGGCAGTCTTTGGCTTCCCCGTCATCCAGGTTAGTACACAGTGGATAAAATACCTTCGCACTACGGCCCCTAACTTCATGGGGTGTAGGTGGTGGATCGAGATTCTGCGGTGATTGATGGATCGTACCAGTTAGGCTTCGAGAAGGGCCACCGCAACATGCAGCGTTTTGCGTCTGCAGACAATCTAGACTACAGGGAGATTGTTCGCTTGATCAAAAAGTGGGCAGGCGACGGTGCATCAAAATCACGCCAAATTTAGTGCTGGGATCACTAACTCGCATGCGAACAGACACACCTGCTGTTCTCTCGTCGACTGACCAGAGTAAGCGCCATTGTTGTGATTCATGGTCCTCCACTCGATGAATATCAATTAACACGCTCGCAGATGTTCTGGAGTCGCTCGCATTTCCAGAAATGCTAGACAGAAGAAGCAATATCGATCATCGTCATGGTCAAAGCTGCGAGTGGATTCAAGACAACGAGATCTATCAAAACTGGCATGACAGCAGGGATGGACTTTTGTGGATAAAGGGTAGACCCGGATCTGGCAAGTCGACCTTGATGTCATTCATCTACAGCACCTTGAAAAAGGATATTGCGTCAAAGCATAGCATTTGTCTCGACTTCTTCTTCCATGCTCGCGGATCTGAACTCCAGAAATCGCCACTCGGGATGCTTCGGTGTCTTCTCAACCAGTTATACACTCAATCCGCTGCGATTCGAGGCCCAATACGCACTGCTTATAAGGAAAAGCAAACTCAGTTTGGATCTGCCGGGCGCATTTGGCAATGGCAACAACGAGAACTGGAAAAACTCTTGATCGAGGCAGTCGAGGAAGCGGCGCAGTCACGACGATTGATCATCTTCGTGGACGCTCTCGATGAGGCCGGCAAGGATGCCGCAAACACCGCAGATTACTTTCACCAGCTGGATGGGCGGCTCAGCAGAGTGCAGAAGAAAGTGAGCATTTGCATGTCTTCTCGCCACTATCCTATCACATCCAGCATGCCAAGCGTCGAAATAACGGTAGAGCATTACAACAGAAAAGACATAATGTCTTACATGGAGAAAACGTTACGAGACAGCACACTTAAAGCTGTTCCACATGATGACTTTTCGGATTGGAACGACTTTGTAACAGAGATTACTGAGAGGGCGGCCGCCGGAGGCATCTTCCAATGGGCCCGTCTGGTCGCTCCCCTGGCGCGCAAATATCTACTTGACGGTCATTCCCCGCTAGAGATTCGTCAACGACTAGGAGAAGTGCCGGCAGAGCTCGATTCTGTTTACAGGCACATTCTTCAACATGTGATCGACGTTGGCAACCGAAAACGATCCTTACGTCTGTTTCAGTGGGTCTGTCTGGCCTTCCGACCATTGTCGGTCACTGAACTGCAGTTTGCACTAGCTGCTGAAGATGCTATGTCTTCACCGTGCAGGCTCCGTTGTCAGGATACCCACAGTTTTGTTGATTCTGATGAACGAATGAAGAAATGTATTGTGAGCTGGTCCGGTGGACTCATGGAAGTTGTTCCTGGATCTAGGCGGGACATGTTGTCCACATTGCCCGATAAGCGCATTTACGTGGACCAAGTGCAGGTGATCCACCAGTCCGTCAATGACTTCTTCACATCTAAGCCTGTGAATGAACCCTTCATCACATGCGGACTGTCCCTCCTGTCTTCGCTGGCTGAGGTTGGTCAGGAATGGCGGCACAACGAACCAAAGGCGTGGAATCCAGGCTATTCAATATATGAAAGCCATGCTGTTCTATTTCGGGGTTGTCTCAACTACTTGGGTTCGGAAGAATTGCGCATAAAGGGTGACAAATATGGCGGGCCATGCATTGAGCCACTACCGCCATTTCTTGAGTATGCAGCCTCCCAGATCTTCCACCATGCATCTTGCTCGGAGGGAACGTACTTCTTCTGTCACGAGAGACATTTATTCTTGAAGCACATGAACGAAATATTACCTACTTGGCTCGAAGTGTGCCATCTAGTGGTGGCCTGGAGGCACTTGCATTTCGATGATAAGTGTCCTACTTTGCTGCATGTTGCGTCTACACTTGACCTCATCGAATTGGTCACGGGCTTACTTGAGGATGGAACCAGTCATGAACAGCAGGACCAACACGGAAGACGTCCCTTACATTATGCAGCCAGAGCCGGCAGTATGCGCGTGGCCCAGGCACTCTTGGCTGTTGGAGCAGAGATTGAAGTCAATTGTGACAAAAATGAAACGCCCTTGAGCCTCGCAGCCAGCGTGGGTGAGGCGGACATGGTCACACTGTTGCTCACACACGCCTTACAGACGAATCAAACGCTAGGCTCGTTGGATGCTGCCTTACTGGCCGCTGCAGAGGGGGGCAGCATAGACCATCAACCAGAGGGCTGCCTAGCCGTTGCCCGCCTTTTGCTTACCGCTGGAGCTAATGCGAATGCCGAGGGCGGCCAATGGGCTAATCCTCTACAGACGGCGGTATGGGGTGGTGATGTGCGACAGGTCCAACTACTTATCGAGAAAGGAGCCAAGGTCAATGCCCAGGGCGGTCAGTTCAATACTGCAGTAATAGCGGCGTCGTATATGGGTGAAGTGGAAATGGTCCGACTGCTGATCAAGCACGGGGCAAATGTCAACGCTCAGGGCGGTGAATACGGTACGGCACTACAACTGGCCTCGGGGAATGGCCATGAGGACGTTGTCCGCCTACTTGTTGAAAACGGAGCCGGTGTGAATACTAAATGGGAGGGTTATGGTACGGCGTTGGACGCTGCTTGTCTTGAGGGTCATCTAGAAGTAGCGAAATACTTGATCGAGAATGGGGCGGATGTGACTTTGGCTGCGGTAGGTACTAGGCAAGCCGAGGATTTCAATAGACTTTTGCGTGACATGGGAAGGACAGAAAGATTTCGGGAAGTGGACTGAACGTCGGACGAGGGAATGGAGGGTCTGGGGACTGAGAAGGTCAAGGAAGAAGAGAATACGAGCGCCGAGCACAGGCCGAGGACAGAAGAGCAGGGTCACACGTCGATGACTCCATCGCTGGCGCAGTAGGATGAGGAGACCGGCGTGTCAGCAGACAGAGAAACCCACCATAAACAAACTATTGCATACTCTGAACGGTGGAAAAAAAGAAATAAGACAAGGGCACAAGGAGGGCAAAAGATGATACTCACGAGCCTTAGATAGACCCTGAGAGGTGAACGTGATGATGCTATGCTTTTCAATGATTTCTGGAGAATATCCAGGCTCCCAGATCGCCCTACGGACAAAGGGGAAGATGATGCCACCAAAAAGGGCGAGAATATGACTTTGATCTGAAAAGCCCTGAACATTGGAGAGGCTTAGCCTCGTGGTCCGTCTCCTTGACTGCCTGGGCTCTAGGCCGGACTCTATGACCCTTTTTCCACCGGAGCCTTGCCGCGTTCTGGAGCGGATCACGATGCGCGAGATCAACTCATGAGGTAATCTGGCAGTGTCATACACGAATGTCAGTCCGCTTCTTCTTTTGGGGCCCGCGAGTATCAGTCCGTTGGCCTCTCAAATTCTGCAAGATAAGTCTGGAAGAGAGGTATATGCCAAGGTGTCGAGAAAGTGTATGTATCCTAGACGGTATATCTCGAACAATTTGTGTGAGCCGGTTGGACGCGGAAAACGTGCAGGATCAGATCGAAGGATGGTTGTAGATGGTCACGCTGAAGCCTTGCACAAAGATCTGAGGCTCTTGCCTCCACGTGATCCATTTTTTGAGAAACCCATGAGCGGGATGAAAGTCACTTTCGTGCTCAAGATGTCGTGTCTGGACGTATATCCAGAGAGTGTTCTAGTGTATCAAAGTGGTGAGTAAATCGGCAACGGGAGTCCCGGCAATAGATAGTCAATCTGGCTCTTGATTTGGCTGGCTACGGTGAGGTATGTTTCATGCATCGATTCCAAGCCTCGTATTCAATCCTTTCGCCGGGGTAGAATCGTGCTCTCGTTGGGACGGGTTTCGGGCTCGGGCTTGCCAGTCGCCATTACCTCGAGCTTACTCGTAATCGTCGCAAATACCGGCTCTAATCTTCTGTTCCAAACTTGGCTCGCCACGCCGACACAACCACCCAGCACAACGGTTGCGACGGCGCACTGGAAGTATCCCGGTACCGGGTATCTTTCGACGTGATACTCGGCGCCGTCCGCGTTGTATTCGGGGACGAGGGTCTTTGGATGCCCAAAATGCAGGACCGACGTAAATATGGTGCGCAAGAACGTTCCGTGAAGAAGGTAGATGGCGAAACTGACTTTCCGGAGCCAGAGAAGCGGCGAACGGCTAAGTGTCCAGCGAGCGTGTGGGGAGATGAGGATGCCCAGAGTAAGAATGATGCCACCGAGAGAGCCGTACATGCGGTCAAGAGCCTCTGATGTATCGAGAGGAAAATATTTGATTCCAGTGTCGTGGAGCCAGGTAGACTAAGGTGCGACTTCGTAGAAGGAACCTGGTAAGACATCATTAAGAGGGCGACCAGGATGATGAGAGGCGACAGGTAGGGCGAATAGGGGGCTGCTACTTTCGGGAGGTCGGAAAGGCCGAGTTCGCTCAAGGGCGATGCCCATGAAGCAGCACAGACTAGTCTAGGCTGGAAAAGTTAGTTAACGCGGCGATATAGACTTCAGAATGTTTACTTACGGTCTCCGATGAGACGACTCCAGTTTAACGACCAATATATAGGGATGAACAATGTCACCATCCGCCAGATAGGTGTCATGGTTGTCGCGAGAGCCAAAGCGCTGATGATCATGACGCTGCCTTGGAGCAAATAGATCAGAGCCCACTGTGGTGAATTATAGATATTCTGGTCTCCATATAACTACGTGGCCACTACGCCGTGGATGGATCTCTGACAGCCCAAGTCCAGCTGACGCTTAGCTCAAGAGTGTTGTTCCTCAACCAAAAGGCATCGCTCTCCATAGACATTCGATACAGCCCTAGATTGCAGATCAGCCAGCTAGCAAACGTGGCTACCGTGGCGGGTAACAGTAAACGAAAGATCCAACTGAATGACGAGGAGGCCAGTTTACTCAGAGCCTTGTCGACCTGCTTGGCCCTCGCGAGCTGTATGGGTTTCAAAGCATTGACGAACCCCATCGGGATAAAAAAAGATGGCGACCCACGAGTGCCCGCTCGCTACGAGGCGGAAGATCGGCCGCTGAAACAGGTACGGCGTCGTGCTGAAGAAGGCACAGCATGGCGGGACCAGGGCTCTGGCGTAGCAGAGCACGAGACGCGATGAGACGACGAACAAGGCTGTGAGTCCGCGAAGCCCCTGTTTGCCATGTGTGAAGTTTGCCATGTGTGAAGAAAGAAAGTATCTTCGGTCCGCGGAGAGAAGCTCACATCAGCCCATCTAGTGTCCTTCATAGCACGGTCCTCGACGTCCGGAGGAAGGCGGAAGGAGAGGACATATCGAAAAGCGATCCTCAGCCTGGCTTCTGCGAAGTGGTGTCAGGGCCAGCGCTCCTTGTGGCTCCCCCGTGCTCGGCCAGGCCTTTTTGATGCTCGGTCACGTGCCCGATTAAAGCGGCCTCGCTCCCTTTCCTGAACGAAAATGGTAAGGGATAAAGCACAGTTCGAGGTATATACATACAAATACGCTCGGTCGTTGTATAGGTATCCACGTCGTTTCTCATCAAATAGACAAACAGTATACCTCGTACGCTGTACATTCAAGGTTAGTCGTTCTGGTGTCCCCATTCTCAGTATCGTCACAACTCACTCCGGCAGAGCTTTTGGTCAGTCGTAAAACGCTGGGATCGAGAATTCCTTCCTCTTTGGTCAACCCTTCTATTTCAACTCTTCTCCGCCGCCAAACCTCAACAGCCGACTCTCCCTCTTTCCCTCCATACCTGAGCAAAGATCTCTACTCGGTCCAATAAATATCCCTCTCCCTGCCTCCAAGTGCCGAACATCGCAGGTCCATCCCCTTTTCTTTAGCCATTCGCCATCTTCTCCTTCCCACAGATGTCTTCTCACCTCATCCACGGAGATGCGTCTCACCCGCCATTTCTTCACGCTTTTCCCACGACCGTCTTTAGGTCCGTCGTGGGCACTAATCCAGGATCTAGCCATCAATGCGCGGGCGATTTCTGCTCCGCCGTACATCCCGGCCATGATGTTGCCGCCTAGATACCAAGGGTTTTGCGCATAGTCGAAAGAGTGGAGGAGCAAGGTCAAAGGAAGGGCGCCGGCCAGACGGACGAGATGATTTTGGATGTAGGGCTGGAGATCAGACAGTGGGAGGCCGTGAGGCGAGTAAATGATTGAGATGGCTTTGGGACGGGCGGGAGTGATGCGTGCGAGGTGTGGCATGGAGGAGACGCTGGATAAGGACTTCTGATGGGAGGTCACGGAAGATCTGTGGCGGTGGTGGAAGAAAGTGCTGGTTGGGGATGTCGCTGGTGGATTTGAGGACGCGCTTGGTGAAGATGCCACCGCGGTTGGCGCAGGCGATGCTGGAGGTGTGGGGAGGTTGTTGACAAACGTGAAGGGTGCGGGATCGAGTTCAAAGTGGAAAGGACTGTCCAAGAGCGTAGGGTGGTCGGGAATGGTCAGCACTCTTTGAACGATGTCTCCCGCCCCGGCTTCGGGTTCTGGATGGATTCGAATGGAAGGATGGTCAGTCGACGGAAGGAATTCAGACGAAGCAGTGTTTGCCGAGCGAGACAGCCGCAGTCGATGTCCTTTGAAATGCGCCGTGTGGGGGCGCTGCACGGACTCGCGGGCATGAGCAGGAAGATCAAGAGACTGGGGTCGATCGACCAGAGGAGTGAGAGGCGCTGGCGGGCTGGACGGAGGCATAGTTATCGGGCTGAGCGGCATGTGGAAGTATCTGGTGGCTTTTGGTAGATCCACGGTTGCAATGGGAGCAATGCTCCTCGTGTGAGTGGGCGGCTGATAGGTGATGCCGATGGCATTGTGCAGACCGGTCCTGTAGCGTTTGGTTGGGATGAAGGCAATGTTGAGCTCTCCCAGAAACCCCTGTGGTGAAAGAGCAGCAATCGGGAGTCGCAACGAGCGCCCGAATTTGACCTTGGGGTCATATCTGAGCAGCGCATGGACTCTCGTGGGATCAAAATGATTCCAGCTCTTGATGGTCTTTGCAGCGCCCGGTTCGGCCGCGATGATGGTCTTCCCGTCCGGAGGCAGTTGGAGGAGCGTGTCTTTGTGGCGGCGGTCAGGTTTGTTTTGCGACACGATGAGCACGTCCGGTTCGTCGAGCTCGGAGAGATGCTCAATGGCGCTGGGGATGGCGTGCTCGGTCTTTGCAGCCCAGGGCGCGGTAAGGATGGAGGCATCTTTGATCCATGGATCTATGAGCACCGAAAAGGCACCGCCTGCGGCAGTGAGATCTGCAGGCAGAGGATGCGCCTTGGAGGAGAAGACGAGGAGAAAGGCCGTATCAGCATTGAGGTGTTTGACAGTTACAGACATGAAGAGGAGCGGCGAGGTGCATCAGGGTGAATGAATGCACAGGTTGAAGCACAGAGTACAGAGGATGTGGAGCTGAGATACGAAAGGACATGGCTGTCCAACCCCATGATTGCAAAGAACTGCACCCAGGATCGAAGGCGGCGGGGGGGGGGTTTGTCCAAGGCTCGTGTTGACCGCAACTTCAAGAAACGGGGGATGTTGCCTTTGTAACTAGGGAAGCGAAATTTGATGGCTTGGTGATTGCGCCAGAAGCAGCCTGGCCATCGTCGATCACGAACCGGGGGGTTTGCGTGAGAATCCAGCCACCCTCAGCCTTATCTATACTCCTCGTACATCCATAGCTACAGTGGCTCGGTCTGCTCTGTACTGGGTACTGGGTACTGGGTACTGGGTCCAGGGTCCAGGGCGCGAGGGGACTCGGTACCCTCCCAGTGACCGAGGTCCATGAAGCTTGTTATAGTTTGTTCGGAAACAATGGCGCAGTCCGTCCCCCCCGGAACAAATTCAACATCTCTTCGCCCATCCAGATCTTCCTCGACGTCGCTATCCCCTTTTCCAAATCCGCCACCCGCCCACCTTGAATGAGCATTCCTTTGCCGTTGGCCTCGATGCCCAGGCTCATCAAGTACACCACGCAATTGGCCACCTCTTGCGGATCGTTGATGGGAACGCCAACTCCTCTCATTCTCGAGGCCCATGTAGCTAGAGATTCTTCGGGTTTGCGGCCTGAAATGATATCGGTCAAAGTGATGCCCGGCGCCACCACAGACACCGCGATCCCAAGTGTTGCTGTGTCGTTCTTCAATGCCCTCATCAGGCCCACAATACCTGTTATGACATATTATCAGCGATGCGGCAGGTTGAAAGCCAATGACTGGGTCCTGACCATGTTTCGCGGCACTGTATAGCGGTGCCCCAGCACTGGCCAGATATCCCGCCAGACTCGCGGTCATGACAATGCTCCCTCCCCGCTTCTGGTCGGGCGCCTTCTTCCTCATGTAGTAGATGGCCAACTTCGCCGTGTCATTGGCCGCGTGCATGTCAATGTCGATGACCCTCCTGTCAGGTTCCTTGAGCAATCCATCTGCGTCTAGCTCGTCCTTGAAGAATTGGTCCTTGTACTCGGCAATTCCCGCATTGACAAAGACACAGTCAATGGACCCGAACTTCTTGAATCCGGCCTCAAAGGCGGCTCTTTGCTGTTTCCATGATGTAATGTCGCATTGTTGGTACAGGAAGCGAGGTGATGAAGTCAAGGTCTTTGGAGCAGCTGGATGAGGTCGTGCTCTGTCGACGACGATAACATTATTGCCAAGCTCGTGAAGGAGAATTACTGTTTGCAGTCCAATTCCTGACGCGCCGCCCGTCACTAACGCAGTAACACCTTTTGGCCCGGTCAGTTGCTCGCGCGACACCGTGAAAGCTTCGGTCGCCATCTTCAGACGTCTCCGTGCTGTTCCCGATCAATCTGAGGCAACGAGCAAACCAACTTTCCTCCAGCCAGAAATCTCTTGACCGACGACTTGTGCCCTGCCCTTCTGTCTTCCCCGCATCTGCTAATCTCGGGCTCGGAGTTGGGACGCGTTGGGTGCTTTGCCTCGGGTATATGTAGCCGGTTAGTATGCGGAATTCAGTTCCAACCTCAGTGTCCAACCTGACGATTTGCAAATATCCTTTGATGCTGCCTGTTATCAGACAAGAAGTCACTACTCGGTCTCATCTTGGTATGACTTGTCGCTATGCTTTGATTGAGATGTGGTGTGCTGCTTCAAGGCATCGGGGTTCGGCCAAGCTAGAGCCTTTCGGAGAATTGCTGCGTTCAGGTGAGACGGCGGAAAGCCAACACCGCCATGATGATGGCGAAGTTGCTATGTTATTGACATCAATGGAAAGACTGAAGTGAGGATGAGGAGTCTTTTCCTTGGATCACGTGGACGTACGCTCTAGAGGACAGAGCAGGCCAGGTACCGAGGACGTACCACCGAGTTGGTAGAAGCTCCTATTGCTCCTGCCTTGCCAGTATCGTCTTTGCACCTCCCGCGTGCGGTTTTTTTCTGTTTTGCCTGTTTCATCTTCTTTCGCTTCACCAGAGTCATGCCTCCATGCCGAACCGGAGCTATTGTTCACTTCCTCAATTCATATTGAAAGCAAGTTTTAAGTTGTCTATTTCGGTTGACTGCTCCAGTACATGATCGAGATGGATGCAACTAGCAACCCAATTGACCAAACTACCAACCCAGTTGACCAAACTGACTACTCGATCGGCAATACATCTACTGCTGAAGACACGGAAGGGTCAGCACTAAAGCTAGATGTGCCATTACAGAGAGCCGACCAGGTATTCCCTTTCTTCTTTCTTGAGATCGCACCAACCGCCACTTTTCGAGCCAAATGCAAGGTTTCTTCCTGCAGAGGACAGGTCCGATCTAGATAGTATCGGATCTGTGTCCAGCCAGGGGTAATATATCGTCAAGGTTCAGGTACGCCACTCATTGCCCACGTTGGCCACGAGGGACACTGACTGATACAAGACTTCTACCATGTTGAATGCTTTGAGAAGGTCGCCGATCTGTCTCGAGCCGAATTTCTCGATCGCATTCAGCCACTTACTTAGCAGAATCGCGATTGGAGGGAGCTTACCACTAAGACCATCACAGATCGGCGTAAGTTTGTCGACGCTGGGCGGAAGGACTCGCTCTGGAATGGAAGTTTCAGCGAGGTAGGTGGATTGGCAAGAAGGCTGGGAAGCTACAAGAGGAGATCGATCCAGTGTTCGAGGACATGCATTACAATGTGAGATCTGCATCTTTCAAGCGTCAAGGAGGCCCACGACACCGCTTGCTGAGGGAAAAAACGTCCCCGATGGAGAGTGATGGCCATGATGATACAAAGAATGGAATTTATTCAAGGAGGATCTGCTGAACGAGGCGGTTGAGGAGAAGTGGGACGATGGAGATCATCTGAAGCAATCTGCTGGAAAAGTGGTGCACCGACAAGGTGACGCCTCTTTCAAAATTTCCCCCAGCCTTCTTATTACCTTGGCCCCCGGAGCAATTGACATTGCCATAAACACTTTGATAATCTGACCACTTGTATTATAGTTCGTTGCCCAGCTCCATGAAAAGCCCGCCACCGATGACCAGAAAAAAGCCAAGAAGAGGATGACAGAGGAGGCTGCTGGCGCAATCCGCGGGCTTTCCGTGGCACAATGTGGGTGCGTCATGTGGACACCTACCAGGCTACGGGATTTGTCGCACGATCAACTAAAGAATGACGGGAAGCAGCATATGCTACAGGAGATTGCCTACCATTAGACGATGGGGTGGAGCTGGATCTTCAGAATCGCTAACGCACGATTATCCCTGAGTGTTCCATTGAATCTCGTATTAATCACAGCCTTTGTGCCGCGATGAGGCTGCTCGAGATTCGTCCTACTTGCAATTACGAGGGAGTTCTCACACACGTGCTAGCTTCAACAATAAATCGCTTCAGGAATCATTGTGAGCTGACCTTTCAGTACCGCCATGACTTATCAGGAGTATCAAGCTCGTCGTCTGTTCTATATGCCACCAAGGGCAGCGTCACACGACACCATTCATGAACTCGAGACATGTTTGGAATCCTTGATATTGTGAAAACTACAGGCACCACTCTCTATTAGGATACAGCAAGAACCTGTGATATTATCCCGTGCCAGGGTAGAACCTCGACGAGAGTTTGACGAATGTTAGAAGATCAGCCTCTGTTGAGTCCTGGCAATGTGATAAACACGGGTCCCTGCTCGAAATGGTGCTCAGTAAAATCTCATCGACAGGATTATGAGGCAGACCAAGGCAGAGACGACCTCGTGGGGGGCGATCTGTTCCGCGGCAGCGACGTCACCGAGTGAAAGAGGTGATGGTTGAGTCTGGAAAGGAATAATAACGGGCACGGACGCTTCTGCTACACACGAAGGATCTGGGCGGAATGGCGACCTTTTTTTTTTTGGCGGTAGTTAGGCGTCGTCGGGGTTTCCTTTCGTCCATTCAACTGGCTAGTTACGTGGATAACTGGCCTTCATTTGCGGGAGACATTCGAAACAGAGTCTCGCTGCAATGCAGTGATTTTGTATGGGATTTTGACGATGTGAGTTCTCCGTGCTGTCATGTAGGTATGTAGTTAGGTCCCTTTTGGTCTCGCTCTCGTCTTTCGAGCCTCATTGACCAATACCGGCCTCCGCCTCGACATCCATTCCGCCTACAGGATCTCTCAACGGCCGGTACTTTGGCAGCCAGATGTCCCGTATACAGCAGCCCAGTTGACACAAATCCCATGCTGTGTTACTAAGGCTGCGTCTAAGGCCGCGCAAAAGCGAGTGGTGGGAATGGCCAAGAATGGCCCATGGCGGGGTTTAGTCACCATGGTGAGCAGACGAGGCTTCCCTTTCAGGGGTTTCGAAACCTTCCGTGTTGGGAAAGGCCCCAGCCCAGCCCCAGCCCCAGCCCCAGCCCACTGCCTTGGCCAGGTTACTACAGTACTAGTGAGGAGTCGACAGGCGACTTGACGACGAAGGTCGAAACGGGCAAGTCTGCGTATGGACGCGAGCGACCTCGCGCTCGCGCGGGGTTTCCTTGGTTCTGCAAGGTCCCGGCCGGGGCTGCAACAGCTTTCTTGATGACGCTTTGGCACGCCCTTTTTCGTGGTCATGACTTTCCTCTTTCGATCCCGGCGATGATGCAACAGTGTGTATGTTCATTGACCGCTGGTTCGTGGTGGCAGGTAGGTTCTTGCGCTCGGGCACTGAGGTACTATATATTGGGGGGGCCCGCATCTCAAGAAGAGAATCAAAGATCAGCAGTCGACACTCGAGGCGCGGTTTGTGAATATCTGAGGCTTTTCCGCGGGACAATAAGAAGCATCTTGCCAGGTGCTGACTTGTTCATTCACCATGGCCAAAGGCATGCTTTCGAACTTCTCCCAGCTCGTCCTTTGTCTCTTCTCCTTCCTCACCCTCAGTCACCAGACCCCAGCAGGTGGGCTGCCGTACACCGTGGGTAATGTGACTCTGCCCAACGGGATCCAGATGTTCTATCGCGAAGCCGGCCCTACCAACGGCACGACGCTGTTGCTCCTGCACGGCTTCCCCTCATCGTCGCACCAGTTCCGAAACTTCATCCCCATCCTGGCGGCACGCGGGTACCATGTCGTCGCTCCGGATTACCCGGGTTTCGGCTTTACGGTGGTGCCGGAGTCGTTGAACTACACGTACAGCTTCGCGGCGCTGACGCAGAGCGTGGCGGCGTTCCTCGACGCGAAGGATATCACCGCCTTCGTGCCCTACATGCACGACTACGGCGGGCCGATCGGGTTCCGGCTCGCGCTGCAGCGGCCGCAGTCGATCCTGGCTTTCATTTCGCAGAACGCAAACGCCTATATTGAAGGGTTCGGCGCGACCTTCTGGCCACCCATCTTCTCGCTCTGGAACGCGACCACGCCCGCACAGTTCCAGGCCGCTGCTGCCCCAATCAACGACACGGCGCTGACGCTCGCGGGGATCAAGAGCCAGTACACGACCGGCAGCGCACGTCCGGAGCGCCTCGAGCCGGAGTCGTACTGGCTTGACTATGCGCTGATCGACGAGCAGGCAGGAAACCGCGACGTCCAGATCGCCCTGCTGACAGACTACCGCTCCAACGTGCCCTTGTACCCGGCATTCCAGGCGTACTTCCGCCGCGCCCAGCCCAAGCTGCTGGCCGCCTGGGGCAAGAACGACATCATCTTCGTCCCGCCCGGCGCCGAGGCCTTCAAGCGAGACATCCTCAACGCAGAGGTCGTCCTCATTGACGCCGGCCACTTCCTGCTCGAGACAAATCTAGGCCAGATGGCGGGCCTTGTGCTGGATTTCCTGAAAAAGTCCCTCTAGCTACCCATGTAACCGGAGGAATGCAAGGTAGCAGTGGATTGAGAAAAAGCAAGGGCTGCTGGCGACATGTGGGATCGGCTCGTCGTCGGTATATTCGTAATTAGCATCAAAAAAGGGCTTGTGCTATGTCAGTCGCTATGGATTTGAAATGGTGTAATGACAGTAATGACAAATGGACAACCTATTGATCATGTCAAACCCGGGCCCATGTCTGCGAATCACTCCTCTGAGTAATAGGACTCTTGTTCTCAGACGCTTCCGGGACACGTTAAAACCCAGTAGCTTGTTTGCGTCGTCGAGGTCGACGACGACTTGAGGCAAACGGTTGGGAATTCCGGAAAACAGATGGCCGAGCTGAGAGCGTCAGCTTCACGGAGGTCCGGAAAAGGGAAGACCTCGGCATCTCGCGGAGGAGATCCGTCTGGTGGACCGACATCCTGCTAATGCGCATCGGTTGTCTCTTATCGTCCTGATTCTGACACTTGGCCAGCTAGGCAAAGGGGGCCGCTTGCCTCAGGCATCTATGCTGCGTGCACAGGGGAATCAAGCCCAATTGCTTCTTGCCAGACCGCTTTCGCTGGTGGGTCGCAGAACTCTTCCATCCACAGGTGTCTCTTCAGGACCGTTTGCATTTCGGTCCATCGGCCCGCACCGAGCAGGACGGCATACTGCTTGACAGCCAAGTGGTACCAAGTCCGATGCCTCTCGGTTTTGGCAGCTGCAATGGCTCCCAACATGACGGCCCACAGCAAGATCTCTGTGTGACTCGCCCTCTCCAGGTGTACCGGCAAGCTCTCGAGGGTCCTCCGCAGCATCCCCGCTAGCCGTGGTCTGATCTCTGTTGCGGGGGGAAGCGGGAAGATGACCATGTCGCTGAATATCATTGCGGCAAGGCGGCAGGTTTCATAGATACCATGGTCCAGAATTGAACTGGATTCTTGATGAGGCAGCGAGAGCAGACGATGCTGGACCCTGTTTCTGGTTCGTATGATGTTGGTGAAAAATGCCGGATTGGTTCCTCCCTGACGAAGATGTGTGAGGGCTTTACAAATTGTAGACATGGCGCACAATATGGACAGCAATTGCTTGAACACTATTCGATTTCGCAATGAAGGAAAGATTTCGCGGGACGAAAACTGGTAATCCGGTAGCAGTAAGAGCGGGGTTGGACATGCGAACCATTTCCGGAATTCTGGTTTGGTCAGGGTCGAACTTGCACCATAGACTTCGCCACTGTATTGCTCAGATTAGTCGGCGCGCTTCTGCAAGCCTGGAAGGCATACGACGCAAGGGAGGGTGAAACAGGTCACCCAACTTACAGTGCAATCATGTCAGCGATGCCGTACAGTTGAATGTTTTTCAACCCTCCTCGACGCGCCACCAGAATGCGGAGTGCGCCCATGTGCAACTCATCGAATCTCAGGCTGCCATAAAAGTCCAAGTCCTGTGCATTAGCGAGCGGAGACACCGGATATTCTGGTGACTCCTTGTCGCAGCTAGTCGCAGCTGGGCCATGTGCCGCGAGGATGAGAATAGACACCAGAAGCGCGTCCGAGATTTCGACATCTACCTTCTGCAATGCCGCGTTGACTAGGCTTATTGCTTTCGTCTTGTACGAGAATAACAGATTGTATGCGGTTTTTGATATCCTGCTCCAGCCATGCAAATAAGCATGGTGCAGACCAGCTGCAAAGATGAAAGAGTAGAAAGCGACAGGAGAGTCCATAGCACAGCCTAACCAGGCTCGCCTGACGGGATGCGACGCAGCGTATCCGAAGGGACACACACCAGGCCAGGTGTGATTGATAGCTAAACGACTCGAATCAGTCTAGGTTCGAGAGTCGGCCACGCAGCAATGGTTCCTCTCGTTTGCAACAGCAGGGGCAGAGGCGGAATAACAAGGAAATGCCGCCAAGGGCGAGATTGACTTACCGTGATCTAGAATCTCGTGCACGTACAGCGAGATTTTATCGTGCGGATATATGTTGAATGGATCAAGTCGTCCTTGCCCAAGCACCATGCCCAGGGCTTTGGGGTTCAAAATCTCGACTTCCGAGACCTGCCGCTCTTTCTGCTCAGGGCTATTTCGTTCTGATGAGCTCGACTCCTCTGGTGATGAGCTGGAATCTGACAAAGCCTGATAGCGCTTGCCATGGGCATTCCTGGCTAGAAGGCTCTGGCGCGCTGCCAGATACAATTTTGTGCGTTCTCTTCGCGCCGCGCGATGGTGATTCTTCAAGGCATGTGAAATCTGGTTACCACGAGAGACGGACGCCTGCTTCCCCTTGAGTTTCATTTCCACGAAAACGTAGGTGGCACAGCCATTCGAGGCCATTGTTAAATGTGCGCATTCCTTCTGAGCAAGGAGGGCGAGAGCAGGCAGAGAGGTCAGGGATGTTGTGTTGTTGCCGGCTTGGGTTGCGTCGAGAGTTTGAACTCGTAGATGACGACTGCTTTGATGGACCATGCACTACATATACTCAGCGCACAAGGAAGCGCATGTCTCGGCCTCAAGCGGGCGAAATCATGTCCAGTCTCTTGATCTTGAAAAACGGAGAAGCTGTCCCGGTGAAATTCGAGCGGCTTCCAGACGCAACTGCCAATGATGTGCTTGGGGTCGGTTTCCATTCATCGCCATAGTAGCGAGCCTGTGTGCTTACGTGGCATAGGTTGTGGTGTCTGCAATTCGAGGGCGAAGTCGGTCGAGATTAAATAATAGCGCCAAGCGATGCCACCAAATGCGACATCACGTAAGCCCGCAGCCTTTAGAACCTCGCCAGAGGCTGCCTCGCTGCCTCTCTGCCTCGCCCGCTGAAAATGCCGCCTGATTTAGTTCCCTAGTCAGGCTACGGAGGGTCTCCCAGCGATGCCCAAAAGTAAACATCGGGTCTCTTGTCCGGCTTCGTATTATGGGGATACGCTACGACCGGAGTAGAGGGACTCGGGCCCCACGTTTCGGGGGCGCTTGCTTTGGTCATCACTGTCGGCAAGGCTCCGTAGATAATAGTATGTTGAAGTGTCGCTCTGGTAACACGGCAGGACCACGCAATGGGGGAATGGGGATTGCCTCAAATTTGTCTTCGATTCAAAGAATTCGAATCGTGAATACATACCGAGTACGAGATATCGAATACGGACGACAATGACCGCCAGTCCGATGTCAAAGTCATCAACACTTAATCTCGGTTCCACGGCCGGAAATCACCCGCAATGAAGCAAGTGCCATAGGCAGGTTATAATAAGATACCGAGAGTACCCGGTACAGCACCCAACTATCCCTGAGGGCATAGAGATACTTGGGGTTGACTTCCAGGGATCAGACTTGGTCTGTCTCTCTCGACGCACAATCCGCATGTCCAAAAGCCGATCCATCAGTTCACCCGCATATGTCCCCAGACCTGGCTCTTCACCCGAATTGGCTCGGTCAACAGTGCCGAATCAATGTCGGGGAGTTCGAGCTTGAAGCTGCTCTCGCCATCACTTCGCCCCGAGATCTTCCCACAGAGGTAAGCTATGGCAAAAGGAGTGCCAACCGCCTGAATAGTCCACCTATAGATAAAACGGTGCGTGCCGTGGGCGCTGTTCTGGAACGATCGTGGTTCCGGGTGGTAGCAACGACGGATGGGGACTTTCAGAAGCGCAGAAGGAGGCTTGTAATGGAGGAGAAGGCGAGTGCAGGTACGGTTCATGTTGCCGAGGACGACGACGCTATCAGAAGAGGGTCCTGGAGGAGGCTTTCGAGCCGCAGCTGTGTCCAAGTCATGCAGATAAGCTGATGTCGTTATATCTTGCTGTCTCGAGCCTGGTGCTCTCGCGGCAAGTTTCAATACCCCTCACTGTCCTCACCCCCCGTCACTGCGGAGTGGGGAAGTCAAGCGGAGTCAATTGACAATATCTAAGCGTATCCGGCAACCCCACCCAACGGCTGTCAGCCTTGGGAGCAAGGCTCTACAACAAGGAGCTCAAGACTGACGTCAAATCCGACATGTATTGCTCCCACGTCAAGTGCTGAGCCAGGCTGATACTGAGCTCAAACACAGCCACCAAAACTGCAGAGGAATGATTTTCCGCATGAATCATGACCAATTGCTGGAGTCCGTGGACAGGGCGAATCAGGATACGACCAAGCATTTCCGTTATGAGCCTCGGAGATTCGAAGTCGCAGGAAAATGTAACATTTTCGAGTCTTCTCTAAGGTGAGCAGTGATTTTTGATAACCCAAGAACGGACCCCGATCCAGCCCAGACCGGTTAGACTTCCAGGTCGGATGGCTGGATGTCTTGTCTCCCATTCTTGTCAAGTGGGTACGGTCATCCAACGATCAATCAGTTCAAAGCGCAATCATCTCTGGCTGGCAAACAACTATTGACATTCCCATTGCTGTTCTTGCGCTTTGCTCATGCCACTTTTACAAAGAAACCGTTGAGGGGTTCAGCTCCATGGGATTGGTTTCTACCAAGGCAACGCATCTTAGCCGCATTACGCCCTTCGCTTTGATCAAATTCTCCATCACAAATGGGACGGACAACGGTCATCAGCTCTGCCGTCCTCATGCATAAGCCCTCGAGTATAAATGACCGTGGAAGCTATCAGTCTGGGACGGATGGCGGCTCCTCTACTTGCGGGTACCGAGCAAGTCCAGCAAGGATCGAGACCCATATTTGAAAACATTCGGCTCTACCAACATTGGATTGACGAAACTCCCTCATCTCCTTGACGACACGGATCTTGAACAAGCTCTACTCTTCTCTTGATCCCCCCATCCACCGCATCCACATATGTCGACAAAGACAATCCCTGCACCTCTGGACGGCAAAGTGGCCCTCGTGACGGGCGGGTCACGCGGCATAGGCCGTGGCATCGCGATCCATTTCGCCGCCAAGGGGATTTCCAAGATCGCCATCACGTACAACGGGAACACTGCCGCGGCGGAGGAAACGCTGGCAGAAATCCGCAAAGTCAACTCCAACACAACAGCCACGGCGATACAGGCGGACGTGCTGTCCCCGACCTTTGCCTCCGACCTGGTGCCCAGGGTGCTGCAGGACCTCTCGACTGCACGCATCGACGTGGTCGTGTGCAATGCGGCGTATCTCAACCCCAGCATCGTGGCCCCAATCGCCAGCGCGACCAAGGAACTCTTCGACAACCTGATGACCGGCAACGCGTGGGCGCCCGTGCAGCTCTTCCTTTCCGCGCTTCCGTACATTCCCCGAGGCGGCCGCGTGATCATGATCGGCAGCTCCGCGTCCAGGACGCCGAATGCGGACCCGGCGGTGTGCTACGGCGCGTCCAAGGCCGCATTGGACAGCTTCACGCGCAGCCTCGCCCTGATTTTCTCCGCCCCCCACGGCATCACCGTCAACTCGGTGTCGGCGGGCCCCGTCATGACCGACCTGCTGAAGGTGCCCCTCGAGCAGGGCTTGCTTCCGGACGACTTCATCGCGGGCCTTGCGAGCAGGAACACGGCAGCGAAGAGGATGGGCGAGGTCGACGATATCGCGGGCATTGTGGCCTTTCTTGCCAGCGACGAGAGCAGGTGGATCAATGGGAACAACGTCCCTGCGAACGGAGGCGCTCTTCTCGAGGCGCAGGGGTAGGGCAGTGCTGGAGAGAGATATAGACTACTACTACTGCAGGGACTCAGGGCTGATAGGGTAGAGAGAGAGAGAGGGAGAGAGAGAGAGGGAGAGAGAGAGAGAGGGAGAGAGAGAGAGAGGGAGAGAGAGAGAGGGAGAGAGAGAGAGAGAGAGTCAAATAGTCTTTTCTTTTTCTATTTAGCAGGCGACACCGCCATCTGCAGAGAATGTAGCTCCCGTGGTGTAGCTCGAGTCATCGCTCAGGACAAAACAGATCGTCTTTGCCATGTCTTGTGCCGTACCCAATCGTTGAAGAGGCAACGTCTTGTACGTGCTTGTGACTGGTCGCTCCGCCGTGCCACCATCAGATAGCAGCCTGTTCAGCATTGGTGTCTCTATAGGGCCACTTTTGGAAAAATACAACAGTCAGCCCACGGAGCTGAACATGGTAGGAACTTGGTTGAGCGAGATAGGGGGGGGGGGGGAAATCACTTACGGAGCAAGAGCGTTGACTCTGATTCCGCGCTCGCCGACTTCCTTGGCTGCCGTTCTCGTCAGGCCAACGACTCCGTGCTTGCTGGTTGAGTAGGCGGCAATGCCAGGACGGCCCATGACACCGGCCAAACTCGCCACATTGAGGATCGAAGCCCCGCGCTCCATGGCCCGGAGTTCGGCGCGAAGGCAGTAAAAGAGGCCGGTCAGGTTGATCTTCATGATAAAGTCCCAGTGGTCGTTTGTAATGTCGACGATGTTCGCAAAGACCTTGCCGCCCGGCTTTGTCTCGACGCCCGCGATATTTGCCGCACCGTCCAACTTGCCAAACTCCTTGACCGTGTCGGCAATCCAGGCATCGACTTGGTCCGAGTCGGAGACGTCGACGCGTCTGCCCGTTACTTTGGTCCCCTTAGCCTTGATCTCGTCGACGACCTTTTTCAACGCGTCCTCGTTGATGTCGCACAACGACAGTGAGGCTCCTCTAGCGGCGCATTCTAGTGCCGTGGCCGCGCCAATCCCCGATGCTGCACCGGTGATGGCGATGACTTTACCTTGAAGCTGAGCCATTGTCGCTGAGCTTTGAAATTTTCAAAACTTGCGGGCTGGAGATTGTTCGGTGTGGAAAATCAACCACTCCCGTGGATGGACGTTTGTCCATATATAGGCCTCCTTTGACTTTTTATGCTGGAGTCGATGAGGGGTTCAGGTCCGAGGTCCATCAGACCAGCGGAGATGTATGTTTCTCCGCATCGTCATCAGGCTGTGGTTCAGCCTTGCGGCACCCAGTTATAAAAAGAACCCAACCTACCGGGGGGCACAAGGGTACGGAGAGGGTGAATTCTACCCAGTAGGCATGGGCACGTCATTGAAGCCTCGGGCACTGAGGCGTAGCCGAGAGGCTTCATGCTTCATGCACCTACCCCGCTGCCAATCCAGCCCAGCATCCGTGGGGGGGTTATTCCGCCGGAAATGTAGATCTTCATCTGGTCGGTCTGCGACAAAGAGCGACACATGATTCGACCTAGCGCATGAACGGTCCTTGGCTCTGGTTCGCAGAAGGGCAAGGGCAAGGTGTAAACTTTGGCGGTGGGACCTAGAAAATGGCGGAGGCCTCGACCTGCCCGGCTGTGGGGGGGGCGGGATGAAATTTGTGGGGAAGCAGCTTGCACGGAGTAGCCAGAGTAGCCAATACATACAAGACACAGGGGGTGATGGAAGAGGAATTACCCCCCCAAGCCTGGGAACCATCGCAGATCCTCCATCCTGGTTCGTTGAAAGTGCTGCTCTGAGAGAGGGTGACAAAGTGTATATCAAGTCCAGGATTCCCTGATTCATTCGTCTCTCAGGCGAGAGCGGTTTCGAAAGTCCGAGGGCATCACCGTCGTTGAAGAAAGAACCCTCCTCCGTTCAGAAGTCAACCACCGTCCTCTTGTGATACGATCCAACTTCACCGACATTTTACGGTTCGCGGCTTGAATCGCCTGCTCCCAACCCATCCTTACCCACCCCAATTCTTACCATGGCGTTGGGAATCCTCCTCCCTGCCGTCGGCGGGCTGCTCGTCGCCCTTCTGCTATATGCGTTTCTCTTCGTGGGACGGCGCGAGAAAGGTCTCCCCCCCGGTATGTGGAACAAGAATCTGTCGCAATCCCACCGTGTTGCAAATCGTGTACTCATGGACCCGGCATCCGTATATAGGCCCGCCCACAGCACCCGTGATCGGAAACATCCATCAGATCCCAACCAAAGGGTCCTACTTAACGTTCACAGAATGGTCCAAGGTACACACCACTTGTCGTTGATCCCCATCCAAGACTGCTGATCTTACACCATCAAACAGAAATATGGCGGCATCTTCTCCCTCAAGCTCGGCCCTGCAACCGCCATAGTTCTCACTTCTCGCCACCTCGTCAAACACCTGATCGACAAGAAGTCGAACATCTACAGCGACCGACCCCACAGCTACGTCTCGCACAATCTGATCACGGGGGGTGACCACGTCCTCATCGCGCACTATGGAAAAGTCTGGCAACGGTACAGAAAAGTGATTCACCAGCACTTTATGGAATCAATCGTCATGAAGGACCATTTGCCCTTGCAGCAAGCCGAGGCAAGTCAGCTTCTCAAAGATTTCCTCGAGCGACCGGATCAGCACATGGACCACCCAAAGCGATACACCAACAGCATTGCATGCGCCACCATCTGGGGCGTCAGGTCTCCGACAGTGGACACCCCTCACATGAAACGCCTCTACGACTTGATGGAGAATTGGTCTGTGGTCATGGAACCGGGCAACACTCCTCCTGTCGACATCTTCCCCTTTCTCCACTACGTTCCTGAATGGCTGTTCGGGAACTGGCGTTCACGAGCCAAAGACGTCGGCAAGGCGATGAATGACCTATACAACGACATGTTGACCGGTCTCGAGAAGCGCAGGGAAGCAGTAGGCAGCAAGTACTCATTCATGGACCGGGTCCTCGATCAAAAAGAGAAGCTCGAATTGACTCGGCACCAACTCTATTTCTTGGGCGGCACAATGATGGAAGGAGCGAGTGATACCTCTTCGAGCATCGTTATCGCGGCCATCCAGGCCTTCACCAAGTGGCCCGAGGTCATGAGGAAAGCACAGCGAGAAATCGACAGTGTCATGGGCGAAGACCGGTCTCCCGTATGGGCTGACTATGCACAATTGCCATATGTGGCGGCAACGGTGAAGGAAACGATGAGGTGGAGGTGAGATGTCCCCAAACCCTAGATTGCAGTTGCAAGCTCCTTTCCCCTGTAGCTGCTGGATGCTGACGATAAATCCAGACCGGTGGTCCCATTGGCATTCCCACATGCTGTTTATGAAGGTAGGAGAACCTCGCAAACACGACATCATTGCCAGTTACTGACCGGTTTGATGCTGTAGATGACTGGATTGATGGGTACAAAATTCCCAAGGGCTCCGTCATCTTCATCAACGCATGGGGCATGCACCACGACGAGAAGAGATTCCCAGACCCCGACACATTTGATCCAGACCATTACAAGGGCGTCACCGCACTGGCCTCCGAACTGGCTCAATCCACCAATCCAGACGACAGGGACCATTATGGCTACGGTTCCGGAAGGCGTCTGTGTCCCGGTATCCATCTCGCAGAGAGGAACTTGTTCCTCGGGATTGCAAAGCTGTTATGGGCATTTGAGTTTGCGCCAGGGAAGGATAAGGATGGAAAGCCAATTCTTCCCGACACCGATCCGACCACGGCATACAGTGAAGGATTCCTTGTGTGCGCGAAGCCCTACGCTCTGGAGGTCAAAGTGAGATCGGAGGCAAGACGAGAGACTATCCTGAGGGAGTTTCAGGAGGCCAAGAGGGACGTGCTTTCAGCATTTGACAACTAGAATTAGTAGGTACAAGGGGTTGTGGATGAACGCATGGCCCCAGCTAAGGTGACGGGGATCGGGAAATACCTGGAAGGTCTGAACGCATTCGATAACGATCATTGCGACGATTGAATTGGAGTTACAGAGTTTTTATCGTTGCCGATAAGGATATTGAAACATTCTGTGACAGTCTTAGCTGATACTCTCTGCTGGTGGTAGCAGGAGAAAAACACCGACCTTTGGAGCTCCAGCCCATTTCCATCCTCGATGTACCTAATAGCCGATACCTGGAATTAAAGAAATTGAAAGAAACAAGGAAGCAGCTGCCTGCCCCTCATTCATTCGCTTTGGCAAAGCTCAAGTCGCAGCTCGTTCGCGAGGACTCAGAACCAGACCCCCAGCCCTTGGCCACAATGGCTGCTGCTGTCGCAATATATTGAGCTGTGCTTCAGATCAGACGGAGAGTCTTCTTCTGCATGATGCAGATCCCGGCCCCAGCTGATTACATCCTTCCCTATGGAATAAGATTTGCTGATGAGATAAGTCGAGATATGGAGACTGTCAACGAGGCGAATTATGGTGGTAGACGTGCCGTGAATTTTGATGGGCGTTCTATGCAATGGTGCCACGTGGGCGGGGTCATCGCAGCAGTGCGAGATGCATTCAGCCAGAGACGCAAGCCGCCATAGGGTCGGTCTGGTTTGGGAGTTCTTGCTTCTGCAGCAAGCCATGCGGGAGGACAACAACAAGCGCTCCTAAGTCAACAAGTCGGCGACGTTCATGGGCATCTCGTCAATCTGCGTCGAGTAGTAGAGCTCGATATCCCGTAGGATGCGGACGTCCTCGCTGGTGACGAAGTTGATCGCCACGCCCTTGCGGCCGAACCTTCCGCTGCGCCCGATTCTGTGGATGTAATTCTCTCGGTTGCTGGGCAGGTCGTAGTTGATGACCAGACTGACCTGTTGGACGTCGATGCCGCGAGCCCAGACGTCAGTACTAATGAGGACTCGGCTGTTGCCCTGCCTGAAGTCGGACATGATGCTGTCGCGTTCCTTTTGTGGCATTTCGCCGTGCATGCTGCTCACTGTAAAATTCGCCTCGCGCATCTTGTCGGTCAGCCAGTCGACCTTGCGGCGGGTGTTGCAGAAGATGACCGCCTGAGTGATTGTGAGAGTGTCGTAGAGATCGCACAGTGTGTCAAATTTCCACTCTTCTTTTTCAACAGCAATGAAATATTGCTTGAGGCCTTCGAGGGTGAGCTCATCACGCTTAACCAGGATGCGGACGGGGTCGGTCATGAATTTCGTGGTCATGTCCAGCACGTCGTAGGGAAGGGTGGCAGAGACCACTACGACCTGTGTGGCGGGGGGGAGATATCGATAGACGTCATAAATCTGTTCTCTGAAGCCGCGGTTGAGGAGTTCGTCTGCTTCGTCCAGCACCAGCATCTTGATGTGTCGTGTGCGGAGATTCCGTCTTCGAATCATGTCTGCCACTCGCCCAGGTGTACCCGACACAACATGTTGCCCGTAGTCGAGTTTTCTGATGTCTTCACCGACGTTTGTGCCTCCAATACAGGCATGACATTGCACGTTCATGTAGTCTCCGAGGGCCATGATGACGCTTTGAATTTGGGTCGCCAGTTCGCGGGTTGGGGACAGAACTAGGGCTAGACTTCATTAGTCAAGTCGTGTTTGATTGGTGCCTATTCGTACCTTGTGTCTCACGGACGGATGTTTCGATGATTTGAAGAATGCTGATCGCAAAGGTCGCGGTTTTGCCAGTGCCTGATTGCGCCTGCGCAATCGTGTCTCTTCCTTTGCAGATTTGCACAATGGCGCGTGATTGAACGGCTGAGGGTGATTCGTAGCCATACGCGTAGATTCCACGGAGGAGGTTCTCCTTGAGGTGCATATCCTCAAAGGTTGGCGCGACCGTGACTTCTTTCGAAGTCGAAAACTCCATCCGCTCTAATTCTCTCTTGTCAGTTGCTAGATCGATCGCACAGGTCACTGAGGGAAGCTGAACTCACCATCTGCATTTCTGTCGATACCTTCGGCCATTTTGACCTGTTTTGAGATAAATGTTGATTTGAAGTGATGTTGTCGTAGTCTTGCGTAGTGTATCGGCTCGTTCCCTCGAGTGGCGGAAGAAATTCAACGCAGAAGAGGCACTTGGCAGCCTTGCCCCAGCAGCCAATCACTTGGTCAGCGCATGTGGACAGCCTCGCCTCTCATTAAATGGCCCCCTCGCTCCCTATTCATTCTTCTCTCCGTGATATCGACAGCATTTGAGAACTTGTCTCTCTTCGAGATTCATGTAGTAACGGGCACTCATCCACCACTCCTTTGAGATGCGATCCGGAGTCTTGCCCTCTGGCCTTCACATCGCTAGTGTCACACGTCGCGCGCAACATGCCGGTGATACCCATCGATCATGAAGCGAGTATAGTCGCAGAGCACTTCATTCACAATGACGTCTTCCGCGTTCTTGGTTCGATCTGCCTTCGCTATTATGTATTGAAAACGGTAGCGCTGGAGGCGTCCCAGTACTTATCATCGACGGAGGGAGATGTTATAGAGTGGGCTGTGAACGTCGTTATAGTCTATATTGATTGGGACTGGATCACTCCGGGGTACTCATGTAGGCACCGATGGTTGAGTTTGGCGGGTAGACGAGGAACCAACACACAAGAGAGGAAGGCAATGGAGTGGAAGGAGATTTGTACTCAAACATTTTTTGGGGGTTTCTGTTAAGCCCCGAAAGGCACACAAGCACAGAAGTGCTCAGAACATAAAAAAAAAAGGAAAACTTTTCTCGTCGCTCAAGCCCCGAAGGGCACAGGCGAGCCCAGCACAGAACGAACCCAGCACAAACCCAAGCAGAAAACCCACCACCACCACCACCACCACCACACCCCCCTCCCCCCTCCCCCTCTGTCCGCAGGACCGCCCACCAAAAAAACCCCGAGAGAAAAGACGCACTCACAAGAGCGAGGCCGTCGCACTTACAACCGCCTCAGAGCTCCCGCTCTCGAAGTCTCTCGCGCAGGGCGGCGATCTCCAACTGAGCCCTCTCAAGGAGAGCCTCACTGGAGACTGCACGCTCCCTTGCGAGAGCGGCTTCGAGTCGGGACTCGAGGACGTCGGTTGCGAGGCGGGCGACCTCGTCTTGGAGCCGCCGAATGCCGGCTTCGGCATCGACGGCGATCTCCCTCGCCTCCAGGAGCGACCTCCACAGCGAACCGATCGCACCCCGGATCTCGCCCTCTGCAAGAACGAGATCCGTGCGGGCACGGACGGCCGCGTGGTTGCCCCTGGCGGCGCCGATAGGGAGATCGCCGTCGAGGACGTCGATCTCGACACGGACCTCGCTCAAGTGAGCGAGCCCGGCGCGGAGCTGTTCCGCAACCGGGGCGTCAATCTCATCAAGATTGACGCGCCCGCCCTCGTCGTCGTCGTCCTCCTCCTCCTCGCCACCTGAAGACAAATAGTCTTCAGGGGCTTGCCAATCCCCCTGGGCCGAAGCCCCGTCGTCGTCTTCAGCCTCCTCAGAGGCAACGGTCGTGGCATCGGCCTCGGCCTGGTCCCTGGCCAGGGGCCGCAGTGAGCCAGACCGACGACCCCCATCATGGTTGGCTGGGATGGGTGTCGTGAAGGCGCGACGGACTGGTTCTGGTTGACGGAGGCGACGAGTCATGATGACGTCACTTGGTTGTGACACCTGACTCGTGCCTGTCACCTGATCAGGGCGAGGGAACAGTGGATTGACGCGGCGACGAGGATCGACAGTTGGTGTGCTTGGTGAGGTTGCACGCTCTTGAGTCAACACCGAGTTTGGAAGATCTTGAGTAGACAGTGAGCTCAGATAGCCATTCGTGATTGGCGAGCTTGGACTGCCTGGAGTGGGTGATGAGTCTGAATGAACTTGAAGATCTTGAGTCGACGGTGAGCTCAGATAGCCATTGGTGATTGGCGAGCTTGGACTGTCTGGAGTGGATGATGAGTCTGAATGAACTTGTAATGGTGAACTTGAATGACTTGGAGTGGTCAGAGAATTTGGACGTGTTCGTGTTGGGAGCGAATTTGGCAGGTCATGTGCAGAATTTACAGTCGGACCAGGGATGTTGCCAAAACTCCAGCTTGACTCATCAGACCAGAGGGAAGATGCGCCAGTGACCTGGTTGTTTGCTTGATTTTCTTGAGAGGATGATGAATTTGGACGAACTCGAGATGATGAACTTTGATGATTTGGAGTCGTCAATGAATTTGGATGAGTTTGAGCTGGGAGCGAATTTGGAAGGTCGTGTGCAGAATTTACTGTCTGACCCGGGATGTTGTGAAAGCTCCAGCTTGGCTCATCAAACCAAAAGAGTGAAGTGCCGTTGACTTGATTGTTTGCTTGGGTTGCAGCTTGGCGTTCAGCGCGTTCAGGCTCAAGTGAATCGTCCAGTGATCGGATGGTTGCAGAGTTGTGATCGATGACAGGAGCATCAGTGTCAGTGTCGCGAGCGTCTGTGACCTGGGGATAGGCAAGTAAGGAAGCCAAGTCTGTGGCTGCGTGCACACGACGAAGATCAACAGGCGTCTCAACGAGGGTTGTTGCTGTGGACAGGTTTGAGTTGTCAGATGTAGAGGTAGGAGCAAATGCAGAGGCAGAGTCGTTGATGAGTTCATTCAAAGTTGTCTGGGGACCGGGGTCTGAGCCAGAAGAAGGGCTGGACAGGCCAGTGCTAAAGCCAGGGTCACCACGCAAGAGGAACTGGGAGAAACTGTGACGACGCGGTCGCTGCTCAGGGGAAGAGGCAGGATCAGGCCGTGGACCTAGAAAGGGTTGATGTTAGAGAAATCTGGGTGGTTTGAAATTGGGCGCCTCGATCATCTCTGAATTTGGACTCACCTGCGGATTGGCTTGGAGGGATCTGAGACAAGCTGTGATGACGCTGATGCTGCTCAGACGGTGAGGAGGGAGGATTACGCCGCGCATCTACGGTTGATGTTAGAGAGAAAGCTCAGTGGATTGAAAATGGGCGCCTCGATCATCTCTGATGTTGGACGGGTTGAAAGTGGGCGCCTCGCTCATCTCTGAGTTTGGACGGGTTGAAAGTGGGCGCCGCGATCATCTCTGGGTTTCAGCTCACCTGCGGACTGGCTTGGAGAAGACATTCTGAAGGGCGCCGACGTCTTGAGAGTCGGAGAAGGTGTTGGGATCGGAGAAGTTGTTGCCGTATTGTCGGGGTCCGTATCTGACGGTCGCAAGACAGGACTAGAGGTTTGGAAGAGCTGTGATGGTGCTGTTTAACAAACGCGATCAGTTGAAAAGATGAGCGGAGACGAAGAAGAAAGGAAGTGAGTGAAAAAATTGTCGAAGACTTTGTTGTTGTTTTGCAGCCAGCTTTCTGTCGCACCCTCTAGAGCGCAAAAAAACGGCACTAAGCCCACTATCTATGTAGACATTGACACAAGTCGCCAAGTCGAGCTGGCTGGAAATGTCAGTCCCGTGCTCTGAAGACTGGTCTTCTTTGATATCGGTGGAAGGAAGCATAGTGGAAGCCAGGTGGTGTGCGCAAGGCTGCGTAAGGCTGAACTGAGATTGGACAGATCTTACCAGATTGAGCCCCAGCAGCCCCATCCGTATTCAAAATTGCCACTGCGACAAATCCCAATGTCGTTACAAATGTCGTATGGTCGCGACGAAACCCATTTATGGGATACGCGACCCATCTCCGGGCAAGCCTCCTCACATATTCAACATGCTCAGCTGCCGCCTCATGGGGCTTGCTGCCTGGTCCCCATCCTCACTGGGACCGATGCCGCTGTCCGTCCCTCCGCAGGGATTAGAGTCGATGTCAATGTCCCATTTCTCCTCAACATGAACACCGTCCTCATCATCCCCGTTGTCCCATCCTTTTTGGACTGCTCCTCTGACATTCCATCTCAAAGCCCTTTGTACGCTTTCCACCCATTCATTTGTGCCGGTCATAACGGTAGGGAGGGGATATTGCGACGCTTCCAGGGTCACATAATCCCCTTGCCTCAACTCAATCCGTCCCTTTCCATCAAAGGAGCAATATGCTGACGACCGGGACTTGTGAGGCACTGCTATTCGCAATGCAAGAGTGTCCGACAGCACCATCGGACGGAAAGAGAGAGTGTGTGGACAAATGGGCGTCAACAAGATGGCAGGAATAGATGGGTGTATCAGAGAACCTCCAGCTGACAGGGAGTAAGCCGTGGATCCTGTCGGCGTGGAAAAGATACACCCGTCAGCCTGCACAATGGTCAGGAGCTCATCGTCACCGTAAAGCTCTAAGTTGGACACATAGGCCGAAGGACCACGGTCAATGACAAGTTCGTTTAAAACTTCGAACTGCTCACCCTCCTCCGCAGCGCCTTTCACCGCTCCGGGGGATCGATCAGCTCTCCAGACAGTGCAGGTAAATCGCATGCGAAGGTTGACTCGCATTCCAGCGTCGCCCATGACCCGATCAAGGTGTTCTTTGTATTTGTCGAACTCAAAATTCGTCAAGAAACCTAAGCTTCCCAACGAAAAGGAAAGCACGGGTGGCACCACGCGCTGAAACAGCCACGAGGTAAACAACACGGTGCCATCACCTCCCATTGTGAGAACCAGGTCGAATTTCTCCGGCGATGACCAGCACAAGTCCGGAGTCCAATACTTCAACATCTTGCTGAACCGAGGTTCCTTTGCCAACAATCCAGCGGCATCGAAGCGTTTCGAATGGCGGAGCTTGGCATCCACATAGACATTCACCCCAAGCTCGCTCCCGTACCGAGGCGTGGAGAGCAGCCATTCTGCAAGCTCACGCGTCAAATAAACGAGGTTGTTATCGCGAGCCTTAGTCACGATCATAACGTTGCGTACGGCTCGCTTCAGCGGTTTGCGCTGAAGCTGTTTGGAAACCTCTCTTACACCCGTTGCAGTTTGCATCAGTCTCGAATGCGAGTAGTCGTCATCCGCAATCTCATCCAAGACTTTCTGAATGTCCACAACCCCGTCAAACCGCTGATGGAAAAAACACGGCGAGCGAAGAAAACTCGTCGACGTGGGCGAATAGGCTGACAGAGCGCCGGCCTGGAGACCAGCAAAGGTGGCCGTTAGGGATGGTGACGCAGCGCAGCCTCCTTGCTGATCCGAGTCGACTTCGTTGATGGCTGTCTTGAGAGCATTCAGTGTCAATGGCGCCGTGTTAGGGCCCGCACTAGGCCGCCGCGACACCATAGCCTTCATGATGGTTTGTCTCGGTATATCTATTGACTTTGGGTTTTTGCGGTGGGCGAGCAGAGATTTCGGCAGCAGAAGAGGCTTTGGGACGGGAACGGTAGGATGATGGGCAATATATGAGGTCTTCAGAGGATCGCTGGGAGCCGCGCTGTCGCCGCTGTGGGATTTCTCGCTCACGAGATCGGGCTCTGGGTGAGCCAAGTTGCGCACTGCATGTGTTTGGCCATTGGCGTCAATGGGATCTAGATATTCGGCATATTGACGCAGGATGGATTCCCCAACCGACTTTTTGGAGGTAGAATTAGCCATGCCATCAGGGAGCAGGAGGTCAGGATTATCAAGGCCAGGAGTTGGTGGAGAAAAGGTGCTGATACTAGTGGCTTCGGAGGTAGTGGGCGAGGATAAGGTGGAGTGGGCGTGTGCGTGGATGTCGAGGTTACTGACTGTGGGAGATGCGGTCATGTTGGAAAGAAGCAGGCCTAAAACAGGAGCTGCAGGGCGAACGAGGCACAAACCGAGCCGGCGGGAGTGGATCTGCTGGACAGTTGAACGATCTGGAGGTCAAGTGTGGTGTGGTGGTGATGGATGAGTGATGCCGAGGGTTGCGAGGGGCAAAATCCGAACACGGCTCGCAAGCGGGCCAATCTTCGGAATAGTCAGAGCGCCGAAGCCTTTGACAGCACAGACGAGCCACTGGCGGCCACTGGTTGAGGGACTTGCCTAGAACCTTCTCGAGATACGAATCAAGGCGCGCGCGCAAATATCACCAAATCAGTAATCCGGAGGCTCGGAGTTAGCGGGTGTGATGGGGAATCAATGCTTTGTGCTCGTAGAAGACGTGCAGGTGCAGGGTGGTGCCTGGAATTGATCAAATCCTCTGGACCAGCCGAGGTCGGACTGATTATACAAAGTGCTCAAGGTCGTGAAGTCGTCAAGCAAAAGAGGGCCTTGGTCAATGGGGTTGTCGTAGAGGTAGTAGTTGGTGGTTGATGTTCGGTGTTGTGCAGGAGTATTTGTAGCACTTGCACATGCATGAGAACCACCCAGGAATCCAGGTCTGTCCGGTCTGGCTTGGGGCCTCGTTGCTGGGAGGCACGTGGGGATCTACTGGGTACTGTGGGCGTTGATCACCCCCCAAAGGCGCCCCCTGTTGCAGCGCCTAGATCCCCAATAGTGGCACCTAGCACATCAACTATCGGCCCCCTGAACCACCAAAGCCATAGCTCACTAGCCTGGAAGTCTGCCGCACACAGGCTTTTGCGTGCCGGCGAGGCTGTTTCTCAACCCCCCCACTTCTTGCACCTCACCACTGTTTAGCGTCGGTCAGCCGCCCACTCGGTGACTGTTTCAGCATTCACACACTGGCAAAACTTGTAACATCTTCAATCCTGTCGCCAGCTTTCGTCCTTAATCACCCGGGCTTCCATAGCTTTTCTTATCACATCCAGCACACAGATAACCGAGTTGTTTCCAGTCGTAGCGTCTGTTCCATTCATGGCAACATCTCCGTTTGAATGTTTATTGACATCGCTTGCATTGGTACTGGTGCCGGTGACGGTGCGGGCGTCGGTGACAACGGAGTGACCAAGGACTGCTAAGCGAGCAGCATGTGCTGCTTGTTGCCAACTCTCCATGCTGAACTTGCCTTCACTCTCCATCAACAACGTTCTGCCATCTTTGCTGAAGGCAAACATATGCAAGCTAGCGCAATTCTTTCGTTGCAAAACCCCTGGGTTGGTGACAACCGCGCCATTCCCACTGCTGATGCCTACGAGTGCTGCAGCAGCCAATGTCCTCATCTGCACCGCTGCATCTAAGCAACCGAGAATAGCAGCATTGAGTGCTGAAGTAAGCAAGTCGAGATAAGTCTCACCTTGCCCGCCCCCTTTGACTCCACCGGGTAGGCTCTCGTCACTCTCGACAGACACGACTTGGAGAGTGACCTGCAACATGGTTCGTGGAGTCTCCTCGCCAAGCACAATGGCTTGAAGCGTTCGTTTGATGAGCTCTTCGACATGTCGCTCCTTGACCATTCCGACACCATTGTGTGGCCTGAGATTGACCTCAATCAAGGTCGACTCAGGCATCTCATCAGATCGGTACGGGACTTCGACTGGGTAATTGACCCCAGCGACGACTTTGTAGCTCTTATGTGGCGCGCTGTATGTTGCTGACCCATCTGCATTGAGCAATGTGTGCAGGACTGCCTGAGGAGGCTCACTAATGATGAAAGTAGCCATGATGAGGATCAAACAGTTTATGGGAGGGAGTTCGTAGCTAGGTGAAGGATTTTATAGGGCCTTGCCAAGAGCCATTAGCGCGAGGCTGTGGATGCAGAGGAGATGGTGATGAGAATATCCGCCTCGGATGTATTCACGTCGAAAAGGACCATGAGACTAGAGGAAACTTTTTATAGGGTGAATTGGACTCGGGATAGAGAATACCAGTCACTCATACAGTTGAATTCTAAACCAAAAACTCCTGGGTATCAAAAGTAGACTTAATCAATCAGGAAGCGCTCTCATTACACCTTCAAAGGCTACTAATGCCATCGCATTCGCAGGGAATGCTCTGAGAAAGCAGGGCACAAAGCCCCTCCAGTACCCTCTCCATCCAGACTCTCTATACACAGCAATGGCGGCATCCTTCCAGTGTCTAAAGCGAGGAGTGCCGTCATTCAAACTGCCGCCCAACGGATCCGTCATTATGCGCTGCTTGACCACATCCGAAGGGTAAGAGGTCAGCCAGAAGACTTGTGCCGACATCCCGCCTGCCCAGAAATTGATCGCGGGAGTGGAAAGAGAGGTGTGTTTCTTGAACCAGGTCGTCATGAGGTCGTAGCTGCCCCACCAGCAGAAGAAGAACGAGCGGAAGATCAACGTTGAGAAGAGGCCGTGATACAAGCCAGAGATGCCGTGGGAACGAAGAATCTTTCTCGTGCAGTCTATAGGGCCACTGTACAGCCTGTCCTTCTTCTTGGCGGCGTATTGAATCTGCAATCTTGCCTTGACATGTTCAACCGGCGCAGCAATAAACGAAACGGTAGACCCCGCCATAGTCCCTGCAATCCCATGTCCAAAAGCAGGTAATTTCTCGTTGGCGAGCTCTGCAGCGCTCTTTCCGGGGCGGAAAGCCGGGTTGGCAAAGATGTTCTCAAGCAACAGCCTCCGGTAAACTGTCAAGCTTCCCAACATGACAGAGTCCATGGCCATCCATCCTAGCAGTGGCGGAGTTGCACCCTTGTAGACCCCAGTTATCCCCTCTTTTCTCAGCGTCTGCAACAGGCAGTCCAGTGGTCCTTTGAATTGCGCTTTCTGCGAGGTCTGCAAGCGAACCTTGATTGTATCGAAAGGGTGACCGACAGAGAGTTTTGCTATGCCCGAGAAGACGCCTGCCACGAAGCCCTTGTAGTTGCTTGCGATGGACTTTGTTCGCGAGTCCTGTCTGGCGTGTTGCTTGGAACGGTGCAGAACTCCAGCTACGGTTTCCTTGTGATCATTTGGAGGCCTGGGCAATGGTGAGCATGCGCAAAGAGCAACGAGCCGTGAGAAGAGGATGTTCCTCCTTACCTGTCCAAGGTTTCCGACATGCTGGGAATTGGTCCAGGCGGGTACCGCTGGCTACCGACTTGAGAGAGCCACTCGCGCGGTTGCAACCATTATTAAAGCGATCAAGCCTGATTCAGCTTACCTGGATCCCGAAAACAGGCCTGACAATCAAGGAGTGGTTGGTGATCATAATATCCTAATGTGTGAGAGAGAGAGAGAGAAAGATTCCATTGCGATCGCCGGGGGCAATCTAGCCTCCCCGACTGGCTGCATGATGTAGTGGATCTGGCCTGCAGGCAAAAACAGTGCGAGAGTGGCTCCCATTTCGCCATCAAAAGAATACCCAGTAATTCAGTGCCCGCTAGATAAAAGCTTGCCTGCTTTGGCCTGCCCTAGGTATGCTATCCATCCCTACTTGATCCGCGCTGCTGGTGCCAACAGCTCGCCACCATGTAGGCCCTCCCTTCCTGTAACTGGGCCTCTTGCTCAGGTACTGCCATCTACTTGTATATACCCCCGGATTCCACTGCGCTTAAAGATTCTGGCAGTTTAGTCTGAGTGGGCAAAGGTTCGAGCTCGCATCCAAAGCGGAGATGGAGAACCACATAAATGGAAATGCGCCTAGAAAAGTGTGGACGACCCTCATCACAAACACCAAATACCTCTCAGGCCTCCTCACGCTCGAATACTCCTTGAAGAAAGTTGGCTCCAAATATCCTCTGGTCGCACTATACACAGACACATTCCCTTCCGAGGGCCTCGAAGCCCTCAAAAGCAGAGGCATCCCGGCGAAACCTATCCCTTACCTCCTCCCCTCAGTCCCCAAGGAGTATGCCAACGATCCACGTTTCTACGACTGTTGGAGCAAGTTGACTCCCTTCAGCCTGACCGAGTATGACCGCGTTGTGCAGCTGGACAGCGACATGATGGTTTTGAAGAACATGGATGAACTGATGGAGCTAGGGCTGGATCCGCCTGAGATGGACGGCGAAGGAAACAGGGTATACGCAGCCAGTCATGCCTGCGCGTGCAATCCCTTGAACAAACCACATTACCCGAAACATTGGATACCGGAGAACTGTGGGTTCACTTCCCAACACAACACACCAGACGACGCCCAGATCCATGGGCCACCTCCCACCGCGGGGATAGGGTCCCCCAACGGCGGCCTAGTCGTATGCAATCCTAGCCAGGGCATCTACAACAAGATCCTGGATGCCATGAAAAACGGCGACTTGACTTCCAGCTATGACTTTGCCGATCAGAGCTTGCTCGGCGACCGGTTTTATGGTCGTTGGGTCGGACTGCCATACATTTACAACGCTCTGAAGACGTTGAGATGGGAAGGAGTCCATGATGCAATATGGCGCGACGATCAGGTGAAGAACGTGCATTTCATCCTGAGCCCGAAGCCCTGGGACGAGAAACCGGAAGCCATTCAGGACGAAACGCACAGATGGTGGCACCGGATAAACGATGAGAGATTGGCGCATGAAAAGTCTGTTGGGATCAAGGATGGATTTTAGACCATGCGAGTGAGGTTGTCCATAAGGAGCGAGGTGCTGGTATCCTGATGTGATTTGAGACGTTTGCACCGGATGGGCAAAATAGATGCTGATAGAGTTTATATTACAGATTTAGATGCTGATAGCTGGCAGCAGCAACCCCAGACATGACGGCCCCTTGCAGGTTCTCTTGGTTTTCCTCGGGTCCGTTTCTCAGCTCGCTCATCGACTACCATGTCATGGTCGAGCTCAACGAAGGGACGTGGACGTTGCCGATCGTTTCATTGATCGCAGTGAAGACTTTGCGATCAACTCTCCATCTCGGTTGTCTCATGATCGCGCGAGCGAGCCACGCCGTGGGAGCGGCGAGGCTGTTCGTTGTGCAGGAGAATGCAACGCACATGCCTACGTCGGTCGATGCCAGGCCTTGCTGTACCAGGATGCCGGACGTGGAATATATCACGGCAGCACGGGAAGCACTGCTTTGCCCGCTTCTCCCGACCCATAGTCTCATTCCGGTCATCTTCGAGATCCACCCCACTAGATGCTGATGCTTTAAGCACAGCGCCGCTGTATGCCAGGAAATGCTCTCGGCAGCGGCTGGAGTTGATACACTCATGTCTGGCGAACATACCCACAAGTCGAGACCACTGAGGACGGGTTGGGATCGAGAGTTTACCTCTGTCGCGTTTTGAACGGTAATCAGACCGGTGCTGCAACAACTCCAGTCTATTCTTGCTTCAGGGTCTTGTCCTGTCCCCGAGCGGAATTCCACCGGTCTACTTTTGGTAAGACTACGGGCGAAAGCGGCAGAGATGCAAATAACAAGCTCGCACACACCGAGCCACCAGCTGGACGAACGAAGTCCAAGGTAATGACACAAGAAGCTCAACGTCAGGCAAATCCCAATCGCATCAGCTTTGATGCAAGCCCAGCTGGTTAGAGGCTTCAGCCAAACCGCTTCGAATGCCTGTCTCCGACCATTGACAGCAGAAAGGAAATCTGCTCTCAACCTGCTGTCAGACTGCGCAGCTATCACAAGCCCATCCTTCCACGTCTGCGAAAGAGGCGCACTTCTTGGCCGAAGCGGAATCGAGTGACTGCAATGGTGGATATTTTGAGCAGCCAGAGTGACGAAGGTGACGATTCCGATATATCCTATAATCGTTAGGATCCAGCCAGTTGAAAGCCGCCACGCCAGGCTGAAGCCTACCTCGATCATATACAAGGCCAGAATAGTCAACGTCGAGCTCAAGCCGATAAGAAACGATATCTTTCGCGATGTGACATTGGCCGTGCAGTACTCAGAAACCGCATCAAATGTGATGACGAAGGAGATCTTTCCTGCTCCGCTGACGGAGACCGTCACACCTGCTGCATTTTTGCTTGGTTGACCTGATATATTCGCAGCTGGCGGATTCAGTGTATGTTGAAGGCGATTCCTCTGAGTCTCTGATTTTTGGTCGAGTAGATTGACCTGCAGTGCGGCCGCCAGTACTTCCAGCAACTGGTCCTTGATGCCATCCTTTTCTTGATCGCAAATTGCAGGAACCTGCAGCCGAATCTTTGCAACTTCGTAAGCATGGCAGGAGTGGAGTCGGGCTGTGACATCTCTGACGGTGTCTTCTGAGACAGTGGATTGCAACAGACACCCCCACCGCTCGAGCGTGAAAAGCTGATGTGGCAGTAGTTGTTCGCACCAGATAGCCGTCGACCGGTTCTGGATTCACGCCGTCACAATTAACACGAGACATTTCCAAGGCGGCAACACTCCGGGATTCCTGCTCGTATCCCAGGAAGGAGCAAATCCGATGAGAGCCCGACATTCGGAAGAGACTGGTGACGATGGAGACGAGTCCCAAGAGAGCGGCCGCAAGGCTGAAGGCTCCACTGGTGCCCCTAACATCTCGCAATAATTGTTTGGTACTTCGTTCGCCGATGAGTAGAATCAGAGGCCCAACATCAGAAAGGCCGGTGGCCCACGCGTCGTAACTTGAATCGACGGCGCCACCGATTGGGAGTCCCCAGGCTTTACCAATCAAAAGACAACCGTACAGTAGATGAAGGAGCCAGAAAACATGGCGGTCAGATCTGTGTCATTGATTCATTGGTGGAATATGAGGGGAATAATCTAGACTCTTTCTTCATCCATCTCCATGGCCTGACAGCGAAATATTTATGAGACTGATGAGGCTGAAGGGTTTCAGAACACACTGGTAGCCCGAGGCCAAGGACGATGTTGACCTTGTTGCACACATAGCAGACAAGGGTAGAGGAATCAGGGGCAACGGATGATGATGATTGGGCGGCGGAAGACTCACCGTATCAGCCTGTAGCCTTCTGCTTGCTCTGATATACATGGCCTCTATTGGGTCGCCAAAAGGTCAGTTGCTCAGGGCTCGCTGTTACCAGAGGTTGGGTGGCGAATGTAGCAACACAGCTAGCAAGTAATAGTAGTACTTGTAGACACAGAAGGCCGAGGGAGGGTCACAGGTGAGGAACAAGAATCATGATATTGCCAAAGTTGCAAACTTGTGCGTGACGCTGGATCACCTCATTGATGATGATTCAAGATCCAGTAAGTTCCGGCCTGCCATTTCCCACCGTCATGTCCCAACTTGGTAGACTTCCGCCTGCGCCTGCGCCTCACCTGCGTGAGGGCACACGACAACAGTCTTCCATGCACGGCCGACACACTCTCGCCCTCACCGACAAGTCTTCTCGATGAACCAGAGGGGCTTCGTTTGTCTCTCTCCCACGAACATGAGTTCGATACAAACGCACCGCATGGCACTCATCTGACCTGAAAGATTCCCTCTCATGCTGCAGCTAGGCTGATATTTCCTTGCTTTCACCCAACCAGCAAAATTCTCGAAGCAAAATGATTGCTAGATGGTCAGAAGAGAGTCGGGTTACTAACAGACCTTGCCGTCGCATCCGCGGACTCGTTCTCCTCGACGAGCAATGACTGCCCGTCTGAGGCCTTCTGCCATGCCTAATCATCCCGGCCCGGGCCCAAAGCTCAAGTCGAGGCCTTTAACTGACTGGTCGAAACCTTTCTCTGGACCTCGCAAGAGGGAGAAATCTTCAGGAAAGAGGAGGTGCTGGGCAGCGGATGAAGCCTTGGAGGCCAATGGTCGTGCCGGTTCACCTCCACCTACGTCCTTCCATCAGTCCATCGGAATCTGCGGTCATGAGTCGATATCGATGGGCACCCCACGCCCAGATCCTCCTCATCCAACGATCTTGTCCTGACGAGCGGCAGAAATATCACAAATTCAGACTGATCGAAGAAATTCTGGAGCCGTCAGTGGCTAGAATTAAAGGCACGGTCAGCATTTTTGCTCATTTTTTCCCACTCCAATGGCTCCGTGCAACGTGGAAGTGCAGGCTACGAATGATGACTGCGCCGGCGCAGGCTTTGGTGCCAGATTATTGTGAAAGGCCTCTTGCAACTGGGCTTCCCCGTCTGCAAGCTCTCCCAATTCGCAGCCCCAAGATCAGCATCACCGCCCAATGTCAGTTACAGTTAGCAGTGGGGCGCAGGCCAGAATTCAATGAGACTTGCAGTCTTGACAAAATGGATCAACGAGGCAAAAAGACGGTTTGACCTACCTGCTGGAAAGGGCACCACAACGACAGCCGACTGAGGCAATTGGGGCGGGCGCCACCGAGATGAAACCACCTGTGACAGGGCGAGGAACCGTCGCATCGGCCAGTCAGCGGTGGCCTGTAGCCGACCATCTCTTGCCATCTGTTGTAATGGTCCGTTTCCCCTGCTTCCTCGGGCGTTGAGGTCCGCAGTACCGTTCCACAAGGTGCCTGCATTGGCCCAAGCACCAATCCAAAAATGCCGAAGATGGGCTCCTACTCAGCACCGTCGCATGCACCTCGACAGCCCGCTCAAGCCCGGCTTCGCAGCTACAACATTGTTCGAGCCATGCGTTTTCTCGCATACGTCGTCCTGCGCAGGCCGAATCTGAGGCGAGATGGGGAGGGATTCTGCATCATGCAGCTGGACCGAAGTCCTCCCTGGCAAAAGGCAAGCTAGTCCGCCTCTTCAAGCCCTGACTTCGCCCTCGTTCCTCGCGCAATTCTGGCATGAGGATATCACCACCTACTGTCACAAGCCTTTTTTGCTCATCACACTCCCATCACTTCAAACCGCGGTTACAACAACAAACTTGACAAACTTTACAAAGCTTTCGAATTCGTTTTCTGTCCCTTGTCAAGACTACTTCTTATTCCTCTTCTTCTTATGCACGTTTCCTTTCTCCAACGTGAGACAGAATCTGTCATCCATGAAGTGCAACAGCGAGAATAACAAAACCGGCCGGGTCTCAAAAGTATTTCTACGTCACGCTTAGCATCTTTTGAGACCTGCTTGTGTGACCTCTGTGCTTCTTTTGAGCCCCGCAAGTTGCCAGTGTACATTGAGTGTGCACTTGTTCTAGACGTCTACCAGACGCCTCACCGCTTCCTTCGTACCTGAACTCTTCCTCTGTACCTGATTTTGTGAAGCAATACTCTTGCACCACCTCAGTGAAGACTTGTCAAGCGGTACATAAAGATTTGATCTGCTCCACGCCACGCAACACAGAGGCGAGCATCACTCGGTCATTCAAGAGTACATCTCCTGCCTCACATTACGATCTTCAGTCTCCCTCAAAGCCATGTGTGTGCGTACGAAGACCTCGTACGGATGCGGATGCGAATATAAGACTACCGCCGAGTGCCACTCATCGCATTGCCAGGGTCTGGAAAGATATCACTACCCCAGAAGTGGCGACTGCCGTGCCTGCAAAGAGGCTGGCAGCACGGTGACACGAGGGCGAGATGGCAAAGGCCGGTATGGACAAGAAATCAGCAGGCGAAGACACTCTAGGGAAGATGATGAAGCATCCATCGAGGAATTGCCCCCCACTGCTGATGTTGGTGATGGAATAAGTCCGTGGGCACCTCCGTTATCGCGAGAAAAGGAATGGAGCAGCCATTCTAGAAAAAAGGCAGATGACGCTTGGTTGCAAGAACATGCAGAGCGAAACATGGACCTGCAAAGCATCCGCGACTCTCTGCCTGACGATACCCCTTCTGATCGCAGATCCCGGAACGCCCATTCTTCGCCTCGACGACATGCACGAATCTACCTAGTGGATGATGATCTCCATTATGACCGTGGGGACAGCTATGAGAAACGTCATCGCCGGGAGGAGTCGGGCAGGAGCCTTCCTGTCGAGATACGCAGCGCAAATGTCTACCGTCGGCGACGACAAGACAGTCAAGACAGTTTCGACAGCTTGCGCAGCTCACGTTCATCGACCCGAAAGCATACCCCGGCGAACACCAGTTACACGGCGTACGAGTACAACGATCTTCACGATTCCGGATACGGCTCATACGGCTCTCGAGCATCCCATGGGTTTCGAAGAGCAAAGACCGAGCCCTACGCCTACCCACCATCTCCGCCACCCCAGGTTGTGAGCATCAAAACACCCTCACCCCATTCTTATACCCCATACGGAGTCGGCCCGGTCAACATTGTCACACGCACTCCGGCCTATGGGTACAGCTCTCCAAGATACTGATTCAACAAGAATCCTCCTTGATCTTTGCGGCAAGGCATTTCCCAGGCGTTTTGAGCCCAAGGCAAGGCTGAACAAGGCATTACATGGTCTTTGCATTGATGCAGGCAATTGGGCGTCGGTCACTTTTCCTCTATCAACTGCACGGCGACACACCTCGTGTCTACAAGCTTGTTCCAGTCAAGAGATATACAAATTTCCGCAATGCAGTGCAATGCCAAGATGCTAACCAGCGGGCATTTGTGAGCCCCTAGTGGGTTAGTTATCCATTGAGTTTATGTGGCGAAGGCTTCCAGGTTGTTATTGACACTGTGAGATATCAGTGTCTCTGATGTATGATTGTTACAATGTGGTTCAACGATATCAATGAAGCGAATGAGTGAACGACGGCGGACGGACTTTGACTCAATCAGGATGTTTGAGCTAACGATATAAGGACACGGCGCTGAGAGAACTTGGGGGAGGAGGGTTACCGTAGGAGATGTCTGGAGGCTATAGTCAGTACTTCTAGTCAGTTTTTGGAGGTACCTTGACCTGTATCTAATATTTTGCTGAGAACTATTGTGACGCGCCTTGTTGATGAGTTCGCCTTTGGAGCATTCCCACCCACAGCACCCATCGTCGACGTGCTATGTGTGTATGTACATTCGCCCTGATGTCTGAGGTCGAACGGCACTCGACTCTTTTCCTATTGCAATTTGGCCACTGGGCTTACCCTTACACCCTCTCATTCCTCGGTGCTTCGATTTTTCGATTTCGGGCTGGCAGGTCCTCGGGGATGCGTAGCGTACGCACCCACTTTGTTCCCCCCTGTGCGAGGGTGAGCACCCACGGTCCCTCTGCTACATAGCCACTACACTTTGTGCGCAACCATGCCTTCTGTTGCCACCAGGGCGGAATACGTAACCCTGGAGAAGCTACACCTACAAGTAACCAAGAAGAATACTTCGTTGTACGGAGTAATACCTCTACGCAACCCAACTACGTAAGGTTAGGGATTCAGACGCGGATGGGGATGGCGATGCGATGCGAGACGAAAGTGCACAGCCCCCTCCCTCCCCCCCTTCGGGCTTCTTTTGTCGCTGGCAATAGTACTATCAGCTCTTCAAAAGCAATCCTAGCTTTCAGCTTTCCGGTTCATGATTCAGCTCCGACTTTGGATTTTTTTTATTGTTCGACTTTAGCTTCGACTTCAGGTCCAAGTCCAGGTCCTAGCTAGGTGCCATACTAGCTAGGTTCGGGCCCCGCCCAGGTCGCCACGGCGGAAGGAAGAGGCTCGCCTCGCTATGTACAGCACTATTACCTGGGTGCAGGTAGGTGTACGTATGGGACGTATGGACGTATGTAAAGCACCCGGACGCCCAGGTCCTGCACAATCGCCCTTGCTCGTTCTCGTTCCAACAGAGTCTGGTGTCTTGTGGACTACAGGCGCCAGTCATGCCAGAACTTCCTCTTTACCTAACCGTTTTTTTTTTTTTTTTTTGCCCGTTTTACGTTTCCCCCTTTCCCGTCCACATGGTTGGTCTGGATCTTTCGAATACGCCCATGGACCTATTCATCAAAATAGAAAAGGCATCAAGACGAGACGAAAAGGAGAGCCCCGATTTATGACGAGATTGACAGACCTAATTGACATGGAGCTGGATTTTTCTTAATCGAATGGATGGGATTTGATTCTTCTTCGAGACCAAGCACCTCTCCATTATGCGTCTCTCCGTCATCTCCTGTGAAGCTTGCGGTGTAGCCTACTTAAATTTCTTATTCCTTGATCATCCAGCTCAAATCAAACGCCACTCACCGTGCCCGTTCGCAACGTATTGTGACCGCCACGCCGTCCAACATTCGATGTGTATCCGGCTGTGCAGTCGCGGTCAGATTGAAACCCCGCGGAGAGCTCTGCATGGTGCCCACACTGCACAAAGCATGAAACAGAGCAAGAGCGACATCTGTCCGGCCTTCGCGTTGAACGTCGTCAGGGAACTCCTTTCTCACCTAACTCCTCAACCACCGAAGCATCCACCGGAGATTCTCGCCTCGTGCTCGTCGAAATCCTAGCAGAATTCCTTCTCCGATATGATGGCCTTCTCATTCTCATACTCGCTCCATCTCAGGGTGCTCCTGTCACTCTCCGCCTCACTGTGCTTTTCCTTCGGCGGGGTCTCTTTCTTCATGGCCGCCTTCACCTTGGCCGTTCTGTCCTTGCTTTCCTTCTCGAATGTCGCTGACCAGTCGATCTTCTTCATCTTGCCGTCCTTGGCGACGACAACATCACCCGAAGGGACCCACTCAGAGGACTTCCCCATGGAAGTGATATCGCCGAGCTTGGCGACGCCATGACCAACGGTCTTGAGGGCGAGGCCGACTCCGGAGATCGCGGAGCCTGCAGCACGGAGCGGGAATTTGGCGATGCGTACGCGGCGGGATTCCTTGACTTGAATCATTGGCATGCGGGGAAGGGCTTTGATGTCACCTGGTCTGAGGGCAAGGACCCAGTCCCAAGTGTATTGGGAAGTGTCGCCGCGGTATTGGAAGTAGAAATTTCCCTGTGAAAGCCTTGTCAGTGCCAGCGGTTGGAAGGGCACAGGCTGGAGAGGCGTAGTGAAACTTACCAAGCCAGACTTGTCCGCCACAGTCCATTGTAGACGCTGGGTGTTCGGGATGACGACGGGCTTCGTGACGATAACAGCCACAAACTGGATCTTGGCATCCTTTGAGTGGCTCTTGGTATCAGCAATCGCGCAGTAGTCGTAGTCTGCGAAGTGCTGCTTGTCGACTGCCTGGAGTTTGGCAATCGGGAGGAGATGGACATGCTCGGTCGGGGAGAGGACGGTGACTGAAACCTCGTGAAGAATGTAAGTTCAGAGTCAATCTAGGTAGAAAACGATGCACTGGAGTTGGTAGAGGCGTACACAGCCAGCTATAGATCTTTTGCGCAACTTCCCTGACCGTCATATTCGTGATAGCCAATTCAAGATGATTTGGTCCCCATGTCGCCTTGTCATTCTCCTTTGTGCCATCCTGAAGGTATAGATTCACACTGGCAAAGTTGCGCCCACCCTTGATGGCCTGCTCGCGGATCGTGGTAGCGGTCTCGAGCTTGTCAGTAGTCTTGGAGTCTGCGAGGTTCTCGGTGATTAGCATCACGTTCTGGCCGGCGCCAAAGGCGTCGTCTTTGAGCGTGTCAAGACTGGCAGCAAGCCTTTCCCGGGCCTCGAAGTTGGCGTCTCCGTCATTTGAGCGGTGCAAGATGCTGCAATCACCAATGATGCCCTTGAGACTGGAGACATGGGGAGTGTTGGTCGTCGGGTCATTGACATAGATCCATGGGTGCCTGGGCAGAGATGGAGGAGAGGTGAAACCCAAGAAACGGTTCGACTTCTTGCCCATCTTGATCGAGATCCTCACTAGTTGGAGATGATTTGCGATAACGATACTGCGATGGAGGGGCAGAGAGGACTGATTCGAGGGTGGACAGCGTGGGATCAGATGGGCGCGGTCAGTTGAGCCAGGGGCCAAAGAGTCGCGATGTGCTCTAGGTTAGGATAGCTTGACGAACCTGCCAGCCACTGCCTGATAGGACCCTTCACAACGAAAAGGGAAGAAGTGAAGGTGAAGTAGTGGTCAAGGAAGTGAGAGAGCAGTCAGGTCGACACTTTGATGGTTACCCCTCGTCACTTGGGATGCCAATCCTCAAGCATTGCTGAGGGAGTGGGACACAGGCATTGGAAACCGGACAAGGCTGAAAGCCATGTGTCCATGATTGTGTGAAAGAAGCTCTTTGCAAAGGTCGGAACCACCGTGCACTGCAATAACTAGCACATTTGAAGCATGGAAAGTTGAGGCTACGCGGATCACCACATGCTGGTACCCGGGCCTTGTCAGGCTCACAAGGCAGACTCCAGGCCCTCATCCTCTTCTTGTCTGTGAGAGTCCGGACTTCTCTTTGCATTCGCACGAGTTGCGCCCGTAATTGGAGGGACAAGCACAGAGAATGTGCCGAAAGAGAGCCTACCGGCCTTCAGATACAACAAGGTTGGGCGAAAACTGGTCAAAAGCTCCCACGGCTGCTAGTGTGGAGGAGACGGGCATTGGCAGCCATCTGCTGCCTGGGGGCCGCAAATCTTCATTCGCCCAGTCTCCCACCACACAGTGGCATGTTCGTGGTCATGCAGGATGCAGGGCGACTTTCCTTCACGCCCAGGTCAGGTTGAAAGAGTGAAGCAGGCTTTCCCGCTTTTCACTGCCGATTCGATTAGTATGGAAAGCTATCGCCCGTCATGTGCTTCTTAGTCGAATGGTATTGGGCGGAGCGCGCCCGATGTGCCCATGCGCTTCCTCATCTCTTCTCCCGCTGCGACCGTGCTAGGCACCTTGATCCCACAGCAGTCGCCCCAGTAGTCAGGTTCGTGTCCGAAGTCCTTCACATGCTGCATTCTCTCCGCCTGCGCCCGAAGTGTCTCTTCGTCCAGTTGGCCCATGTCCTCAGTGCCCGGTATTAGGCCCCCAAAAAGGAAGTGTTGCATGATGGGCAATTTGCCCAGGACTTCCTTGACGAACATTTTCCGCATGCCGTCTTCCACCTTTTGCCAGCTCTTTGCACCTGAGATGTCGTCTAGCATGGGGCTGTGCCAACGCAAGCCCTTGACAGTCTTGACGCTGTCGACCCACCGCACTTGGTTGAGGTAGATGTAGTCATTGCCTTCCTCGTCCAGGACAACGTTGTTGTGGATTGACCTGGGCGTGATATAGGCATGCCCGACCAGCTGGCTTGCACCGAACAAAAAGGGCAAGAACTGGTAGTCGTCGAGGCCCCAGACGCCATGGCTCCCTGCAGGTTCCAAATAGTATGTGCTCTGGATCTTGCGCATGAGGTTGAGATATCGGACGAAAGTGTGCATTACAATCGCAGGGAAGTCTTCTCGTTGGATCTGCTTGAGCTGGTACAGACACAACAACCACATCATAAAATTCAGCTCGTGTCCAGACCCATAGTCCAGTCGCTCCTCGGAACCAAATGAATTGATCAGATAGACAGAGATCTCTTTGATGGCATCCTCATTGTGCAGTCCCAGTACTTCCTTGTGTATCCTGTCCACATCTCTTACAATGGCTTTGTGCAGACTGCGAAAGACCGGGTTGCCAAATCTCGATCCCGTGTCGAGAGGAGGATATTGTTTTACCATTCCTTCCAAGATGTCGAGGACCCTGTCAAGTTCCTTGATGGTGTTTGAAAAACATCGAGAATCGAGCGAGGAAATTCGACGACCGCGGACGCAGTCGGCCAGGGTGAAGATCCATGCCAGTACCAGCACGTACGTCGGCGAGGCAAGGAACTTCTCATGATCCGAGGGCGACAGAATCCGCTTGACTGGCGTCGTGAAATGCACAGATTCGATCGATGGGGGGGAAGGTAATGCAGGTGTCTGGGGAGCAGGTTCTGAAAGGGCAGGCTGCTGAGATGATTTCCTTCGAGACCCAGGAATCAACTTGGGGATTGTATGAGACAGCTTCTCATTTTGGCTATCAGCATTTCCGCCGGCATTGCTGTGTTTGGTCGTTTCTTCGGGTGCCATGGTGCTAAGTGTCTATGTTGAAAGTGGTATTCAAGTCTGTTGTTCTCCCCAGCAATCCATCGTAAGAAGCGCAGTTTTCGCAGGTGGCGTGAATCCCGGAAACTGCTTGCCCGCCCTCGGTTGCTTAGGAGATGCCCTTTTCCAGAGCTACCCCGCGAGCCACCTAATATGAAACCCTTTCAAAGAAGTACAAGTGCCTAGAGTGACTTCTATATGTAGACCGATGTTAACGTGCAGTGTCAGTGGAATATAAATTACTCGTATTGAGGATTTAGGTTATGACGCATCTCGCTTTCCCGACTGACGAGACGCAAAATCAGTCACAACACCCAGCCAACTTTTACCAGTGTTCGGACAAGGCAGTTTCTGGATAATATCTCTCACGCTCAATGATCTCGCAGTCCGCTTTTCTTTTCAAGCTCGCATGACGTTTCCGACACCATTTGTACGTGCAGGACGACCCTGTACGCGCCAAGTACTTGGTAGAGTCTCTCAAATATCCGAGAGAGATCCAGAAACGACCTCCGTTAGAAACAAGACCTGATAGAAGGTGTGATTTTCGTAGCTTTACATCTCTTTGTCTTTTCGAAAGCCAAATCCTTCACTTGGTACTACCCTGCGGAGCTTTCCAACATATTATGAATAATCTCCAGGTGCCCGTATTTTCTTGCTATATCCAGCGGCAAACGATGTGAAACGATTGGCTTTCTCTCTGGTCTCGCACTATGTTGTAGCAGAACTTGTGCTACTGCAGTATTCCCAATTCCACAAGAAGTCCATGAAGCGGTTCCATGGAACATGGTCACGTCCACAAGGTCGGGGAACGTTTCCGAAAGCGCATGGTCGAAGGGGCCAACCTCTCTCGTGAAGCAGGGTCAATATTGGCAGAGTCGCTGGATTATTTTTGTCCCTTTTGCGGACGTGGTAGACATCTTCGCCTTTTGTCGCGTCGCCACCATGATCAACGAGTAACCGGACGGTATCAATCGAGGCGAACTGAACAGCACGAGAAAGTGGTGTAATTTGATATTTTCCGGCATACGCATCAGGGTCAGCGCCATGGTCAAGAAACCAGTGGACAACCTCGTCGCTGGCACCCTGTTGGATAGCGTACCCAGATCACTCAGCTTGTGATCATGTCCCCTGCAGGTACATGCTTACTCCAGGAACAGCGGAGCCAAATATCTTTCCGGCATATCGATGCCCCATCCATGATCGATCAACACCTGTATAGTCGGTAAAGACGGGGACCGGTTCGCAAGCACGACCAAACCTTTCCATGTGTCCGAGGAAAATTCACGACCGCATCCAAGAGGCCCAAGGTCACCGGCTCGACCGTTTTCAGCAGCCTTGAGAGCATTGGGAGATGAATGACCTTTGTTGATCCTTCTGGTCTGTCGAGCCTAGGTTTTTATCAAAGGATGTCATTCTGCGGTATTGTGATATTGATGATGGAGTATCAAGTATACCTAGTAGATGTCAATTCTAGCGAGCCCAAAGGAAAAATAAACAGCGCTGTCAGATGAAACAGTCTTGGTAGCAAACATAAAGTCCCCCCGCTGTTGGATCGAAAATGACCTTCATTCATAAGCACATTCAATTTACCTTGAGAGATATTAGAGCTCTATTCTTTATCGACACTATTAGCTATACTCGGTACTTGACACGGCGGCCACTTTGTGGCTGGCTTGCTGGGTACCCAGTACTCTTCCGCTACGACGTACATTACCGAGTAGGTACCGAGTCCATTCTTTGTCAGACTCCACCACTTATTTTTCTACTTGGCTCGCCTACCTAGGCACAACTCGGGTGCTTCTTCCCCACCAAAAGAGAGAGTCTCAGTGGGCGGCGCGTCGCCCACTAGCCTTGCCGTCCTAATAATGATCTCATCCGCATGGTCACGCGTCGTCTAAAAGAACCTGGGGCGCAGCTTAAGGCACTATGAGATGGCGGCTATAGAAGAGCATCTTTGTCTTCGAGTCTCGACCTCTGCAACGCGTTTTCGATGCACTTTACAAAGTCGACGCCGTGTTCCTTAAATCACGCCATACCTTGGATTCTGGCATAATACTTGCAGCTCGCGCCATCTTCCCAACAGACCTGAAGTATCCTTCTCAATCGGCTTCACCGCTACCTGCAAGACTGCATGATCGACGCCTATTTGCTGTTCTGAGCTTCAGTCGTAGCCACTTCTTCTTTTTGGAACTGCACATCTCCAATCATTGCTTCTTATTTTCTGCCGACCTGATGTCCCTCAGCCCCCGAATGCTATCAGACTCTCAAATTCAAGGATCGCTAACCGGGGTCCCCATCCAAACTCTTGACATGACCCTTTTCGCTTCTGGGGCTGCGGACATTGTACGTTTTTCGATTGCGCTATGAAGCTATGGCATCGCACAATCACGACGGCAATGACACTCCAGAATCCCTTTCCACCTCTTCAGACATAACTCCGGAGTCTTCAGCGCAGCCTCGTCCTCCAAGGCGGCAGTCTAGCGTTCGCTTTTCCGAGAACACCAAAGCCCCCTCCCAACCTCCCATGTCGTCCTATCGTCGAAACCCAACCGAGTCGGATGAGATCACTCCCATTCGAACGGCCGACGGACAGCTAGATCGTCGGTACAACACTACCGAAGAAAGGGCTACTCCAAACACTGTCGGGTCTTCAACTCTCGGATCGACGACTCTCGCAGGCTCCGGTCAGGAAGAGGAACAAGATTGCGCGCAGCAAGAGCCTAAACGCGCTTGGACGCCGGCGTGGCTGAAGAAGATTCCGGAAAAATATGGTTCGGTAACACTGGAGAACAAAGGATCCGTGGCCCGGGACCATCTTGCCCTCGAGAGAACCTTCCTCGCCTGGCTGCGGACCAGCCTAGCATTTGCGAGCATTGGCATTGCCATTACCCAGCTGTTTCGTCTCAACACCGCCATTCAGAGTCGCAGCGAGTCTCTCAGCGTACGGCAGGCGCTGCCTCTTTCACCGCTCGTCGGACACTCCTTGCCAGACGAGCTCCTGCCCTTTCTTCAACAGATCGCTGCATCGGTTGCAAGTACGCCGCCGCCGATACCTACTTTAGGCCCTACTCTCCTGGACCAACTGCTTCTCCTCCCGCCGCGCGATGTTGGCGGATCTGCAACCTCTAACGACTATTCGGGTGAAACTGGCGTTGAAATTGCTGCCTTAAACGATGTCGCCGCCACGAAACTGCGCCATGTTGGAAAGCCGCTGGGAGCGACGTTCATTGGCGTCTCCGTTGTCATCTTGTTTATCGGCTTCCATCGCTACTTCGAGGCCCAGCATTGGATCATACGTGGCAAGTTCCCAGCGAGTCGCGGAAGCATTTTCGCCGTGTCCTTTGTTACGGGTTCGCTCATCATCGCGAGTTTTGTTGTGGTGCTTGCGATATCTTCAACCAACTACGAGAAGAAGTAACAAATGCAATATCCATGTATCATAAGGGCAGACAGCACTCGATTCTGCATCCTTTTGCGGAAAATCCGGTGCATTGTCCAAAGGGTTGTTTAACCATTACTGCCCTAACGAGCGTCGGAGTCCTCGTTTTGATCAAATTCACCCGAGAAACACTGATCCTTTGTGAGTGATAGGCCTGGCCAAGTTGCCCCTAAATCTATTCGCCCTGTGTGCCTAAAAGAGTTGCACGGAGATATTGCCCAGATTGGGAAAGACGAGGCTTCACTTTGACCAGAATGGCAGCCGCGGTTTTGCTTGAATTCGCCGGAGGATAGCGTGTCTTCCTTCTTGTGCAGGGCATACGCGCGAGATATCAAATGATGCACAGTGCTCGTAACACTTCTTGACGGCGGTGTTTAGACGCTGGGCGGATGGGTTGACAAGCATTTGAGCACCATAGCTAAGAGGGAGGTTGTCATGTCGTGATACGACCCTGTGTTGACTATGCCTACATACAGGCACTGTTGTATTTGTATTGCTATATGTGCATAATCTGGTTCTATGGAAACGAGAGACCACAGCTCGAGGTCACGACAAGCGGTGCTCTAAAGCTAGTTTAGTTGACGGCACAGAGTGCATTCAATAACCATCACCACCACTCCGTCTCCGTATCCGCCTCTCTGTCTGTCTTTCTCTATAACAAGCTTGTCCGACAATGTTTCCATGCACAGAAGCTCTCCTCGTCCGGAAAGTCTTGAGCGTCTTCAAGAGCGATCAAAAATACGGACTGTCTTGATGCGACTTCCAATGGAGTTTCTTCTCGCCTGTCCGTCCAGCGGTGCTGGCACAGAGCAGACAGCTGCATCGATCTGTTCGTTTCTTTGACCCCGGTGTCATGGGTTGGGTCAGGAAAATGTGTTGGAGGCATTGCATGATCCATTATTGGGAGAGTACAGAGGACTCGGTAGTCCGTCGTCGTCTTGAAAGTATTTGGGTAGGCCATCATCTGTCAGCCTCAGCCAGCCCGGAATAGAGGAGGCGCAAAAGGCGCAAGAGGCGAGAAAGCCGTGTGGCTCGGAAGATTTGCTGTTGCTGGCGCTGCCCGTGCTGCAAGTCATCTCTCGCTTGGAGATCTGGGCTTTTGGCAACCTACGTCCCCTTCAAATTCCCCAGCCACCATCTTTTCTTTGCTGGGTCCTCCTGTGCTTCAGTGCGACAGTGACAGCTCTTCCGGGATCCAAAAGGTTAAAGTGCTTGCGTCGGTGTCCAAGATTGCAGGAGCGTGCAAGTGCTGGAAGGGTGAAACAGGACAAGCAAGACGGCGGCTGGAGCCCTTTGAGAGGCGCCGGAGAAGGTTGTGCCACTCTGCGGTTGTGGTTGGGTGACAATCGATAAGGACCGACGCCGCCAAATCTTTGTTTTAATTTAGTAGGCTGGTGAGTGACCTCCTCAGACCAGAGTTTGAGGCGCTGTTTGACCTAAACACTCGGAGACAGGCCGCTTTTCTCAGGGTTCCCCCTCTCCCCACTGGTTCCAGAAACAAAAACCTTTACCGAGAGCCACGATGCAACGGGTCGTGGACTCGTGGCTTGGGGGGTTTCGTAAGTAGGGAGACCATTGTGGCCGTGGCGCGCTGCTTGATCTACCGAGTATGGAGGACTTGTACGGGGTACATAATACATAGTATGAATAGATATTGATGGCTACGGTGATTTCTGAGCCCGAAAGGATGCAGCAGGAGGCAATGTTCCCTGCGCGCCGCAACTCGTACCAATCCATTCCGCTTCAAGTCCGCTCGCCAAAGAGATGAAGTGTGGAGATGGGAGGTTGCATTGCGTCCTCCGCTGCCAGACGCGTGGTTAACCCTGTAGCAAGCAATCAACTTGTGGCATCTTCGAGCAAGCATCAATTGGTGGTACCTTTGCATTTTGGCAAGAGCCCGCTGCGTCGCTCAAGCCTCACAGGGAATTTGCTTCCTTGTTGCTGGTAGGTAGCACAGCTCGGTCAATAGTAACCAAGTCATGGTACACGAAGATGGTTGCGTTGTCTTGTCCGCGCAGGAGAAACCTTGAATTGGGTCTGCTCGAGATCAGAGCCTGAAGAATGGCTCGAGATAGCTCCCATGTCCATGGGCCCCATTCTGCGGGTCACTTCATTCCAGCTGGATGACGAATGATTTGGTCGCGTTTGCTACAGTATATGGAAGAGCAGCAAATGAATCAACATTGAGAGAAACGATCCTGATCTCACGTACCTACATATATACATAGACGAAATCAAAGGTCCTGGTTTGTTATCTTACACCCTCGGCGGCTCCCTTGGTTCAACTCAAGTCGCTGCAAGTAGAGAGGTGCGCTGCTACTTGCTGGACGCAACGACCATTTCTTGTTGTGTGCGAATGGGAAATTTGGGATCCGGTAAGCGAGTGCACTGCATGCGTATGAGGACTGGTAGAAGTTGCATGGCCTCAATCAATGGGCTGCTTGTTTTGGGATGCGGAGGAGCTTAGCAGGGTCTGTAGGGAGATGATTAGCTTCCTTGTCACCTCCGCAATCAAGTTGTGTTGATTGATACCTTATCACCACTCTCGCTTGGTCACTCTGATCAGTGAGCGTCCAGGATAACCCAGGCCAGCAGCGACGGTGGATGGGCGGTTGTTGTCGGCCTCTCGACGGTTGTCGCTTTGTTCTCAGACTCGTTCGTCTAAGCAAGGCCCAAGCCAATGACAGACGGGGCTGCGATCTGGGACAAGGGATAGCTACCTTGGGAAAGCAGCCAGCTTTGTTAGCGGGCGATCGAGGGCGCCTCATGGTGGAGCAGCAATTTCTTTGTGGTGCAGCGCAGGCCATTGACCAGCAGGGGCGCCTCTTTGGTGCCAACCACCAGCAGTGGCCCGGGTGCAGGGGTGCGCTCCAGGCTTTACCTGTTCCTGAACGGCCGCTGGGCCACCCCCAGACACATAGGAATCACCCAAAGAGACGCCAGTGCCCAGAATTGCGTCGGTCGTCTCCCCTTTCCCATTTCTTTCCCAACCTGCATATTCCATTGCACACCAAACTGAACACTGCATTCTCTCTCTCGTCCACCACAACTGTCCATCTCTCTATCCTCTTCATCTCTCTCCCACCCGCCCTCAGTTGGCCCACGTTCATTACCAGAGAGACATTTCTCTCGTTCACTCCTTTGTACAGATCCCTTGACCTAAACGCCAACTTCCTCCCTGTCTTCCATCCCTATCGAAAAGCCCAGCTGGCACTCGAGCCTCCGTGTCCAACATTCCAGCACTGATCATATGAGTCTCTGGCTTTGTATGCCCTCCTGACCCTGCAAACGGCCTCGAACATCCCTTGCTTCCTTCACCTCTTTCATTGGCAAATTCATTCTCCGCAAACATTGGAATCAGACAAAGAGCTAACACGCGGGTCGTGCTTCCAACACAGATTCGTCTTTTGCAGTTGGACATTACCTATACACTCGTTGACAATTTCCCCAATTGCTAGTCTTTGAAAGACTGTTGCGTACACTCGTTTCGACAATCCCAACGCAGTCGACATGAGATTCTCCTCGATTGCCTTGACGGCAGTCGCTGCCACGGCCACTGTCGCCCAACCTCACGTCCACAAACATCGACGCATGCACGAGCACAAGGAGCGGGATGTCACCGAGACCGCTTGGACGGCGGGCCCAACCGCCTACGTGTATATGCTCAATGGCAAGGAGCTCTCAGCTGGAGAAGTGTGCGACGGTCTGGAGGGCCATGAATTGAAGTTCGTGGATGGTCAAGATCCCGGCGTTTGCTCGCAGGTTTCAACAAGTACCTGGTCTTCAGCTTCTTCAACTTCGACCGAATCGAGCGCTGCACCCTCGACCACTACCTGGTCGGCACCTGCGTCTTCCTCTGCACCAGCAGAGTTCTTCCAGAAACCATCTTCGTCAGATTGGTCCAGTCCAAGTGAATCTGCAAGTTCCAGCTCAGCACCGACTCAATCTTCGTCTGTATCCTCTGGCGGCACTGGTATCAACGCACCATTCCCGGACGGTCAACTCGATTGCAGCACTTTCCCCTCGCAGTACGGTGCCATTTCTCTCGACTACCTTGGAATGGGTGGCTGGTCTGGCTTGCAAGCAGTTACCATTGCCGGTGGCTTCGTTAACCACATTGTGACCGGTGTGTCGGGCGAGACTTGCACGGAGGGAATGATGTGTTCCTATGCCTGCCCTCCAGGATACCAGAAATCCCAGTGGCCTTCGACTCAAGGAGCCACCGGTCAATCTGTTGGCGGCCTCTCTTGCTCTGGCGGCAAGCTTCACTTGACCAACCCTGGTCTCTCCAACAACCTTTGTATTGCCGGTGTTGGTGGTGTTCAAGCTACTAACAACGCTGGCGGTGTTGTCGCAATCTGCCGTACCGATTACCCTGGGACTGAGTCTGAAACCATTCCAGTCGAACTCCAACCTGGTGAAACAGAACAGTTGACCGTTCCTGATGCTGCCAGCTACTATGAATGGCAAGGACAATCGACCTCTGCCCAGTATTACTTGAATCCTATCGGAGTGTCTGCCGCTCAAGGCTGCCAATGGGGATCACCTGGCCAGAATATTGGTAACTATGCCCCCATCAACTTTGGCGTGGGTGCCAAGGGAGGTGTGACCTGGTTATCAATCTTCCAAAATTCCCCAACAACCAGCACTCAGTATCAAGGTACTGTTGAGTTGAAGGGTAACTTGTCTGGATCTTGCAAATACTCCAACGGTCAATACTGTGGTGCTAGCGGATGCAATTCACAAGGATGCACTGTAAGTTAATTTCCCTCCCCTCTGGCTATTGCCGCGCAAGGCTGACTTTGTTGTAGGTCGCGGTTATATCGGGCACTGCAACCTATGTCATCTCCAACTAAGCAAACTATCCAAACTATATCTCCCTGTACATGTTACGATCTACTTGCTTTCGTATCGCATATCATACCCGGCGTTGACGTCTGGTTTTCCTTACGCGTTTTTCATTGCTAGATTAGAGCGTGGTGGAGCCTTCAGGATCTACAGTGGCAGACGAAGTCTTGTTGGATACTTGGCATATCAGAGAAACAGATCTCAAGAGCATATGGAGTGGAACGTGCCACTGCGACAATTTTGGTCCGGTTCTGGGTCTTCTATTGGTCGGAAACCGCCGACTTCATCGGCTTCGGCTCCATCTCGAAGATGTTCCTCCCATCGGATATGGAACGGAAATAACCAAGGCACTGGCACCTGTGGAAATATCAACAGTTGCACGCTTATCTGGTCATTTCCATACAGACTCGACATATAACTGTGGGAGCCAACTCGATCTGGCCAAGTTTGGAGCAGCTGCGGTGCCATTTTACTCCTTGCACGGGCCTGGATTATGATATACGGATGAAGTGGATGCTTTGAAGAACGGGATCGGCCTGATATCCGAAGACTCAAACTTGGAAAGAAACTCTCGAAGTCGGATTCGGCCGCATGCGTCCTTTGTGCCCCACTATCCAACATGCTTGTCTAGACGTAGCAATAGTGTACAATATCAATAGAGGGGGATGTCATGCTCGCAACTAGCAACCTGTATCACACGTATCATGTACAATGGGAACACGTGCGTCTCGTTATCAACTCTACTCGGTATGTACTTGTGCGAGGAGGTCCAGATTCCAGAGACCGCTCCATACTCGGTACTGCGTCTGTCCTGCTTCGCCATCAAGATAAAGGAGAAGCGTGCATGCACCTGATGACGGCGGCCTAGTCTTCGCCGAGTTTTGTTCTCTCCAAAAGAAGAAAGAATGAAAAGCAAAAAGAAACACGCCCAATCTTAAACCGCAGGCGATCGGCCTTCGCTTCCTCGAACCATTTCACTAACCGACAACCGGTATCTACTGTATGAACCTAGCACCTATGTACGTACTACGTAGCGCCCGCGTAGTATGGGCAGTACGGGGTACGAGGTCCTCACTCGGACATTGCTCCCCTATTTGGGGTGCCTCTCTGCACCGTGTAATATGTCCTCCGTACCGATCTTTTCTCTCGTGTCTTGGGCAAGGAAGCATGACGAGGAGAGAAGAGCCACATTGAAGATTTGATCCTAGGGCGCTACATACATAGGTCCGGAGTCATTTGTCCTCTGGGCTCTCCTCTCTTTGTCTTTTTTTTTCCCTTTTCCTTTTCCGCTTCCCTTGCCCTTCCCCGCCCCTATGGATAAGATTGATAGGGCCCAAATTGACAGTGTCCTCGTTCATAGAACTTGCAGAACCAAAGTCCACTCCATCTCACGGCACAGCACCTGGTCCTTCTCCTCCGTTCCAGGCCCACACGCTGCGGTGCCTACGCCAGCGACGTCCGCGTCGAGGCGCCACAGGGCACCGTTCCTCCTCTTGCCCGGCTCGAGCAGGTCGCATGGGTGCTTTGCGTTGGCGAGCGTTGCGGCGTCGTAAAGCTGCGTGGAGAATTGCATGTGTGGACGATCTTGCTCGGCATTGGGGCCTGGGAGGTACGTTGCGCCGAAGATGGGGACTGGGATGACTTCGCTAGTTAGAGGACCTTGCCTTGCCTTCCCGTCGGCACCGTCGTTGTCGTTGTTGCCGTCTCCAACCTCTGCAAAGAGAGGGCCGTCCTCTGACGGTACCGCCGATACCGTGCACCACCGTACTTGACTTCGGTTCCCGTTCTCCTGGGGTACTTCGTAGTGTTGTGCCATGTCGGTGATTTTGCGTTCCCAGATCCCCACCTGCTGAGAGAGGTATTTGTCATTATAAGACTCTAGCGGCCCGCGGCCGAACCATTTTACGTATTTGTATTGAGGTGCGAGTTGGATGCAATGGCCGATCCGGGGCAGGTTGCGTGGGTGCGAGCCATGCGGGATAAGGCGCGTGTGGATTTGCATCGTCAGTCGAGGTTCCGTACCTGCGGTCGAGGAGTAGTCGACGTGGTTGCTACTGCTGGGACTGGCAGTCGAAGCGGTGCTGATAGTGTAGGTAGTAATAGCATCAAAATGCCAGGCCAGACTTGGTGGGGAGAGAGAATGCTCGGCTTTCAATGTCACCACCGGAACCTCCACGACCTCGTCCGCCGAATCCGCGTTGATCCTTGTCGAGGGCGTCGAACTCGGCTGCATGCTCGCCTCGAACCTCCTCAACCGACTTGTCATCATATGCAGACCGTATCTTTTCCATTCGCCCGTCTGCCATGCAACGTCATTGTCGGTAGGTGGTCGCCAAAAGTCCAGAGAGAGCAACGGGGAGGGCGAGGCCGGGTTGTCGCTCTCAACACGGGTGTCGGACAGCACTGGGTTGGAGTTGTGGGTGAACGAGGAGATCTGCCCGCGGACGCGGTCGAAGGTGATGGTGGTTGTGGAGTTGGAGATTTTGTAGTCCAGATGGGTTGAGGAGAAGGTGAGCACTGGCGCGCTGGAAGAAGCGGGAGATGAAGTTGTCCCTACTTTGCTTCCGTGCTCGGAAGAGAGAACGCTGGTGAAGGATGACTTGAGATTTGTGGCGGGCTTGCTCAGTTGAGTCTGATACCACGCTATCACATGGCCGGCCTTTGCCCATCGCTTGTCCCTTTTCAGCCGGAATGAAACCGTGAACCAGCATTCGTGGGGAGTCTTGTTCTTGAAGACATCATCTGGAAGATGGATTCTTCCTTCCTTGCCTGGTGGGACTGCGGGAATGGCTAGTACTCCGGCCGCAATGAGCTTGGTCCTGTTCAGGGGGTCGTTAGGTGAAGCCCTGTTATCATTTGAAATTGGGGCAGGATTAACCAACCCTTGCGTACAAGCTTGGACGTCGTACTCCGCCCTGACATGTTCCAATCCAATGAAGTCGTAATGGTTTCGCAAAATGAGATCTGTCCCGTCAAGCATGGCCTCAATTGGCTCGTATATCTTCTTCAGTTCTACCAAGCCCCGAGTGGGTGTATGGTCACTGTGACACAGCCCGTCCATGACGAATGTGCCATCGTTCGGCACATCTCCAAAGTCGCCACCATAAGCATAGTATTTTTTACCGTCGGCATCTTCTTTCCAGAGTCCGTGGTTCGCCCATTCCCAGACGAATCCTCCTTGAAGCCGTCTGTGAGAGCGGAAGAGGGATCGGTACGTGCCCAAAAGCCCTGGACCGTTACCCATTGCATGGGCATATTCACAGAGGACGATGGGTTTCTCGAAATCATCGCCCTCGGACTCTGCCTCCCTCTTCAAGTCTGCAGGAGATGTGTACATGTGAGATATCATGTCGGTGGACTTGGCTTGCCAGTCTGGCTCGTAATGTATCAGGCGGCCAGCATCACGCTGCTTCGCCCACTTGGACATGGCAGCGTGATTACGGCCGTAGAATGCTTCATTGCCCAACGACCAGATGATAACACTTGGATGGTTCTTGTCCCGTTCAACCAACTGGTGCATCCGATCAAGATAGGCAGATTCCCACTCGACGTTGTCAGAGGTGTAATCTGCAGCGTCTTTGGATGTACGTTGTACCTTCTCATCGTAACCCAGGGCGTCAAGATTGAGCCCTAAAGCGGCTGCAGTAGCAAAGCCATGGCATTCGAGATCTGCTTCGTCAATGACCCACAAACCCAATTCATCACACAGGCCAGGGAGTCCAGGGTGGGAGGGATAATGAGAACATCGCACTGCATTGATGTTGTGCTTCTTCATAAGCAGGAGGTCGCGACGAACCCAGTCGAGTGATACCGCTCGGCCGACGTGCGGGTGGTTGTCATGACGATTCGAGCCTTGGAATAGAATGGCTTTTCCGTTGACGCAGATGTTGCCATTTTTGAGCTCAACGGAGCGAAAACCGACACGGTGGTGGATAGAGTGAATCGGAGTAGTACCATCTTTGACTGGGCAAAGGCATATATCTAACCGGTAGAGATAAGGTGTCTCTGCAGTCCATTTGCGTGGATTCGAGACTTTGATCGAATGTGAGTATTTTGTAGATCTTGCTGAAATGAGGATATGCTCCTCCTTGTTGATAGTTCTGCCTTCGGTATCCCCAAGTGTCAAGGACAGGCAGCAATCATCATCCAACACCAGATCGAGGTCAACGTCCAATTCTGCGTCCTCGTACTTTCCATCAAGATGCGTCCTGATGAAAAAATCATCGATTCGTGTCCGACCTGGAAATGCTATTAGATGCACGTCGCGAAAGATGCCAGAGAGCCACCATTGATCTTGATCTTCGATATAGCTTCCGGAGCACCATTGGAGAACTTTGACCAGGACATGGTTGGGTTTGCCTCTCACCACGTGCCTTGTGACATCGAATTCTGCCGGATTTCTACTCCCTTGAGCATAGCCAATCTCCACTCCATTCAGCCACAGATAGAACGCGCTGTCGACTCCGTCAAACCTCATTCTCAGCTGACTAGACTCGTTGAATGTGGAGGGGAGATCGAAATCTCGACAATAAGTTCCAGTGGGATTCTCGGTTGGTGCATCAGGTGGACAGACGGGAAAGGGGTAGACGACGTTTGTGTAATGAGGTCTGCCATAACCCTGCAATTGCCAATGGCCTGGAACATTGATGGGGGCCCAGGAAACCTCCTGCCTTTTTAGATCGTATGGGGAATTCGTGCTGAATCTTTTACAGTCAGGCGCCTGTTGAGGGCTCGGAGAGTAATTGAAGGACCATTTCCCGTTCAAGCACATGGCCGTCTCCGGAATATAGTAGGAACGAGGGGGCAGACGATTGCGTTGGAAGATCTTCTGATTGCACCAATCTGGAGTCGACTGAATGCTGTCTGGAGATACCATGATATTAGTCCTCTCCATCGGGCGTCTTCCTTCTTCATCATTTACCAACTGCATCTTCTTGGGGGATAAATGCTAAGATCACGAGCATGCAGAAAGGGAGGTGTTACAAGAATGATCACTTCCCGATCAGATGACTTGAAGCTCATCAATCTACTCGCTAGTTCGTCGACCAATCCTAAAGAGCTTTGAGAACACATGAGGGAAAAAAAGAGGTCTAGAAAATGCGGGGTTGGCAAGGCTGGATATCGGAAAACCTTCCTTATCAGTGAACAGCGAGGCTGCATCCCTTATGTGGAGACAAGGCTGGCTCAGAACCGAATTGCTGGCTGCAATTAGAAATCTGGCGATCGGTCCCGCGGTGTCACCATTGTCTTTTGCCCAGCTGTGCCGGGGAAAGGCGGAGACCCCGAGGTGCAGTAGTCTCTCATTGCTATCCATAAGGACCGAGAGATGGGGAAAGCCAAGTTGGGAATGGGTTGTGTTGATCCCCCAGTTTCTCCAAAATGATGAGAAATAGACGGACGACTGTACTCTTTTTCTTTGGCTTCGTTACCGCAACCGTGCTGAGTTCATCCCCTAGCTTGAATATTGATGGCGAATAGGATATCAAAGTGAGTATGTAGCGGCAACACCACAGCTTTGGGCTCTCGGGATTCAAGCACCGTCAGTTAACAAGGCACTGGTTGCATCGTTGCGAATAGTTACGTACACCAACCAGGCACCCAGATAGGAAAAGGTCAGAAATGGGATTCAATCGAGGCAAAATTAAGCCCACCATGTCTCAAAAACGAGGAGCAGCGACGCGGCGGTGGCGGCCAGGTCTGGCTCACGTCAAGATAAACGAATGACATAGACATCAGATGGGGCGACCAAGTGACCGAGGGGACCTGCATCCTCATTCTCTGGCGCGGTTGATCAAGGACACCCAAAGGCCTTGGGTCGACAAGTTCGAGGACGAAATGTCACCAAGGACGTCACCAGTGGCAAACTTAGAGAGCCTTCACTTCTCGAGAGTTCAAGACTGGATGGTTGCACCTGAGACAGTTATGCTCCGCCGTTTGCCAAGCTTTGAAACTAGAGTGTCTCCGTCATTTTCCGACGACAACCTTTGGGGCACCATAGATCAATATTTCGATGTCCAACAGCCAGCACCACTAGACCACCAAGTCACGTTCTACTGAAATTCCAGGACCAGAATATGAAGCAGGTCGCGCTCCCGCTGGAGGACCTGCATGTTTGGGCTCATTTCAATGATGTTCAGCTCTTCCAAGCTTCGATCGAACCGCACATAATGAGAGAAGATGGCAACGACAAAGGGGGTGGCTTGGTCGCAAAGAGCGAGCATGGTCCGGGAGAGCCACTTGTTGCTGTCCCCAGCGAACTGGTCTTGTCAAAAGAGCGAGTTGAGCAATATGCAAAAGCAGATCAGGATCTAAAAGAACTCATCGAGGCAGCAGCTGCCTTGTCCCAGGTAGGCCTAGACAACAGCGTGTCTGAAGCATCCATCAGGTAGGTCATCTTTGCATCACACTGACTCTTCGGCCTAAATACCAGAATCCTCGGACGGCAGTGCTATTGTTTCTCATCTACCAGATGACGATCAACATTCCCAGCTCCCAGGGCCGTGCGCTGGGGTTTAACAATCCTTTCGCCGGCTATGTCAAACTGCTGCCGCACGAGATCCTTCTCCCGACATTCTACACCGCTGAAGAGAGGAAATTACTCATTGGCACATCTCTCGCAGAAGCACTGGACCAGAAATTGATTAGTCTGGAGCGGGAATTCGACAATCTAAAAGCTGCAACTGCAAAGATCCCCTGGTGCCAAGAGATTTGGTGGAGTGAATGTGCAGATTGCTTGACCTTGGAAGATTGGAAACTTGCAGATGCCATGTATCGCTCTCGTGCGCTGGAGCTGCCCCGCAATGCTGGCGTTGGCATGGTCCCTGTCATTGACATGGCCAATCATGCCTCCGACCGCCGATACAATGCCAGGTTCGAGGTGGATGAAGGCTCAGGCTCCATATTGCTCGTTGTCCGAGATGACAGGATCGTTCAACAAGGAGAGGAGATTACCATAATGTACGGGTGCGGCGGAGCATGCGAGATGATATTTTCTTATGGGTTTCTGGAAGAGCACGCGAGCAGTGCCAGGGAGATGTTCCTCAGTTTGTCCATCCCAGCCGACGACCCTCTACGAATGGCCAAGATCCGGTTGGCGCAAGAAGCACCAGGGGTCCGTATCTATGTCGATGACTCAGATCAGGTACGGTGGGAGAGCAGCTTTGTCTGGTGGGCATGCGTCAACGAGGAAGACGGTCTAGATTTTCGAGTGGAGCAGACTATCGACGGAGATGCGGAGCTGAAGGCTCTGTGGAAAGACAAGGCGCTTGTCACGGACACATTACAGTCCATCTTGCTTCAAGACCGCCTCCGAGACATATTCGTCCTGCGGGCCGTTGTAACGGTGCAAGAAAGGATTGAAGCTCAAGGATCACAACTCGCAGAAAGTGAAGATCACTATATCAGCACTGTTCGCAGTGATCAGGTCAGAGAGTCGGTATATGGGCCCATCGGGAAACTTCGGGGGCTGGAGATGAAGCTCCTGACCAGGGCCTATGAAACGCTTGAGAGAGAGGTACGTTACTTCGCATACTGCATATGTTACTAGCGCGTATTCTAATTCCCTACCTCGTACAGAAGGCAGGACTCCTGGAATCCAAGGTTGTCGGTGACTACTTGGCACAAGGCCAGGCCGACACGGAGTCCCCAGCTGGAACCCCAGACGACTTTTCGTAAAACCAGGCTCGTGGTTCAAATGCGAGATGGACAGAGATCCCAACCGAAGAAATGCTTATTCAGGCTTCCATCTTCCATTTTAAAGCGGGTCAGCCCGGAAGGCATGGTTTGAGTGGTGTGAGCTACCAAATCAAAGTACGGCTTTGAGGCACTTCTGCACTTGAGTGGGCTGACGACGCATCTAACATCCGGACATGGCAGGCAGAACTTATCGCTGGCCCCTCCTTACCTCTTGCAACAGGGTGGATCATCGAGTCGTAGACAATGTGGCTCATACTGGGGTTTTTCCGCAGGCTTCCGTTCGTCCATGGGCGACCGACAAGACTCGTGCTGGGCCGGAGACAGTGCTGTGACAGCCAGCGACGACAATTCAACCCTCGAGCTGAGATGAAGGCTCTTTGCAGCACCATGTACGTGCTGCTACCAAAGGTGATGAAAGCCCAGATCCCATCTACATCATTGCCACTTGCCACCTCTTTTGAATTGCTTCATGGTGGTGTTTGAGCGGTTCCGCTAGACCAACAGCAAGACTGGGCAAATTAAGCGAACGAGGCAAGAGGAGCGGTAGTTCGATTCAAGTCGAGGCCGAGATACGTTTTCAGTGGTGGAAATCGATCGCATGATGTCGGGAACCTGACCCTTCTGGGCGGGAATTGCTCGGGTGGATGGAAGCAGAGGCGACTAATGCGCTTTGGTTGGATCCCAAGCCATCTTACTGAGGTGGCTGCGTCGGAAAGGTCGATTCGAAAACGCTATTATTGGGGCCTTTTGCCCCTTCTGCCGATCTTGTTTGTGACTTGTTGGTGCTCGACGTCTGCGGGGAAATGGAACCCAGCTGGAACGAGCAAAGAGCACGATAGCCTGTAAGAAGAGAATTCACCCAAGGGGATGATGGCTTGCCTGCCTATGTCGTATGCGTTGAGGCCACTTGGATGGAATCTGGGCGGAATAGCCGGTGCCCGGCCTGGGGACACTAGGCCCCGTAGGGGTTTCCCAGGCCTTCCTAGGCTCCCTAGCACTTGCCTAGCCCTTGGACTCGGAGCGCTGATACTCGGGGTCTCAACAAAACTTTCACACCCCGCGCTGTTCCTTCCTCGCTCCATGCCCCGATGTGCATCCCCAGGCTAGCCCCAAGCCACCCACAGTGGCCAGGGAGCGGCCTATAGTTCATATTTTGGCCGTGTCGGAGCGAATTCCTCCCAAATCCAATACACTGCGAAACTTCTCCTGCACAACTCGAACACGAAAAGAAAAACTTCATTCAGACCACCCCCCCAGACATCCAGATCCCGCCCTCCCTGCAGCTTGGTTCTGCTCCGTACCCTTGTCCAACCTCCCGTCCAACGCAATTCACCCAATCGAATCTTCCCTCGCCCTGATCTTCCTCGAATACGCATCCAACTACTCTCTTCTGTCGCGGGGTGGCATGTTGTCATAATCTCGCTCTCGCCCCTGTGCTTGTTTTTCTTTTACATCCGATCCTCGTTCTCTTGGAAGTTGTGGACATTTGTTGAATCATCTGCTTGAAAACGCCCTTCCTTAATCTCAACCCCCCTCCCCCCCCCGGCACGACGAAACGTGGTTTCTTGTACTTTATATGCAGCTGCAATACTTGCAACGCCGGTCACAGACCTCACATATCTTGCCACGATGCCCGGCATCTTGCCGATGAAGATGATTCGCGTGGGGAGCAGTACGCAGAGCAGGATTGCGCAAGCTTGTGACAGGTGCCGCAGCAAGAAGATCCGGTGCGACGGCGTGAGGCCATGCTGTACTCAGTGTGCCAATGTCGGCTTCGAGTGCAAGACCAGCGACAAGCTGAGTCGCAGAGCTTTCCCCAGAGGTTACACAGAATCATTGGAAGACCGTGTTCGCGGCCTCGAGGCTGAGGTCCGAGAGCTCAAGGAGCTGCTGGACGAGAAGGATGAGAAGATCGACATGCTCTCCCGCATCCACAGTTTCTCTCCTCCCTCTCGAAAGTGCTCTGCATCTTTGTCGCCTTCACATGCCGCACAGGTCAAGGCTGAAGTTGAATCCGCCAGAGAAGAGGTGTTGCACGTTGAAATCCCGGCACCGGTGCAGCCCAAGGCCACTTCGACTGGTTCCTCGACCACGCCCTCCTTCGTCGAGGCATTTGATCAGAAAGTACAAGAAGCTGGCCAGCAAACGACTGGAATCTCGTCGTCTGGCCTACAGAAAGTCATCCAGCCCACGCGGCGAACCACTGTCCCTGGCCCCAAAGTACCCCCAAGGCTTCATTCTGATCAATACATAAGTATGTCTATTTACTACTTCGCCCTTTGCTATTGTCGCGCACCTTACTAACACGAGTAGATCTCTTCTTCCAGGAATGGCAACCGTTGATGCCGGTTCTCCATCGACCGACGTTCCTTCGAGTTTATGAACAGTACCTCGCCAACCCTGAGTCGGGCAACTGGCAGAGCAATAAGCAAGCATACGCTCAACTATTCTTGATTTTTGAAATTGCAGCGCTTTCCAATATTTCCACTCCAAAGAAGAACACTCCGTCATACGAGGCTCAATGGCGCAAAGCTCTCTACTCGACGTCCTCCAATGCTTCACTCCCAACCCTCCAATGCCACGTCCTAGCTCAGATCTGTTACATGCTGCGAGCCGACTACACCCATCTAGCGCGTCATCGTGGCATTGCAATCACAATGTGCCACGAACTCGAGCTCCATCAGGGACACAAATATCACAGCTTGTCGCCTCTCGAGGCGGAGACTAGAAAGAAGGTGTTCTGGAGCCAATATGTCCTTGACAAGTAAGTTCTTGGTTTCCTTCTCGACGTCAACATATCCGTAAGCCTTTCACGTTCGTCTCAAATGACTCACACCTCTTTCCAGATTCATATCTGCCGCGACTGGTACTCCAGTCCTCCTCCGAGACAGTGACATAACCACAGAATACCCAGCCGACGTCGACGACGAGAACCTTAGCACTCAAGGTTTCTCTCCTACTCTTCCTGGTGAACTGACCAAGATTTCGAGCGCACTTTCTTTGTTCCGCCTTTCCAGAATCCTATCCAAGGCTTTGGATACCCTGTATCCCGCCAGAGCTAGCTATCAACTATCGTTGACCAAACTTCATGCGCTCTCTGACGAGCTTGATCAATGGTCAGAGGAACTACCTGAGCATCTTCGCTTGCGCTTCTGCAATGACAAGCCAGCGACGAATTTGATCGGCTGTAGATCGCCACTATTGGTATGTTTGTGGTCCCTTCATTTTCTGCCCCGAACTCTAATCATTCCACAGTCACTCGCCTACTTCTATACTAGAAGTTTGATTCACCGACCGTTGCTCTGCCACGCGTCAGGAAGCGCTTCCTCAGCTGCGGGCATCGTTTTGGCGGCCGCAGGCAAGCATGTTCTCCAGATTCTTGATCTTCTCCTAGAGCGCCGCATGAACTATACCTTCCCACTGAACAAGGCCGACCTCCTGCTGAACTCAGGTTTGGCGATACTCTGGCAATCGCTTGATTTGGAAGACGACAGCAAGCTCGCCAAAGACAACCAAAAGTCCTTAACCATGCTCGTGGGCATGCTGCATTCCGAGAATGCGCCAGCTGCGGTGGAGTTTCAGAAGATCGCCACCTGCTTTATCCCAATAGAAGCGCGGCCGGCTTCGTCACGAAGTCCAGATCAGACCACTACCAGCGCTCAAAAAGCGGCTAGCACAATGCCTGCTCCTGCTGAATCCAGGTCAAAATCTACGAGGAAGCAGCTGCAAGCGATTGCCTCACGATGGTCCTCATTTAGCAACAAAGGAAAGCCCGAGGACCCCAACAGGCGTGCTACTGTGCCCCAAACTGGACCGACGCCCCTTAGCCCAGCCCGTCGTGCAAATAGCACTATCAGCTTGTCTTCCACCCGATCGTTGCCAGTTTTGCCAGTGGCCACTTCCTCGCCTCGCCAAATCAACGCCCCAGGGCCACTGGGTACTCCAGCCATAAACCTAGACTATCTGCCGCTTGGGGATGAGTTTGGCGACTCGCAAACCAGGACATCCTCGAGCACGATGCTCCCTCCGAAGAAGCAGCCAACACCTACCCTTCCCGACTCTGGATGGGAAACGCTTCTAGATGGGTTCGACCCAAATAACCCGGTGATGTATCAGGAAATTCCAGTCAACACCAATTCGCTCTATCAGGTACCCAGCAACGAATGGACTCCAGACACATGGCACCTCTCGGGCATGGATCTTGCGGCGAAAGCCCCCGTGCCTCAAAGCCTGCTCAGCTTTTCCGAGGAATCCTTGACAAGCGGTGATGATTTTCTATTTAGCACTGCCGGGAGCCACAACGGCTCAACAGTCACAGGCGACAGTTTGGAACTGCCGGAGACATATCGGGGTATCACCATTCCGGTGGACGATGAATTTGATTTTCACGAGGTGGAAGCTTAAGCTACCTGTTCGAACCAGTGTAGGTTGATGAGTTCCGCGCGAAGACTCTGTTCTTTGGGAGTGAATTGGTTGTTCTTTCAGCGGGCGAAGGCTGTTTGAAAAAGGTTGTACATTGACGAGAAAATGTTTGACGATGTGACCATGGTATATACCCCCGATGCTATCTGGATTTGAGGCAGGGTTGAAGGCGGATTTGAATATGTAGGAACTTTTGACGGATGATTCCACGGCTGCAAGAGATGCAATGAAGTAAGAAGAAGGGACATGGAGGCAAAAATTGATATGCGGCAAGCCTGTATGTGGCAGAGGGGACGGTCCTCCCTAGACGTGTCGTGTGTTTAGCGAAGCTCCAGTGTGAGCAAAAGCACAAACTGTGTTTTGTTTATATTTGCAAGAGTGAGAATAAAAATACGGAGTACATATGTATTGATACTTCACTTCCAAGTAGCATTTGATCCGTCCAGAAACATGGCCAGGCTATTGATCGGACGCGAGTCCCGTACCTACCTAGGTATGCTATTCGTCCTTGCTATGGACCTCCTTTGCCAATACAATCTCCATCCCCGGCCTATGTACCTACCTCGTAATCCACTCAGCTCCACCGGCATTCAATTCTCCTTCTTGTAATAGGCAGGTCAGGTCAGGTCAAGTCAAGTCATCTCAACATTTTGCGTGTCACGCTGCCTGCATGCATGCACGCCACATATATACATCTTCCCGCTCCTCCCTCCTATCCCCTGAACTAGGCTTTGTCTGGCGGCAATGCGATGGAAAAGAAAAGAAAAGAAGAAAATAAAAATTTCAAAATCGAGCCTAGTCGTCGATCGATCGCCCCGGGGCTCTCTCGCTCTTCCTAAATAAAACTAGCGCTATACTTTAGAGGCTCCGTATTCGGAAAGGTGGGGTCTCAGGGGGCGGTTAAGAGATCTCCAAGTACTGTATCTACTGTACTAAGCTCGTCGGTACTACTGCAAGTAGGTACAAACGAGGGGCTCGGTCCAGCCCAGTAAAAAAACGAGTACTCTGTACTACGTATTACTATCACCCGCCTACCTACCTAGACCTAGATTAGGTGTTTCACAGCTTCGAACTCCCCTGCAACAACTCGACCGCCGCATTGCTGATGCAGGATTTGCCCGTCTCCTTCACTTTGGCCTGGTACAGGATTTTTCCACCTTCCTTCCACATCTCGGTGACGATGGTCTGGCCGGGCAAGACGGTGCCGCTGAACCGGACTTTAATGTTCTTGAAGGGGCCGTACGCCTGGAAGACGTGTTTGGCCGTGATTCCAAAGGTGGCCAGGCCGTGCAAGATGGGGTCCTTGAAGCCGCCCGCGGCCGAGAATTTCGGGTCGATGTGCAAGGGGTTGCGGTCGCCCATCAATCTGTACAGGGCCGCGAGGTCTTCGGATGTCTTTTCCGCGACGACCTTGTCCGGGGCGCGGGATGGGGCCGTGTTGATGGCCGTGGCGGCGCCGCGGTCGGACGGTTTGCGTTGGCCGCCGAAGTTGCCGGATCCGCGGATGAACGCGACGCTTTCGTTGTAGAAGACGGGTCGGCCTGCGCTGTCGACGGTGGTGGCGCCTCTGCGTACAAGGGCGGCGTTTCCCTTGTCGACGACTTCGACCAAGCTTGTTTCTGTCTTGAGCGTGCCCGATGTTGGAATGGGGAACTGCTTGATCTCTAGATATTGCTCTCCGTGGAGGAGCATGCGTTGGTCGTAGTTGGGGACAATATCTTGCACTTTCCAGGGCGTGGTCGCGGAATATGTGGGTACAATGCCGAACGTCGGGAGAACCTGGAAGTTTGGCGAATTCTCATAGACAAGGTCGAGGTCGGTGCGGTGCGCGCCTAGGGAAAGGTTGTACAGAATGACATCCCGATCGTCATAGGTGTAAGCTGATGGGATAGGCTTCATTGATATGGCTTCTTGAATTTTTGCAATATATTTGCGGTTGGCGCGGTTCTCTTGGGACAATGCTGCGGCCTGTCATATCGTCAGCGTCTAGAAGACCCAAATTCTCAAGACATCCAGGACTTACAATCTTTGGATTCTTCAGTACGTTGCCCATGGTGTACTTGCTTCCGTCCTGTGGGGTATCTGGGTTATCTGCCTGACCATTGTCAAAATTGCAGATCTCTGGGAATGCCTGAAGATTTCATCAGCGACGGTCGTTCCGAATCTGCCTATCCGTGTCAAAGACTCACTTGCGCAACCTGTTCCACGCTCGGTACGCCCTTTTCGTGGTCAAAATCAACGCCCCGAGCTCTCTGCCAACGAGTGGCTCCAATCCACCCACAACCGGATTCAAACAGCTGTCCTGTCGCTGGAGGTTTCTCGCTACACAGTGCCGCAACAACGGGCGCGACATATTCTGGTTTGACGGCCTCAACGTCTTTCTCGGGCCAGACTGTTCGAGTCATGTTCGTCCCGGCTGTGGGGGCTAGTGAGTTGACCGCGACGTTATACTTGGCTCCTTCTCGAGCGATGGTCTTTGTGAAGCCGACAATGCCGCATTTCTACCAAGGGGGTCGTTGGTTATTTATGCTCTGATGACGGGGTTGAAATGGACTTACCGCAGCTGCATAATTGGCCTGTCCAAAGTTTCCATAAATGCCGCTCGTGCTGGTAATGTTGACAATGCGTCCATATCTCTGCTTCAACATGATCGGAAAGGCGGCTCTGGTGACGAGATATGTTCCCCGTAGGTGAATGTTCATAACCGAATACCACTGCTCGTCTGTCATGTTCATGAACGCCTTGTCTCCTAGGATTCCGGCGTTGTTGACCACGACATCGATCCGGCCAAAGGTCTCTACCACTCGTCGCACAATAGCTTCTCCCTCCTCGACGGACATTGGCACGGCAATTGCCTCGCCTCCCCTAGACTTGATCTCGTTGGCGACCTTTTCGGCATTCTTGACATCGTTCACCGCAACCTTTGCGCCAAGTTGAGCAAAATGAAGACTGTACGCTCGTCCTAATCCAGCACCACCGCCAGTTACCAGGACCACTCTGTCTTTGAAGCTCACCCGACTTCCAGCTCGGGCGTTGGTCTTCGGCAAGGATTTCGCCTCGTCAAGGAATTGCAAAATCCTTGCGGGTTCTTTTGGATGCTCTGCACCCGCCCAATTCACAATTTTCTCCCAGTTTTCCAGCACGATATCCGCGGTCAAGTCCTCCGGGCGTGCGAGGAATCCTTTGCTCCGCTCCCACCGGATCTTACTGTAGTGACCTGCCGCCGCCTCGAAGATACTTCCATTCTCATGACATTTCTCGTTGACTAATACGCCCACAAGCGGAACGACCCAGTCGGGTTTCATGACTTCCATCATGTCTTGGGTCCAGACGGTTTGGGTCAGTCTGCTAGCCGCACCGGGTGCGAGCACATTGCAAGTGATGTTGTACTTTGCTCCTTCTTTGGCCAAGGTCTCGCTGAAACCGACCAGGGCCATCTTTGCCGCTGCATAATTGCTCTGTCCAAAGTTTCCGAATAGACCAGATGACGATGACGTGTTAATGATTCGACCGTACTTCTGCTTACGCATGTACGGCCACGCTGCACGGGCTGTCTTGAAAGCGCCATGGACATGGACATCCATGATGCTATCCCAGTCTTCCGTCTTCATGTTGCGGAGTGTGATGTCGCGAAGGATACCCGCGTTGTTGATGAGGATATCGACTCTCCCGAAAGCATCGATGGCAGTCTTCACGATCTTGTCGCCATTCTGGACGGGATCATAGTTGGCCACGGCAATACCACCTGCATCCCTTATCTCCTTGACCACAATGTCGGCGACCCTGGAGTCGCCTCTGCCACCGGCATCTTTGCCATTGAAGGTGCCGCCTAGATCATTGACCACAACCTTAGCACCGCGTGAGGCGAGAAATTTGGCATACTGTTTTCCCAGGCCGTTGCCAGCTCCAGTGATGATAGCAACTTGGTTGTCGTAGCGTAAGTGCGAGGCCATACTTGTCAGCGTTCCATACTACTGGCCGGAACCAGAGTCAAGGACAGCGAGGCAGTGTCCTTTTAGAACAGCACTCGGCAATAAGCACCACGGACCGAGGCACTCACTCCGCGGAGTGTGAGAGGGTGTCAACCCCGCAAGATTTGGTAGCGCTGTCCATTTCCCCACAGTATCAGGCTCTCGGTGCCAGGGGCCTCGGACAAGCAATGCATGGGTGTATTCAGAACAACCCATCGGAGTTGCGCACAAGGTTCGTGGGAGAGGGGGGACTTACTAGATCCGTCTCTCGAATAATCGCGCTTGCTTGGTGCTCCATGGCAATGCGGGCACCATGAATGAGCACATTATATTCCCATTGTAACAAGGCTGCGGTTCGTTGGCGATTGCAAGGCTCGGTCGTAGGATATAGACTGTTGTGCCACCCGAGGTACGAAGGACTGCCCCGTTGCAACCCGTTGCCAGCGTGTCTGACAGATTCAATACTGCCAGAATGACCACAATGACTAATTAAATGCGCAAGAATGCGCAAGATGGCGGTCATTTGTCCATTGTCTGACATGATTATCTCCTTCAGACATGGGCTTCTTCGGTCGACACCTGGCATCCATCCATCGAACCTCACAATGGCAGCCGTTTCATTCTTCTCGCCAACTACTGTTGCATTTAACGACAGACTCCAAACCCCAGGCAGCTGGGTTTTGATTTCGCCGCGTCGGTGGTTTGAATTCTGAGAGCCGTTGCTACAACATGGCACTGGTGCCGAGACGACGGCCCAGGAGCTCAATGTCGTCATTATTTCGACATCACAGACATGACAGAATCCAATTGACTTTATAAGTGCGAGTCTGCATTACCACCAGGACCTTAATGCGCAGTTTATCAAGATGTCCTTTTGACTCGCTCACTAGAGGACTCGCCCTTTTGGTATAACCATCTCATCGAGACAAACGCACAAGTTGTGGAACTTGTTCCATATCCTGTGGAGAACCCAACATGCCTCGCCTCCTGAGGGGCCTTCCCAGACCTCGTACGCTCCCTCACATCCGCTTCCACCAACATCCACGCCTTCTCTCGACCTCGGGCCTCCTTCACGAGTTCAATCAACACTCTCAACCTTCATCCGCCGACAGCAAAGCCAGCACACCTGCCCATGACAGCCTCCCAGGATGGGGCGGTCGACACGGCCGAGACCACGCGGTGAAACGGCCCGCCCACGACGTACAAGCAGAGACGTCACAACAGGGGATGAAGGATCACGAGGAAATGAAGGAAGGGAGCGATGCCATTTCACGCAGAGACGAGAGGGGAAATAACAAGAGGGCAAAGGAGGAGCATCCCAAGGCACCGGAGCCGGTTATCGGCATGAACGACGAGAGAGGATCAGTAAGTCTTACGACTTTTTCCCTTCCTAGCAAGAGATCTTGAGTTGGCCTGCTATGATATTACTTGAGAGGGAGCCCACACTACGGAGTTGCACGCCAGGACTGGACTTGCTAATGACATGAGCAGAAAGCTCAATAAATCCACCAAAAGGATGCCAGTAAGGCCATTGAGAATGGTATCGGTCATGGGTGCTTCATTCGGATATTCTCTATACATTGGAACAACGGGACCGTCATTTTGTTTTTAATTGTCCTTCGTATTCTTGTCGGCTTTGGCCTTTGCTGCGTACACATCAAAGGCCCAAGTGTTACCGCCCGACATGAAAGGACAGTATATCATTCTTCCCAGCCTCGATTATAGAATCCTCGGCAATCCTCCTCCCGCCGTCTCCCTCGACAAATGCAATGGGGGCGTCGCCCATAACTTTCCGTGCTACGTCCGCAACCGTACTGCCTTTCTTCACCAGCACACAGTCCCTAAAAACAGCCGTAGACCCCGCTGTTCCCGACCCGTATGTGTGGATGTTCCTCACGGGGAACACAGGCACGAGGCCTAGCATTGCCGCTGCGCGACTCAAGACCTGCACCACGCCGGTGCTGCCGAACCGGTAGAGCACCATATCCTTGAGATTTTCTATCCGCTGTTTCAACCTGTCGTCCATCTCCTTGAGTCCGCCACCGTTGGGATCACCCTGCTCGATCAGATCTTCCCGGGTGTCCAGGTATTCCGCTCCTTCTTTGTACTTGATGTAGCCTTGCTTCGTCAGCCGCCGCAGGAACACCTCCGAAATCGCGCTGCATAGAACGATACGTTCCGCCGGCTGTTGTTTTGCGATCTTGGCAATGTTGCGATCTGCATCTGGATGGTCGATCTTGTTCAGGGCAAGCACTGTGGGGAATTTCTCGTCCGTGAAGGTGTTGACGACTTTGAGGATGGTTTCATCGCTCCATTCCTCTAGGGGCTGTTTTAATTGTAATTTGTCCAGACACCGCGCGACGACTGCGCTGGTACTGCCGTAGCCTGAGAACTGTGCCTGGAGGGTTTCCACCGGCGAGGCCTTCACAGCAACATGCCGTCTCTTGATACTCCCCCATTTCTCCATCAAGTTGCCCTGGATCCATCGAACGATCTCTCCTCGCAGCCATTCGATATCTACACTGGGGTCGTAGCCCCGAGTGGTTTTGCCGTCGGCGTCTGTGGTCCCGCTGACATCCACCACGTGTATGAGCGCATCCGCGTGGCGCAAGTCGTCCAGAAACTTGTTGCCCAGTCCTCTGCCCTCGTGTGCGCCAGGGACCAGCCCGGCAACGTCAAGGAGTTCTATGGGCACGGATCTCTTGCCGTCGACGCAGGAACCGTAGTTCGGCCGGCACCTGTTGGTAAGGCCATGTCGCTTGCAGGCGCAGTCGACCTGGAGGTATCCGACCGCTCTTTGAGGGTCGATCGTCGTGAACCTGGTAGAGCACACAGATTTTAGTTCACGCAGGGCAGGTCAGGCCGAGGGCTCTTATATCTCTTACGGGAAGTTGCCTGCGCAGAGATCATCAGCCGGTGTCCACCTCTTTGCTCGGGAAGAATCATCGCGCACTGACCGACTTTCGAACTAGCGTCTGTCAAGCTGCAAAGGGCTTGTGAGTCGGGGAACATCCATCCAGTGGGCAAGAGTGGAATACCTGTTGAGTGTAGTCGACTTCCCTGAGGATGGCTTGCCCACAAGTGCAATGAGTGGATCTCGGGGCATCGTAGGGACGCACTCTCGAGCGCACTATTATTCCTGGCAGGAGAAGGAAGGAGAAAAGAGGGCGATTTCCCCGGCCTGGACGGCCGCCGAATTATCAGACTGGCAGTCCGGTTTGTTCGTGTGGTGTAGTGGAAAATTGTCGAAGACTCAAATGGGCGCAGAGGGAGAGACACATGTGCGGCGGCACCTTAAATGACATGCGATTTGGATATCGAATCAAACTCCAAGTTCAACCCACAAATCCTCCTCAAAGCCCTCAACGAAGTTCCTCTCGGTCTTCCTGAACGAGTTTAATTCTGTACTTGCCGCGTGGCCTTTTCGTTGGAGGAAGCGATGTCTTTATACGAACACGACTCCAGGGCTGCGAAACGGCAAGGAGACATCGCGGCGTTTCTTGGACATATTCAACCCGCTCGAGAGTAACGAAGCAGAATGCTTCTGTATCAGATTTTCTACCGTGTTGCTTTTCTGGTCACGGCCCTTTTGCATCTCTGGTTCAATGATTTAATCAAGACTTTCATCGCGATTGTGGTCATCTGTCTGTCCAATTCAAGGCAACCCATCTTCCAAAGCATCTTGCGGTTGCATTCTGTGGTTCTGATATGCTTCGTCCTGGCGTTCTGCTTCAATACAGTTTCTGCTCATCCTGAGCAGAGGGTGCTCGAAGAAGGATTCCAAATCCTGAACGTCTGTGCCACTTTCTCGAAGATTCACAAGTGCGCTCAGTGGTGGCTAACCATGCTGCAGTTTGATGATATTGAGACCCCGGATGGTTTCGGAGATATACCACCATCGTACCACGGATTTGTGTTGAACGACTTCTATGCCTTCAAACCATCGCATCCCAGATTGGACGGCGTCATTTCCGCTTACGACCTGAACTGTGCTGTCTCAAGGCCAAATGCATTGTACGGAGCTGCAACGGCCAGGCCGTTGGTGAAACCACACGGCCGCCAGAGTACACCAGGTGAACGGCCATCCATCTGGTTATATAATTCATCGGAGACCTTCACTGTCCACGCGCTGAAGATCAAGCCGCTAGACATGCCCATTGGCTCTGTCACGATCAACCTACAAGGTTTCCGTTCGAATGATTCAGACGATACTTTGACTTGGAAGGTCGATTTCCCTGCCGGTTTCCATGACGTTCTGCACGTACGAGTAGAGAAGTTCACCAGGAAGACATGGAATGGCTTAGGCAAGCTGGAGATGTGGGCTGTTTTTCACTTGGACGATGTTATAATGGAAGACTGGGAGTTCTGCGTCGACGATATTGAGCTCGAAGTTGGATGACATATTTGGAATTGAGCGCCACAATTTGTTTCATCAGTATTCTACCGTCGGCATCCAGCATAGGGGCTCTTTGAGGATCTTGGAGACATGTATGTACAAGTGCTACGCTCTGATCGAGGGCAGATACTTCCACCGCGTTAGAGCCGTTCGAGTTATGTTTTTTGTCTTGTAGGTCGATTTGCCATTTGCCCCCTTCACGTCTTGCTTTGCTTGAACTCGCTGCCTGACTCATAATCTGCCCCTCTGAAAGAGGAGAGTTTGTTGACGGCCTCCTGGGCTGCAAGAAGCTCTCTCAATTCGTTGCAGTGCGACGACTTCCAACCTTCCAACCTTCTTTTAACTGCCAGAACCTGCGCATTACTGGTGTTGTCGATTGGGAGTTCACTTACGTGGGACCAACTGAGGCTGCCTGCACTGCGCCATGGTAGCTTTTGCACCAAAGGCCGGAGCATTGGGAGTCTGACCTTCACGAGTTCGTGGTGCGCTTTATGCCACGGCTTCGTCGCTTCTAGACGCTCGTCGCGAATATGAGGATGAGAGAGCGAAGGAAGGAAGGGGATTGCACATCGGCTGGTCCACAGCGTCTATCCAAGCACATGGAACAGCCACTCGACAACGGGCTGTGCTGGATCTGTCTTGCTGCGAGATATACCTCCATGTTCGACGAAATCTACTGGACCTTCATCGACGAGACAAATTTGCCACGTTCTCGGCGCAGTGGACTGTGAGACGACCGATATCTGCTCGAGGTGGATTGTGCCTTGGCTGGTACTACAGTACAAGTACAAGTAATTTTCCATGCAGAAACGCGCCTCTGATTTGTTCAGCCCAGGAACATCACCACCATAATTGGGCCGGAAATGGCATCCTACAAGACCTTTTATCTGCACTAAACCCCCCTTGGGCCATGACGTATGTGCAAGGATGCATGTTATGGCTTTACTCAGGCGGAGCCTTCCATGGGCCTCACGCGAAGTTTCGAGATCACCGGCAGAAAACGAGAAGCTGGCCAAGAAGGGATCATCACCACACGGTGCCATCATCATTGGCCTCTTAGAGAAGTGACGTCTTCGCAAGCCACACTGGCTTCAGGCTTAAATGAGAACACCCAGGCAGATCCTAAGTCTGTCTTAGATGTCCTCTTACCAAAATCAATCGTACGCCGTTAACTATAATCGAAACCCAACCCGAATTTGTCTCTTCTAGATACAGCGAGACAGCTCCAAGACCTGGAGGAAAAAAAAAAAGGAAAACAAACACAGCCATGTCCGAACAAACCTTCCACATCACCGGCGAGGACGTCCGCAAGATGGAGTCGAAGGAGTCCAAGTTCCATGGAGGCAAGACACCCAAAGATTCAGATATATCAGCAATGAAGGTAGGTGACGAAGTCATGGTGTTTGCTGTTAGATTTGCCCTTTCGTCAGCTCTTAGCTAACATCTCCTCCACCCCTCTAGCAACTCCTCTCGGAACAGGGATCCAAACAAGACCAAATCGACCGTGTCAAGGCGAACCTGCCTCTCCCCGACCCCCCGTCGGAGGAGCAAGTGCAGATCTCCAGTCCGCGGACCAACGCACCGTGAATGTCGGCAGTGGCGGCGTGAACGTCAAATTGGGCACGGGATCGGCTTCGGGCCTGAGAGAACCGGCAACGGCTGAGAGCAGCGTGAGAGTGGATGGGGAGGAATTCAAAAAGGCCACCGAGCCGCCTCGTTCATGAAGGACGTTGAGCAACGTCGTCTATCGTTGGTGACAGAATCACCAGACGGATAAAGGCAGGGCTGGAAGAGGAGCATGAACTAGCCCTCAGAAAGATGGCGCTCCGACAGCATGAAGGATCACATGGAGACGGAGTAACCTTTTTTCGGGAGTCAAAAATCTGCATCGCGGGTAGTCTATGTCGACTACCACTCGATGGTTTCGACAATGCTCAATGCCTAGTAGCTCGAAAGAGCTCGCTATATCAGTGATTGCTCAAGAGAGCTCGACATTCATCTGAGCTTTCTTCCGCTCGATCATACTTGCCTTTCTGTGTAGCAGTGCTCGTCCCCTCATGATCGTAATCATTCGGCATCAATCTGTTTTTATACAGCACATCCAGCCTTGGACGTAATCGTCTGTTGCTGACACGTTAACGCCCCCTTGATATCTGTGCCTGGTCATAGCCAGAGAACGCATGATAAGTCTTGTGTACTCATACAGCCTTGTCACACCATCAGAGTATGTGTATTACTACAGTTGAGTTCGTTACAATTCCACCTCAAGTAAACCTCAATGTTTCGGAATCAAACCCCGGAGACTCAAATCATACACGACGTCTTCCACCTTTTTGACACTGTATTTGAGCCCATCCACGCGTCGGCGGAGGATATCGTTCTTGAGATTTAGCAGCTGGAACCCGGCATGGACGTCCTTTGTAAATTTTGAGATCTGCAGCGGTCGGGCGTAGTCGCCGAGGGTTACGGCGTTGGGGGCAAGACGGGCAAGCTCCTCAATCATGGCGGTCAGGGCGAGGAGGTAGTCTTCGATCGTGACGTGGAAGGCATCTTCGTCTTGCAGGTTGACCGGTACTGTTGATGAGAAGCCGGTTAGTCAGCCCCGGATTCGATCAGTTCAATGTGTGTCGCGCGTGTGTAAAATGAGCAGCAACACATACCATGTAGTCTCTGTCCGACTTCTTCCAGAGTCACCAGACTCCCGCTCTTGAGCCACTCACACATTTGTACGTTGCTGACCACGTTCTGAATCTCTCGCTGCCATATCGAGTTCCATTTGTAGAAGGGATATTTCGAGGCGGCCTGCGCCAGACTTTTCACCGTGGCCGCCTGTTCTTTGAGGGATTCAGAGCAGGGTGCGAGGACGGATTCTTCGAGGTCCGCAGTGGGCGTGTTGTGGATGCGAGAGAGGATTGATTGCGTGACTCGACCTTGCTTTGAGAGGGTTTCGACAATCTCCTTGAGCTCGTCCCGGATTGCGGTTTCTTTGTCGATTTTTGCTTGAAGAGAGCTGAAGATGGCGGGGTCGACGTTGGGCGAGGGCGCCGGGGCCGCGTTGTTGTTGGCCATGGCCGTGTCGCCAGACATGATACCTCTGCAGATCGATTGCTTTCATGCCACCCAAGACATATATGGGCGTGGTTGTTCTGTAGAAATAAAGTTGGAAGGGCCCGTGAACCGCTGCTTGGACAGAAGCGCCCTCACCTGAAAACAAGGTTGCTATGTACACCAGTAATTACAGCACTACTGCGTGCCTGACAATTTACCGATTTCAGATGACTGTTGACGATGGCAAAGACTTGTTTTGTGCTCTGGGCCTCTACGGTCATTTCTTCATTGTACAGACTGTTGGTCTAGAATCATATATATGCTAGGGCAGCAAAGCTCGATGTCCGCAGGTGCGTTGAGATGCCGAGCGCCCAGGTCAGAATTCCGCAGTGAATTTTTCGGACATTCTCCGAGCTCTATCAAGCCTTCAGATCGTTCGCACTCCAGATTCCACATTAACCCGAGATTCTGACTCTTCTCCAAAGCTTTGCTCAAGGCAAAGGACAGTGATGAAAAGGATGTTGTTCGCGTCACAAGGCGGCAGTGTAAGGCCTCGGACACGGTGCAAGAGACTTCTGTGCAAGCACAGAGAGTCTCGAGCGAGGTTCAAAAATAAATTTAATCAATGTTTGTCACCGTAGTGACATTTCAGACTGCGAGAGTTGTTAGCCCAGGTCAATGAACAGGCCAGCTCTGGATGTGACACTCACGATTAAACTGAAAAGAACAGATACTACACTTGATCTAAGCCAGTTGGCAAAGCTGAGACATCATTAGCATGGTTGCTTTAGAAGGCGAGGTTCAATGGTACTCACAGAGCTGAGAAAAGAAAGGAAAAAAGAAGATGACCTCAGGAGCAGCAGACGTGATATTTAAATGATTTGGGGACTCACAAAGACTAGCCGCTTGGCATAAATTTAAATCTTGGCAGCAATGCGCCTACTTATTACACAGTCTTGGCGCGAAAAGATGAGTTAAAAAAAAAAACTCTCCTTGCTACGGGGTACAAGCTCCAGGGAACAAGAAATGAAGATTCGAGAACTAAACCACTCCAAGAAGCAACAACGGGGTATCTATGCAGGAGGCCCACCCACCACCAATCGCCGACAAATGATATCCCCCTCATCACCTTGAAAGCCATCTAACATAAAATTTCGTCATCGTTTCGATAGGACTGCGGCTCCGAGTCAGTCAGGTGCGCGAAACAGGCCGAATCAGTATTTCGGTTTTGCAGTTCTCTGTACTGTAGACGGAGAAATGAGTTACAGTATGTTGGTTCCAAAAGCGAGAAACTCCCCCTCGACCTGATGCAGGGTGATTGCGCTGAGATAAGTAAAAACTGCTCGCGCCTCGTCCCCGATCGGGACGGGAGTGATGCCGCCCTGTGCTCATCTCCGGCTCGCCCGAGCTCGGGTGAGAGATCACCCGTGTCGCACCAGGCAAAAGGGTCAAAAGGTCTACTGGGTAGTGCCTCGGCATGGATGGTGCAACGCCGACCTTGCTCACCTTAGCGAAGACTGACATTAACGGCTATGATTGGTCTTTTCGGTCCGCTATCAGAGCATCCTCGAGCGCTGAGCATATCCAATTAAAACGCGAGCCTTTTTAAAAGCAGCGGCTTTAGTCTACGATTCAGGGCTAGCACACCCCGAGTCTACTTAACCTATACCCAGTACGGATAAGGTACTCTCCCCTGTGAGTCCTGAATTTTTAAGACTACTACATTAAGCGAGAAATCAATTTAAGCTTATTTCTAGCCAATTGAGTCACACCATTTGTATTTAAGCTCAGATTTCATAAATCCACTTGCATTATAGTGAATATTAGAATAATCCACTGCACTTTATACCGTTAGATTGGTCTAAATAAGGAATATCAAAACTAAAATTCGCAATGCCCATCAAACTCTCTCAGGCCGCATAGGGTTATAAGCTAAGAAATTCAAAATACTTATTATACCCTTAAATTCCCCTTAGTCAGGCAATTCGAGTGGTGTGAGGTGCACTCAATTATTCAGGAAAATGAGGTCGAAGTTGCTGTCCGGAGGCAGACTCCTTTGAAATCGGCCTGTCGCACGAACCACGCCTTCTTGAGAGTCCATTCTGTGCGGGGGTCGACGGGTTCGATATTCAATGCTCTCAGCAACGTCGGGATGGTTTTGTAAGTCTCGATCAATCCGATGTTTCTCCCAAGACATGCCCTTGTTCCATGTCTGAAAGTGAGGTCCGCTCGCTTCATACGATTGATGCGGTAATCGAATGTCTCTTCGTCCTCGTCAGACCCCTGCAACCACCATTCCGCCATATACTCTTCAACCCAGTTCCCGAAAGTTGCGAGGTCACGGTGGACAGGCCACGCACACATCCCGACGACTGTACCGGCAGGGAGGCTCTGACCGTTGGGTAACTGGAACGTAATCGGCGTGACACGTTCCAGGGGTAGTCCCACTACAGGATGGACGCGCAGTGCTTCTTTGATGTACGCGCCCAGATAGGGCAGCCTCTCCACGCTTGTATAGCCCAACGGGCCATCGGGGAGATCGGCGGTGTCGATTTCCTCTCGCAGCTTCTTACATGCCGCGGGAGTCTTCAGCAGGTAGTAGAGAACCGCCCTTATAGAGATGGCAGTCCTTTCGCTCCCCGCAACGATGTTCGTGACCATGTATGAAGCGATTTCCTTGTCATCTACCGTTTGGTAACGTGTCTTGCTGGCTTTGAGGAACCTGCTCAGAAAGTCTCGCTCTTCTTGTGCCGAAAGCGTGGTTTTTGCCCGTCGTTCTCGGATCTTGTCGACGGCAAGTTTCGCAAAGGTGCTGCTTTTTCGGGCAACGTACAGGTTGATGGGATTTCCCCTGAAAAGATCGTCGATCCACGGCATTTTTCCTACCTACAGAATGATTGGTCAGCGTCCAGGATGATTTGGAAGGCTGGGAAAGCGCATCATCATGACGCTTTCGCTGTCTGTAATGCGCTAGGAAGAGCCTACCGGAGCATAGTAGTCCATGTCCGCTTCTAGCGACCGGATCATGCTATTGATGTCAGCCCCGTGTTCGAGGTAGCCAAAAGAGTTGGACCAGGTCATTTCCGAAATCACGTCGAAAGAATCTGCCCGGATGGCCTTAATGCATGTCGGCTGAAGAAGTTACAACCGCTGCCCCACAGAAATGAAGCCATTGGCCAATATCGATTGTGTTCGAGCATGATCTTCCTACAAAACTCGGCCTCCAGGTACCACAGCAGTTTTTCCATGATCTTATCGATATGCCACTCGTTGTCGGTGATTGTCGTCATGGAATACGCCGAGCTTACCGGACGCTTGATGGCAGAGTGATACAGCATGTTTTGGGTGGTGAAGAAGGTCTCGACCGGCTTCCCTTTGTTCACCGCCATGAATGCATTGTAGAACTTGCTCTGTGTGACAAACAGTGAGCCGGATCCACATCGACATGGAACCTCCACCCTCACCTTGGGAAAGTTTGATTTCAATCCGTATATCAATTCAATACCTCTGGGGTCGACCATGCTGATAGTGATGGGCCCGATACGAACAAGATCTCCATATTGTCGGTGTTGTTCAATGATGGTTTGTTCAAGGTGGCCTGCCCAGACAGCTGCCAGTTTCCACAAGTCCGTGAATTTCGCCAGGAAGGGTCCTGGGATAGACCACAGTCCTGGTCTGAAGGCGGTGCGAAAAGGAAGCCAAGTAGTCAGCAGGAAAGCTGTCAACGCCCACAGCAGTGGTAACTGGACGACTGTGTCCATCGATGGAGTCATTGTATTTTTTTCTTGCGCACTATCCGCTCGACTTTCTGAAAAAGCACGAGGGACATATTGCAACGCTTTTTATGATCAAGACAACACCCAAAAACCTCTCTGATCTTTGCCAATCTCCAATGCAAACAACGGATTTTGTTCCGCGGATTAGGCTCTGTGGAAACAGTATTCCCTCCACCACAAACATCCCAGCCTTCCCAGAGCGTCAGGGACACTCGGAAATCAATCTCCTCCGAGATTCCGCATTCCGAGCTCGAAATCTGACTTTCCACCCTTGTGCTACCGGGTTGTGACGTTGACGGATTCGGCTTACTCTATCACTAGCTTGACCCACATGCTGTCTAGGAAAACCTTGGAAGACACAGATGCGCACTACGCCACACCTCATTTTTTCCAACGTCGAGGCTGTCTCTGAAGCGGCTCTGGGTCTGCCAGTTCGATATCGAGGCGACACTTGGTTGGCATATTGGGGGGCTGGAATTGCACCGGCGGCGATATTTATCCACTCGCATTCAAGCAAAGCAAACCTAACCTCGTAGAGCGCGTGAATCTATGAACCATTTTTCTCAAATCTACACAGCTAATTCTCTTTTGCATTTTGTGTAGCCGCTACAAGCTGGTCCAAAGACTTAAGCACATTTCGCAGACCCTCGAAACTAGGAGCCGTCAAAATGTCAGCATTGTCCCTTTCTATATCGACGCGACCTGTGCGTGCGTCAAAGCCATGCTCTGCATCCGGTGGGAATTCGATGTAGACGTCAACACCATGTTCACACAGCTTTTCCCATGCAACTTGGCTCAAGTGCCATGGAACGGCAGAGTCGTTCTTGCCATGGAAAAGGACGGTTGGCGGAAATTTTGAGGACCCTCCAAACGACAGGGGAAAGAGGTGCCTCTGGGCAGGTGGAACTGCGTTCACACCCTGTTCCGCGACGGCTTCACTCAAGCCCGGTACTCCAGCAATAAAGTCTGGAAAAAGTGCTTCGATATGTAACGTGGCGATTATGGCAAACCGAGGGTCTCGACTGGGGTCGGCAGGCCAGGGATAGCCAACGAGGACTTGGGGTCTGCTCTGCCGTAGCGCTGTCAATTGTTCAATCACAGGCGCAGTATCGATGTGTGGCTGACCAAAGATATTGGCCCGCTTTGTCGTGTATAGCGCATTGAGGGGTCTAGCATGCCGTAGATTGACAACAGAGCGGCCGGTCTTTGCCCAGCGAGACTCGCAGTCGTCATTGCGAGATAGCCACAAGCACTGGACCCGGCGAGTATGACGGGTCCGACCTGAATATCAAGATGTGTGGACAAGGAGTGCAGGACCCATTGATAGGTGTCCACTGCATCCTGTACCACATCGTCGCCAGACGATTCCGGGATCAGTCGATAATCGGGAGTAGCGAATATCCACCCGCGGTTGACGCAGGCGTTGACCAGCCAATATGGCATGAAGGAATAACGGTCTCCTAGAATCTGTCGGGAAAAGGGTTAGACGGAAATTCTCTAACATGTGAGAGAAGATGCTCACCAGAAATCCACCATGGTAATGGAGCAGCACAGGAACTGACCAAGAGGGTTTCGTTGGGGGGTAAAGCACGTTCAAGGAGAGCTGGAGGTCAGCCGACGTTTTGTAAGTCAGGACCTTACTCTTGTAACCCTCGAAACCGGAAAGCGGTGCAGTGCTCATCTCAACAGCCAGGAACTTGATGGTTGGAAATTTAGAGTGATCTGGGTTGCGCGGGTTACTTATACCAACATCCGGAAGGGTGGTGGCTCGGAAATGCTCTGGCGCCCCAATCGGCAAATGTGGTGGGCGCGAACTTGATATGCTAGGCGGCTTCACATTCATCTGCAAGTTTCGCTCTTCGCTTCGAGGGGTTTGATTTTCATTCTGTTTCCCTTCTTTTCCCAATCGTGGAATCATTGTCCAACTCAACTGCTATGCCCATAGCCCAAATCCTTGCTATGATGGGCAATTGCTCCTTGTATACTACCGTGGGCGTGGTATCTTTCCTATTGGGTACCGTCTATGCTATCTACTACCAATTCTTCCATCCTCTTGCTGGATATCATGGTCCATTCTGGGCGTCAATCACGAAACTTTGGAAGGTATATCATCTTTCGACCCGACACCTCCCCGAAACACTAGCCACCATGCATGAGCATCACGGTGAGGTGGTCAGTGGGTCCCAATGACCTCTCGTTTCGCACCGAATCCGCGACCAGCTTGATTTACAAAGGCGGAAGGTCGCTGCCCGAGACCAAGTTCTACGACGGATTCACAGCTTTCAATCCCAACCTATTCGGGACACAAGATGAATATGTGAGCTTTCCCGTGGACTGGGGAACGCAGCAGGTTGAACTAAACTCGTCCAGATTCACGCCGTTAGGTGTCGCCAGATGGCCCACGCATTCTCGTTGCAATCTATCAAACTGATGGAGCCTTTCATCGATGGACACATCAAAAGTCGACAAGCAGGAATGACCTGTTATCTTGTCTCATAAATGCGGTGGACTCCGTCACGGGAGCGATACTGACAGAAGTGGGCGTCAACACCGAAGCCTTTCATGGTGTAGGACTTCTCGCTTCACAACAACTTGGCTTGACTCTCTAACATTTGATAGGGTTGTTGGATCACATACCATCTCGGGCACCCTAACGCTATTATTCTCACACCTTCGACAGAGCCCTGCTCTTCTCGGTAGAATCATGTGTGAAATCGACCAGAAGTTGCCTAGGGCCGTCGAAGTTGCGTGTCCGGTTGACAGTCTGGAGCAGACGCTGACATGTACAATAGCCTGTATCCAAGAGATCTTTAGGATCAACCCTGCCTTCACGATGACCCTGACACGAAAGGTCACCGCTCAAAGGGAGATGACCATCGACGGACATTTCGTGCCGAGTGGGGTGAGCTTTTTTTTCTGCTTAGCAAAGGGTCTGGTGAAGTTGACCTTCGGCACAGACAACAATCTTCAGCTCCAACCACGTCATGCACCATGATCCCGCCATTTGGGGTCCAACACATGACGTTTACGACCCGGACCGATTCTTGGGCCCGAATGCAGAATCGTGCAAGCGAAACTTGGCACCATTCAGCATGGTTCACAGAATGTGCATCGGTCGGAATATGGCCATGATAAATATTCTCAAGGTTGTCACCACGGTCTTGAAGTGCTCCAAGCTCGAGAGTACGAATCCCAAGGAAAAGATGAGAACCGTCAGTGTTGGCAACTCCGAAAAGGAAGGTCCTCTAGTAGTTCGAGTTCGGAGACGAAATCTCACCGGTAAACCTGGTGCTTAGCATGAACTCGAAATCGGCCCCTATGCATAGAGCGAGGTTGGCGCATCAGGAGATACAAGTGCCGCTTCCCAAGCATCACTGATTCTTGGGTGGTACCAACGATTCAGCCACTGTTCTCATTGTGCCATATCTAGAGTCAAAAGAGAAAGAGAGAAACAGTCATCACGACCAGCTTGCGGCTATAAATGGGCCGCTGTTGTGCATCTTGAGTGCTAACTAGAGAAATAATTAGAGAAATAAAAGAGTAGAGAGAACAGAATTGGGCAATTCTTGAAGCCTCCCCCCATCAAGTTTGTGCCTAGTATCATGCAATATATTTCTCCATGAGAAAATAGCGAAATCCACGAGTAGTAGCTTGAAAAAATAGTAATAATGTCGTATTCCCCCCCCCCCCCCCCAAAAGAGTCAACCAGGACAGACTTACGTAAACGGCGTTGTATATTTTCAGTATTTATGCTCCTGCGCAGTACTCTCAGTGATGGATTAGTCTATAGCATTTTGGACGTCTCTGAGACGACACAAGCTGTTGGGGAAAAGAGGTCCTAGCACTGTCAAAGAAGCCTGTACAGTTACGGCGACTGCTACTTAGTACCAGGTTAAACTGCCGTTCGAAACACTCTGCATGTGCTCGGTAAATAGGACATCAAGAGAGGCATTGGAAACACACAGATAAATTTGGCGTGACATGCAAAGATCGGACCCTTAACCGCCCTTCGTACATCAGGCAGTCCCGTCGTCAAAAGCCGATCCTGAAGCCCCAAAATTATCCCAAAGGCATGGCCTTTTCGGTATTGGTGACGGCTGCCTCGGAAAAATGTGGACGCCCACATCCCACCCCATTATCGTGTGGGGCTTTGGCGCCTCGGCGTCACCTACCACTGACTCCCTCGGTACGCTAGCGGAGGGAGCGCCACAGAGTGTCTTCCGCTAGTATAGAGAGAGCAACCATGTTACTGAGGCCGACACCTCGGTTCACTGGGGGCTCCTGGAACCATAACAAAAGTGCAGAAAGCATACTAAATGCCATGATTCTCCTCATTCTTGTCCTGCGTCGAAGATCAGCTCAGGGTCTCGAAATTTCGAGGCACTCGTTTCAACATGACAACCTCTGCTGTAGCAAACGAGCCGCTGGCTTATCGGCAGCCAGAAGGAAGCGCGCCACGAGAGTCACAGTCCGTCAAACGACCATTAGTTTTGCCTCCGGGCACAGACAATGACAAGTTCCAGAGATTTATTGAGGAGATTGCCAGTGTCACGGGCAGCGAGAACGTGACGGTGATTTCCGATGAGGCAGAGCTCTACCATGACAACTACCTCGACCCGGGTAAAGCCCATGATATGTTCCACATTGTCTACAAGACTAGACTCGTCAGCTCTGCGGTCGTCGCACCGAGAAATGTCCCCGATGTCCAGTCAATTATGAAGATCTGCAACATGTTCGAGATTCCAGTATGGCCCTTTTCCATTGGCCGCAACGTTGGCTATGGGGGTGCTGCCCCGAGAGTTCCAGGAAGTGTAGGTCTCGACATGGGCCGGCACATGAACAAAGTTCTCGAAGTCAATGTGGAGGGAGCATACGCCCTCCTTGAGCCAGGAGTGACATTCTCCGCCCTACACGAATACCTGGTGACTAACAATCTCCGGGATAAACTGTGGGTCGACGTTCCAGATCTTGGTGGCGGCTCTATCATTGGAAATACCATCGAGAGAGGAGTCGGATACACACCCTATGGTGACCATTGGATGATGCATTGCGGGATGGAGGTGGTTCTTCCCGACGGGACTTTGATTCGAACCGGGATGGGCTCTTTGCCCTCTCCAGACGAGGATTCATCTCTACCACCACATGAACAGCCGCCAAATAAGTGCTGGCAGCTTTTCAACTACGGCTTCGGACCTTACAACGACGGAATCTTCTCTCAGTCGTCCCTTGGTAAGCTGCCTTTGTATAGTTGAAAAGGCAATCTGCTAATTTTCTAAGGAATTGTTGTCAAGATGGGGATGTGGCTAATGGTCAATCCTGGAGGCTACCAATCTTATTTAATCACCATTCCGCGCGACGAAGATTTACACCAGGCTATTGAGACGATTCGCCCGCTTCGTGTGGGCATGGTCCTGCAGAATGTCCCTACGTTGCGACATATTCTGCTGGATGCTGCAGTGATGGTAATTTTAACTCTCTCTCCGAACTGAGTAAGCCTAACAATATCTAGGGAGACCGCAAAAGCTACACCAACGAGGACCGCCCACTAAACGACGCGGAACTAGACGCGATCGCAGCTTCTCTTGGACTTGGGCGCTGGAACTTTTACGGCGCGCTTTATGGACCAGAGCCGGTCCGAGTGGCTATGTGGCAAGTCATAAAAGCCTCTTTCTCCTCAATCAAGGGAGTTAAGTTTTTCTTTCCGGAGGAGATGCCCGATAATGTTGTGCTACAAACTCGCCACCTAACGCTCCAAGGAATTCCTACCATGACTGAGCTAAAATGGGTCGATTGGCTACCCAATGGCGCGCATCTTTTCTTTAGCCCCATTGCAAAGGTGACAGGTGAGGATGCTGTGGCACAATACGAAGTAACACGCCGTCGAAGCGAGGAATTTGGCTTCGACTTCATCGGGACTTTTATCGTCGGGATGAGAGAGATGCATCATATTGTGTGTATAGTCTTCGATAAAAAGGATCCCGATAGTCGACAACGAGCCCATCGACTGATCAAAATCCTGATTGACGATGCCGCTGCACGAGGCTGGGGCGAGTATCGGACTCATCTTGCGCTGATGGACCAGATCGCAAGCACATACAATTTCAACAACAACTCGATGATGAGGCTGAACGAAGCAATCAAGAATGCATTGGATCCCAAAGGTATCCTGGCTCCGGGAAAAAATGGTATCTGGCCGAAGAACTATGATCCTAGTATGTACAAAATTGAGATATAACTTGGCAGCTAGAACGAGATGGTTCTGGGTCAAGGCTCCCCAAGCAGGTCGTTAGTGTCAAATGGAGAGGAAATGAAGGGGTTACCCATAGGACATAGATCAAGGTGCATCTGCCGATCAAAACTTGGGTTCATACGTACATCTCTTCCACTAATGTGAAGCGTTGGTTGTATAAGCCTGCAGGCACATGGAAACAGTCCTGTAATTAGTGATAGATGAGGCAAGATTACACGGCTCAGGCCACGCCGACATAGTCTTTCCCACTACTTTCCAGTTGAGCTTTTTATTTCGGCAAATCTGGGCAACCGAGCAACCTCATGCCGCGGGCGTTGCACGTTGGTGATATTGCGCCAGTAGTACATTGGGCGAACAACCTCGGCACCTAGACATGCTCTCCATGAACTAGAACTCTGGGTTCGACGACCGGACCACGAGTCGGTGCACGTTGAGCGTCACGACCTTGGTCAGAGGATTGTGCGTACAAACCTTCCGTTGACCCCTCCAAAGCGCAACGAACCAATCAAGCCGTAACTCGTCGGTGGCTACTCGATAGTACTTTAGTTCGTAGTATGTTCATAAGCCTCAGGAGAGGTAGGAGGAGCAAGTAGCTCAACTGGTTTGCACAATGAAGGACGATCAATTCTACCAGTTCTACAATTGCATAGAGGGGGGGCTGCACTCCGGATCTCAACAGCGGCGTGCAGTGGACCCTTCAACCACAAAGGAACTCTGGGACGTCCCGTTAGCGACTCCTGATGACCTGGAAAAAGCAGTCAAGTCAGCAACAAACGCGTTCCCTTCCTGGTCCTCAACCAAATGGGAAGAGCGAGCCAGCCTTCTACGCAAAGCTTACGATGTACTTGCATCGAAACGAGAACAGATGGCTCTCCTATTGAAGCTGGAGACGGGGAAACCTGTGAGAAAGTAGCCTTGCTAAAGGATATCTAGAACTGACGGCACTGTAGCTTCGATTTGCGAGATTGGAAGTAGAACACTCATTGGGATGGTTGAACTATCACGGTACGGTTCGCCTGACATCCTCGCCACTTCCTTGCAGCCGATCCCTAACACACACAATACCAGCAAACCTCGGTCCAATTAGCCCGAAAATCCTCCAAGACGACGAAGAATTTCAGCTTGCGATTCACAGAGTCCCAGTTGGTGTCGTTGCCGCTATATGCCCCTGGAACTATCCTCTTGTCCTCGCCATGGGCAAAATATGCGCGTCATTGAGCACTGGCAACTGTGTGATTGTCAAGCCATCGCCCTTCACCCCATACAGTGTGGTCAAGTTCGTTGAATTGGTCCAAGGCCTGTTCCCTCCAGGAGTCATTCAAGCCCTGAACGGTGACGACCGCTTAGGTCCTCGGATGTGCCAACACGCCGGAATTCAAAAGATTAGCTTCACAGGGTCCATCAAGACCGGGAAGGCCATCATGGCTGCCGCTGCACCTACGTTGAAAAGACTGACACTGGAGCTAGGAGGCAATGGAGCCTCGATTATTTGTCCGGACGTCGATATATCCAAGACTGCTGTTCAAGTTGCGATCGGATCATTCACCAACTCGGGACAGTACTGTCTCGCGAGCAAGCGGCTATATGTTCACGAGTCCATTTATGACACGTTTTTGAAGGACTTCGTCAACGAGGTCAAGTCTTGGAATACTGATGAAAAGGAGGACGGCGACAGCATGTCACTGGGCCCTGTACAGAACGCCATGCAGTACGAAATCGTGAGAGGCTTCATTAGGGACTGTCGGGACAAGGGATACCATTTTGCTCTAGGCGGTGACACAGGCACGCAGTCCAGTTTCATGCTGAAACCGACGGTGGTGGACAACCCTCCCGACGACTCGGCCATTGTCAAGGAAGAACCATTTGGTGCATCCTCGCTGGCCTCGAAGTTTTTGTCACTAAGCTAACATGATGCAGGACCAATTGTACCTGTGATGAAATGGAAGACCGAAGAAGAAGTGATTAGGAGGGTCAATGATACCAACACAGGACTGGGAGGCGCAGTGTGGTCTTCTGACGTGCGCAAGGCGTTCACTTTGGCAGAGCGGGTGCAGGCGGGTGCAGTCTGGATCAACGGCTTTGAAAGACCTCTGCCGCATGCTCACCTCGCTGGACATAAGGAGAGTGGGCTTGGAGGCGAATGGGGTGAAGAGGGTTTGGTTTCCTACACAGAGCCAAAAACATTTCACTGGTACAAGAAATAGGCTCCAATATTGTCGATGTGAAAGAACGGACAAGAAAAGAATCGTTTAACCATATCTGCCGAGCACTTTCGTTCCTGGTATCCATAGAATCGCGATCCCTATGGAATAATCTGGAGCCCAGGATCTAATTACGGAGGGACATCGGACAGCTTGCCAATCAAGAACGACTACTCCATACACGGCAGCCATGATCATTCTCATTATTCCCTTATCCCATTCCGGAGGTCGTAAGTCCGCGGCGGTGCCCACCTGGAAGGAGATGGCTGGCTCCGCGGAGCACCCACATCTGACCGAGGGAGAACCAAATTCCATCTATAGCCTTTCCGGGTGCGGGGTGCGGGGCTTGGGGAATAGCGCGGTGCCTTTCTGGGGCATGTTCATGATCCTCCTAATTTGGCGTTAAATGCAGCCCACAGAGGCTTTCAAGGACCGACCCCAGCGACTTGTACATAAATGTGAGACAATATTGAAAGACATCTCTTTCCTTGCGGACTTGATGTTGCATTCAACAGACATGAACTTCTTCCCAGACGCCATTGTGAACCGGAATGCCACCCATTCTGTGGCATCTGGCAGAACTGGTCAACCACCCTCGCTCATTGCTTCCCTTCTAGCTAACGCAGATTGGAAATTCCTAGGTGCATTGTTCATTTTTGTATACGTCGTCCAGGCCATATACTATTGTTGGTTTCATCAACTATGCCAAGTTCCGGGGCCATTCCTGGCACGTTTCAGTCAGGCCTGGAGAAATATTCGCTATTTCAAAGGTACCTGGTTACGGGATGTGACTGAACTCCACGAGAAATATGGAAATGTCGTCAGGATTGCGCCGAATGAAGTCAGTTTCGTTGATCGAGATGCTCTTCGCGCACTCTATGGTCACGGTAAAGTGTCCCAGAAGGTTAGTGCTTCAATTCTTTCTTGGAATTTTTTTTTGGCGGATTCAAGGTTCGCTTTTCCGCGAATGTGCTAACAATATCACAGACAAATTGGTATCACTCCTGGTACGCCTTTCCTTGTATTTTTCAAAACATCTTTACATATTAGCATCTTCAGCAGCACCCCAAGTTGATTAACAGGCTTCTCTATCGTAGGTACGTGCCGAATATGCAGATCTCGTTCTTTGCTGCCACGGATATCAAACTTCATCGGCATCTTCGAAGCCGTGTCACGGCTGCTTACTCCATGTCCTCCATGTTGTCCATGGAAAGCCTAATCCAAGATGTGGCCAACCAAGGTTGGGCGAAGTTCAGAGAGCTCGTGGCTAGGGGTCAGCCTATTGAACTCGATAAATGGGTGAACTACTTCACCTTTGATGTTGTCGGTACACTCGCACTGGGCGGGCCTCTCGGTATGATTCAGCAAGAGAAGGACGTCGATGGCATCATCGGTAGTATACATGATGGATTCTGGCTGATGGCTAACATGGGGAACATGCCTCTCCAGATGTTCTGGTTCAACAATCCAGTCGCTCAATGGCTCATCAAAAAAGTGGGTGGGAAAAGATTGAATGCTTTCAGCGTGTTTCTCGACTGGCTTGAGGTCAGGGTGGATAGCCGCATGAAGAACGGTTTAGGAGGCCAACGTCGAGACTTGCTTCAGCACTTCATTGATGCAAAGGATCAATCCGGGAACCCGGTCAAGAAAGGAGATGTCATGATCGAAGGCGTCAATATCTTGGGGGCCGGAGCCGACACCACTACCGTAGCGATTCTAGCCGTACTTGGTGCGGTGCTGCAAAATCCGAGTCACAAGCAGCGTCTCATGGCAGAAATCGACCAGGCATACAAAGACCTAGGTCTCACAGACAAAGAGGAGATCAGCTTCAAAGATTGCGAGAACCTACCCTTTTTGTCCGCCGTCGTCAAAGAAAGCATGCGGCTGCACCCTTCGATTACATATCAGCTTCCTCGAGTGCTCCCTGCAGAGGGTTTGCAAGTTGGAAAGTATCATTTTGATCAGAATGTAGTCTGCGGGATTAGTGCAGCTTCGATGAACAGATCGGTGGATATTTTCGGCCCTAACGCGAGTCGGTGGGTACCCGAGCGATGGATTGCCGAATCAGAGGCCGACAAGGGTCGTATCGGTGGTATGAATCGGGACTTGACCACGGTAAGCCGCGCCCTCCTGTCCAATCACAGTCCCCCTGGCCATCCCTGATGGCTGACTAGCTGCGCTTCCAGTTTGGAATGGGAAGTAGGAGTTGCATCGGTCGCAATCTAGCACTCATCGAAGTGCACAAATACATTGCACAATTTTTCCGCCACTTCGACGCAGAGATTGTCAACAAGGACCACCCATGGGTGACGAAATCACAGGTGAGTGGTTCCACGGAATTTGTCCGTCAACTGGGAGGATTGGCGTTGACGATGATCGATCTAGTGGTTTGCAATTCAGAGGAAATTCTGGGTAGTCCTCAAAGAACGACAACATTGAAAGACGCCTCTAAGTCTGGAGTCTTGGGAGATGATTCTTCTCGAGCACCTCTACGACTAGATAGAGAGGGGAGAAGAGAGTTTATACCAAGAAATATGAGGGATCAAGAGAGTAGGCTGATATTACAGAGTTCCGAAAGCGCACATGGCCGAGCGGCAAGGCCGAGATTTGTTACATCTCTATGCAAATCCGCGACAGCGAGGTTAGTTTTCGCAGAATTAAAAACGCCACCGAATGAGGAACACTGTTATATACGATCTTAGTGAGTCTGCCATGTAAATAATATGCCAAGTGTTGTCAATTCGACTCGATATTGTTGACTCTCTCTCCCCCCTCTCTTAGCAACAACTGGCGAGATTAGAGAGACTAATATAGCCATCAACAGGGCAAGAATGAGTGTACGGAAGGGTTGTTAAAATGAGCGAATTCAGTTAAACTCAAGACTGCACAAGGCTGACACTTTGTATAGACATTCCCAAATGCGATAGATTTATCCCCTACGTACATCGGCAATTTTTCCCGCGGCCCAGAGCATTCCCGAATGCCGTGGTGGCCCAGCGAGCCCAGCGCCGCTCATGGGACGCTAAGCTAACATCTGTGAGAGCCCACGCCTACTATTAGTTATCAACGCCGCCCTACTATAACTATAAGTGCGCATCACATTGCTTAATATGTTCTTAATCGATACTCGTAGTCATAAAAGGGCGGGCAGTGCTGAACAATTCATAGTGTTGGCTGTGTGCCATTCTTTATAGATTTAACAGAGTATTCTATGTTTTTAATGTCGTCTACCTATTTCTAAGTGTTTCGTCGGCCCTTTCCTACTTCTTAACGCCGTCGCCGTGCTAGGCGCTCCCTGCCCTAGCCGCTGTCTCCCTGGGAGTGGTGTTAGTTATGATGTTACTCTATTAGCGTTAACTAGAAACGAGTTCTCGATTCCCGACCTACTGGATAGGTCTCTGTGCGTTGTTGTATATATACGTCGAACCCTAAAGTGCTCTATTACACTATATCTTAGTACATTCATTCGAAGCCTATAATTAAATCCGTACTTAGTTATATCTAGTTATATTAAGTACATTATATTCCAGTATATATATAGAGTACTACTATATCTATTTATATCTAATTATTTCTGTTTATATTCAGTATGTTCGCGTTTAATTATACGTACTATCTACTGCTTAATTATTCACATCCGACACTAATCATCTATAGTAGTCTTAGTGTTCCTTAGGTTGTGATAGTTTTATTCTCTTAATTTAACTACGCTTATTATTCTTATCATCCGATAATATAATAGGTTTATCGTCATTAATATTTATCTTGTCATCCGCTCCACTTAACTCATCACTATCGTTTTCCTCCGAATCGTCGTTCGAGGTATCGGTAGTCACTGTATCTACGATTTTATTTAGTGCCTATAAATTAATTCGGTTGGTGAATTTCTCTCGACCGAGTCTTCTTTAGTGTAAGGCCACTTTAGACGAGAAGTTATCGCAGTATAATTTAAAGATATTAAGGTCATTCTAGTTAAAGTTATCTCTGCGTAACATTCGACCGATTATTTACTCGTGTAGTCCGGGGTCGCCTTACTATTTCATTAAGATAACGAATTAAGCTCTTATTAATGTTAGGCCTATACCTAATGCTTCTAACACACCAATAAGAATATTGACTTCATCCTCATTCTGAAAGTTAACTAATACCTAGTGACGTAGAGCTTTATCTATAGAACCGTATACGAAGGCCGTAATAATCTTAAATAATAAAGTCTAAGCCATTACGTCCTTAATGTACTATACTCGGTTAGCCTTTAACTATAGTCATTTCTTTAACCCGAATATACCTTAAATATGACGAGGGTAGTTTCGTTATTTTTCGCGAAAACAATATCCTTCGAGGGTCTCCTAAGAAAGTCTATCTTCTAGAGCTACTCGATAAGAATAGACTATAGAATCGGAAATTTTAGAGCGCTATTTATTAGAAGTGTTAGATGTCGGTGATATATACTTTTAGCCGCGTCGTCGATGTTTTTAGTGAAGACTTTTCATTTCTTTATATATTTCACTCCGAAGTCGAATTTTTCAGGGCTATCTACGATCTTTAAGTGCTTATTGTTAGCGTAGACTCTTACGAGTCCCGGTAAAGTCGTATATTTCTGTAGGATCGAGGATAAACTACTAAATATCGGCTCGCTACCCGTTATTTTATTCTTATTTTTAGCTGCTTATAGTTTGTCATTAAAACTTTTGTAAAGTGTTGTTCTAACGTAGTTTATATTTACCTTACTTATCTAGATCGTATAAAGACGATAATATATACGCGGGAGCGGGAGGAGAATCTTTCCATTAAGCTACTTAGTATCTCTCGTACGCTGGATTATAATTACTAATAGTAACGTTATTTATTCCATCGTGTATTGCTCCTTCTCTCTTGGCCACCGAGTAGTCAGTTCGTATAGTCCGAACGGCGTGTACGATCTCTAGAAGTCGTTCTTCATACGTGACTCTATTTACTACTAATTTTTAGGTTAGTTTAGCGATCTTAGAGTAACACCGTTTAGAAGTTCCTTACGTTTCTTAAGATACGCGTAGAGTATTCAGAGAGAAGATATCCTTACTAGGTCTCTTGCGCCGAGTCGAATTAATGTGCCTAACATCATTATGATCTTAGGCGTTGTGAGACGATTTCATTTAGAGCGCTCGAAGATGAGTTCTCGCGCATTCGTCATCATTGAGTTCGAGATACTTAGTTCCTAATGAAATTTATCTCGAGTGTATCGGCTATATAGGAGTTTATAAATTTCGGTATTAACTATATTCGTCTTATATAATGGCGCGGCGATAATGAAGACGTATCGATAAAGCCCGATGAGAGACTTTTCGGCTCGTATGAAGAGAGTGCGGGTATCGTTCTTTTCTATATAAAGTTCCCGAACATTAGTTTTCATTACTTTATTACTTATCTATAGCTGAGCGCGTTAAGTCTTCTTACCCGACTCTTTAGTTATTTATGCGTAAACGTAGAACTTAAATTTATTCGTCTTTATATTCACTTACTTATATTATTCTTTAATTATATTAATGAGAAGAACATTAGATATCACCAATATTATCGTCCCTAATGTAGGTCGTATCTTAAATAACGGGTTTCTCTCTACGTAAGAATAATAGATCGCGAATGACTTAAGCGAAGAATAGAATATATTTTTATTTTATTAGTAATCTCTCCCGGATACTAGTAAATACGTCGACTAAATTTAAGAGTCGAAGAATGCCCGAGCTCTATCGACTTCGTTCTATACTCTTTCTAAGAGCGTAGTCGTCGTAATAATCGTTGTAAATTAAGTAGACTTACTAAATCTAGGTTAGTCTACTAATAGAATCGTATCTGTCGAGGAAATAGTAGTACTATCTACTTATCGAATATCGCGTAACTCAATGCGTAGAGTGAAATAGATTCCGTATAGTTAGTATACTCGTAGTGAGCGAAGTATATCGTCGATATAGAACTCGTCATCGTACCGTCTCACTTGCTCGACGTCGACTTTAAAGAAGATATATATCTCTTTAAGTATTTTAGAGCTGAGCTATATAAACTTTTCTCGCTGTGCTTAAAGAACTATCTACTAATCTAATATAGTACGATCTATCTTATCTTCGTCACCGTCGATAGTGATAGAGTCATCGTCGAGTGGTCTTTCGTTACCTTTACCGATCTATATAAAGTTATTGTCGTAATAATTTATTATCTATAGATTTCCGATGCTACTAAGAGTATCTATATCTCGCTATAATAGAAGTTTCTCTAGAGGTTTTAAATAGTCGTGACTAAACGTCGAGAGTATTTTCTTTAGTAGTGGTCGTATTTTATCGTCGTCTTCACTATAATTATTATTACTATAGTTATCTTCGGTAACTCCTTCAGTAGTATCTTCTCTAAGAGTATCTTCTCTAAGAGTATCTTCTCTAAGAGTATCTTCTTTAAGAGTATCTTCTTTAAGAGTATCTTCTTTAAGAGTATTTTCTTTTAGAGTATCTTCTTTTAGAGTATCTTCTTTTAGAGTATCTTCTTCTAGAGTATCTTCTTTTAGAGTATCTTCTTTTAGAGTATCTTCTTCTAAAGTATCTTCTTTTAGAGTATTTTCTTTTAGAGTATCTTCTTTAAGAGTATCTTCTTTAAGAGTATTTTCTTTCTCGGATTTAAACTAAAGAGAGAGAGAGTTCGTATTCTCCGTACTAATATTTAGTTCGTCTTCTAGTTTAATCTTTTTTATAGGTAGCTAGTCTTTCTTAACTAACTAAATATTCTTCGGGAGAGATTTAGAGATCTTTCTTCTTCTTTTCGGATTTATGGAATACTAAGATATAAGAATCTAGTCTGTGTCTTACGGAGTCTAAAGAGTTTCTACTTAAACTTAGCTATCCGGGCTTAGTTGAACTTCGCTATTTAATTCTAGTTAATCGTATTTAATGCTATTCGTAATTTTATTAGCCGGATCGTTAAGCTCGGGTTAGCGTAATGGTCGATTTAATACTATTAGAATAAATATAGTTAGTTTTGGATATCACTAGTTAGATATGACTCGAACTTATATCTAGAGACTTTACTATAGTGAGTAACGAGAATTAATTTCTTCTCTCTATTACGAGCTCTCTTTAGTAACGCTCTAAGGATTTTTATATAGTCGACGATAACTCCCTTAGTGCCTCCTAATAAAATTTTAAAAAAAATATATTTCTGTGATTTATCACTAGAGAAAGCTTTACTTATGCACTTAGCTTTGAAATCGTTGAATATAATGTCACCGCTTAGTCCGCGTAATATTGTTCGGTAGTATGTCTCTAAGTCTTCATCCGTTTTAATTATGATAAGATCGATATTATTCTTATCTAAAGGCTCTTCTATCTTAACGGCGAAACTTTTTCTTAAATTAGGAGTAGAAACTGTAGAAATTTTAAATAAGACGCTAAGTAGATCATTCTTCTATTTAGCGCGTCTTTCTCGTCTTCTTCTCGTATTCTATACATTACGAACTATATACGAAATAGCCTTGTTAACGTTCTCGGCCTTTTCTCCTTAACTCTCTGCCTATATTAATATTATTTTAAGAGTAATCTAATCTTTTAATTTCTAAACGATTATATTAATTATTTATCGCTCGGCCGTTGACGCTAGGGTTTATTTAGGAGCGATTAGAAATTTATATAAGAGTTTCTCGATCGGGCTAACTATGGCTTCATAGTCGGCTTAACTACAGTGTAAAACGCGTTAGATATCTTCTAAGTTCGTAGACTTATTTAGTTTATCGAGTGTAGCCTTCGGGGATTAACTTTATAAAGTCTTAGTAGGTTTCTACTTAGCCATTAATATAGTGGTGTTATTACTCATCTTATCTTTGTCTTTATGTAAATATTGATTATCGATTTATTTACTTAATAACGACGTAGTTAGAAATGAAGAATAGAACTCGTGGTTAATTATAGAGTAAGACTAAAGTAAGTGAGAAATAAGATATAAATAAGGTCTAATTAGGTCTAGTAGAATTATCGAATGTGACTAGATTCTTTTATCTCTTATTCGATTCGAATTATTATCTAGCTTAGCGGGTGCGGTGTAATATTACCGGTAGGGAAGTTATGTCTTAATGCCTAGATATCTAATATTGTTAAATATTTTCAAAGGTCCGTGTCCTCTTATTACTAGGTTTATACTATATGAATTAAAACGTAAGACTTAGTGGTCCGCGGTATCTTAAACTTCTAAACGTTTAAGGACCATGAGGATAGGAGCGTACTGGTTTCGTATAGTCTTTCTCAATGTTTTTAGTGCTCGCCCGCCCAATATATATTTAGCTTCCGAATGATCTATGTCTATACCATCGTCGTTAAACTATTATAAGGCTCGTTTAGCGGCGATTCCTTAATCTTTTAGATCGTAAGGATTATAATAATGTAAGGAAAGTATACCGTTATAATTAAATAAGCGTAAGGTGTACCGACTTACGGTTTCTTAATCTTTAAGTGAATAAGGTCCATAGCGAAATAAGAGAAATATATTATCGTTATTAAATTATTAAAAGTCTATATCTACGCCCGTCTAGATTAAAAGCGTAGCCATAGAGTAAGCTCTTAAGAGTTTATAGAAGAAGCCGCCCGAGTAGAGAGTAAGAATATACGTAGAAAAGAATCGTCGACCCGCGGTTACTTAATCTTCTAAATGGTAAGAATTATAATAATGTAAGGAAAGTATATCGTTATGATTAAATGAGCGTAAGGCGTATCGACTTACGGTTTCTCGATCTTTAAATGAATAAGATTCGTAACGAAGTGAGAGAAATATATTATCGTTATTAAACTATTAAAAGTCTATATCTACGCCTATCTAGATTAAAAGCGTAACTATAGAGTAAGCTCTTAAGAGCTTATAAAAGAAGCCGCCTAAGTTAAGAGTGAGAGTCTACGTAAAAAAAGAATAATAGCGAGATAGAAGTAAGCCTCGAAGATCTTAAGAAGTTACCCGTACTAAAGTCTTTAATCTATAAACTCGGTAGACCTAGTTTATATATTATATATTCGAAATTAATGACCGTCGACGTAGAGAACTTTTACTCGATTCGCGAGCCTCTACTTATAAATAAATATATACCCGCACTTATAAATAATTCTCATTAAGAGGGTATACTTTCGATGTAACTTAATGATTACGCCACTCCTAAGCACTATAGAAACGAGTCGCTTAGGGCTATATATCGTCGGGGAGAGGCTAGAGATAAGAACTTTATAAGATCTCGTCTTTCGAAAGATTATATAGACGTAGTTCCGTCTATATACGATTTCTAGAACTTCTAAGTAGAGAGAATCATAACGAAGTTAAAAGATTATATCGTTGCTCTTAAGTTATCATAAGATTAATTGAGTTACGGTTTCCTCGGCTTCCATTACTATAGTGAAGATAGAGGAGGAAAGTAATATACGTTAAGAGTTAGAGTTTCGCTCCTCCCGCCGATATAGATTTTATCTATCTTTTCGTACTTTATATAGACTTCTTATAAACCTTAGCTCTTCCTTATATAGAGCTCTTAGATACTTTCTCGTAGGATTGCTCGTTGTCGATAAATCCTTAATAGAGACTCGATAAATAAGGCGTAAAGAGTAGTTAGCGGATAGGTCGGCGAATAATTACCGTATATATAGTAGAGAGAGAATAGAATATATAGTTTTAGTAGATTAATTTACTATACGATCGTATATAGTATTCCGTCGGTTCACTAAGATTATATTTAGTTATAAATTTTTTTAATCTTCGATTCATCGTATTTTCGAAGTACGGCGCGTTGTTATCTTCGTCTATATTAAACTATACGCGTTTTAGTTTAATTCGCGAGAGTAAATACGTCATTCGTTTTTCTTTCGATGATATCGATTTATATCGAGATCGTCCTAGGTAAGTTTTCGAGTCTCCGTTCGTATAGGAATCGGAGAATTTACTTTAGCTTTAATTAACGAGGTTAACTAAGTAATTCAGTAGTTAGTGTATATTGCTATAAAGATATACTTAAAGCTTTGTCTATATACATAGAATAATACTGAACGAATCTTTCGAAATCTAGCCGAATCTAATATCTATATAATTAGTTCGGACCGTGTATAACTAGTTAAGACTAGCGCTAACTCATTCTTTTCCTTTTTCTTACTAACTATTTAAGTCTACGATAGAACTTACACTAGATACTTAAATCCTAGAAGTATATTATATTAACTATTTAAACTAGAATATATTACCTAACGCCCTATCTACTCGTTTACTATTATTGATATATATCGTCTAATTTAGTATAACTTAACGCGAATTAAGTAGTATATCTAATACTCTTACACCTTCTTAATATCTACGTTTTTCTTAATATAGAATCGGTGTCACGATATAGCTCGCAATTATTCTTTTTATCATAGACCCCTCTAGGGCATCCGCGGAGTTATACGATATACTAAATTCTGTAATGATGAAGCGATAGTTTCGCGTTAGCGTTATAATCATAACGTATAAGATTAAAAATCCGATCTAGTCGGTTTATAAGGATATAGCTATCGGTCGGTAGATACGGCTTTCATAGAGGAGAACGTCGACGTACTTAGCTTTAGCTAGAGTTATAGCTAAATAATAGAAGGCGAAGATAGTCTTATAGGCAACGATAGCGATATAGATTTTAATCGATCCTCGATCTCCGAGGCGATAACGGAAAAGATATACTACTCTTCCCGTATAACGATGTCTTTAGGCGCTACGACTATGGTCGATATATACTTTAAAGTGGAAGGTGAATCGGTATCTTCTAGTTATAGTTATATAGATAATAATACGTCGTCGCTAGCTTACCCTACACTATTTACTCCGCTACTATAATTACTACCGGTACACCCTCTTAACTAAGTGTATACGAGTTAATTCTATTTATTCCGAAATCTCGTAGAGTATAAGCTCTATTCGTGGCTATTCCGAATAAAAGCCACCACTAATAATATAAAGAAGTTCTTCGATATTTATATCGCGCCATAGAAATAGTTAATAGATATTAAGTCCGTCGCGGCTTAGAAACGTATCTTACATCGAATTTCATACGGCATTCTAGATAATAATATTATGGAGAGTACTATCTCTATGAATAATCCCGAGACGGGCTAATAGTTAAAGTATATCGTTAGGTATCGCTTAATTATTATCATTATTCGGTTTTTAATCGGTTATATCCCATTCAAACCGAATCTAGCGTACGCTCCGGTCCGCCTATTTAAAGATGAAGAGAGAACTATATCTATTTAGAATGAGATACACACTAGATCCTAGTGGTGAGATTAATAGAAGTTACTTCCGTTCGGATCGATACTTATATTAGTTTTAATTGCGTTCGATAAAATCTAGTTAACGCAGCACTATGGTAATAAAGCGTCTTATTCTATCTATGTAACTATTGATAATCTAGATAAGAGAACGCGCCGTTTATAAAAACGTTTAGTAAAGGTTCTTCTAGGTTTTCTTTCTATCGTAACTAAATTCGATCATCGAATGGTCGGGTATTAGTTCTACGAGTTTAAGAGATATATTTTTAATATTGCGATGGGTATTATAACGTAGGGTAAATATTATATTCTTACTTTAATATCTAAAGTCACGATCTTCTATTAACTAATCAGTTACTACTCGAATAGAACTTTAATGTCTAGAAATTAAGAATATTTAACTACGGTGTACGGACGACGTTACTCGATATTATTTTCCTTTAATTAGCGGCTTCATCCTAGACTACGAAGAGTAGACGCTTCTTATCGGAGTAAAGAGCGGCTAATATTATGTGGTGTGTCGCGTTCTACTAGACTAACGTAAGTATCTTACTCCGCTTAAATAATATTCTCTTCGGATTTATCAATATACGTAGGAACGTATACGATCGAAGCGTAGTCGTAAACGTAAACGGAATAAAGATAATTCGAATGACACTGCTATGGATGTAGCCGATGTAATAAGCTTTATGTGGTCTTTCCGTTAAGTTAATATATACGAGATTATATATATTAATATACTTCATTAATACTTTAAGGGTGTCGTATATCGTGTGGTAATCGACTAAGTCTATATAGTGCTGAAGAATACGTATGGTGAGATATAGACGGACGCACTACTTAATGAACGTTTCCGTATCATTCTAAAATTCCTCGGTCTTAAGAGATTTCGAAGTTTTAGTGTTATTTCTTAATGGATAGGAGTTAAGTAGAAGATAATACTTCGATAGCTCGTGCCTACTCTAGTCTTATTAGTCTCAGTCGAGATAATCTAATTTATTCGAGCGATGGTCGACTTTACTCTATATACGTAGTATTATAGCCACGATGGCGATACCATTATATAGATAGAAATAGCTATTAATAGAATAAATATCTTTAAGGAGGTCTTTCGCGGCGTTACGGCCCCGGGCGCGGGGTTTAATATACCTAAACTATACGCGATTACTCATTATTCTATAATAATTCGGAAATTCGGTAGCGCCGATAGCTACGACACAGCGATATTTAAAGCCGACTATAAGTATATCGTTAAGGAATGGTACTAACTAACTAATAAGCGGGAAATATTTAAAGAGTAAATTCTTAAATATAATTAACGATCTCATAATATATTAGTAATATAGAATTTATTAAAGTTTAGAATTTAAGAGACTCTAGTATTAAGCTTAAAAGAGATATTAGCTTAAGTTACCGTAGTAACTAATGCGCGAGATCTTAATACTCTAGAATAGAATATATCGAGAGTAATAGAGAAGAACGCGATTAAGGGTTAGATAAAGAAGATTCCGTTACGATAGAACTATTCGTAACTTAGACGAGGAATCTCTTACTAACGTTAAGCGTCTATCATCGTAAAATTTATATATTTACCTTACTTTCTTAATACTCTCGTAGTATTTATTTAGAAAGAACGACTACGATATACTAATTTAACGTCTAGTAATATTATAATTAATAGAAGAGAAGTCGACTCTTCGTGAATCAATAGATATTCTATCTATATTTACTTATCGCTCTTCTATTAGAAGGCCGACCGCGATGATGGATCGAATACGAATACGCGAGTAAGAGAATTTGTGCGGTGTAACCCTAATTAGTAGAACTAACGTTAATGAAGGCGAGACTTTATCTAAGTATAAGAATACTCAGTAGGCGAGGGAGGCCGGTGGCTTCTCTAGGGCCGCTTATTATCTAGGCTTCTCATCGTAATTAGTATTCTTAATATTAAAGTAGTCGAAGAGCGAGATACGATCTCTATCTATATAGATGCATTCCTCGACGTTTATTCTCTCCGTAACTAAGGAAGATAGAATTCCGTATACGGAATAATCGAGGTATAGCGATATTTTAAATATATTAATGAAGATCATCGAAGTCTTAGTCATCAGCGATTCTATTATCTCGGTCTTATTCTTCGGAGTATACATTTAGTTTCTATATCGGAGACGAAAAATAATATTCTTTATATTAATTTCTATATCGATTGGGATTAATATACCACCGTGTTTAATAGCGATTTCTTAAAGAAAGACGAGAAGATTATGCATCGTCTCTATAGAAGGAATAGCTAGTATAAGAGACTTAGAGTTTCGAAATCCTCGAAATCAATTTAAAGTACTATAATAGAGTACTTTAGTGTTCGACTTATACGTACGAGAACGCGTAGAGATCTATCCAGCGGGCCGGATATAAGAACGCTAATTTAGCTACGACTAGTATAAATACACTATATAACTAAAGATATCGCTGGAAGGAGACGACGTCTAACGATAATGGGTGATAGAGGAAATTCTTAATACGTAAGCGAAACAATAGTAATTAAAAGACTCTATATTATATATAAGAGAATGATAGAAATATTAGCGTAATTAACTCTCTAATATTATTATCTATAATCGCTAGCGTCGTTTTGTGTTCGCTAGTGTTATTAATAAAAGCTCTTCTAGCCCTTATTTAGTTATATGTCTAGACATTTATAGTCTCGCGTCACTATGCCTCGCTGAAATTAGGTTTAATAGCGTTTATTAATAATAGTGATGTTTAAGTATGGGAGTCTCGCTCTCTGGTGGTATTCGCTAAGTAACCTTTTGTGTACGCTACTTAAATTAGATGTTGGAGGTATTAGATCTAGCTAGAAGTCTTAGCTATGGCCGGAGGGATTAGATGTGGTTCGGAGTGTTAGATATAGTTAGAAGTATTAGGTGTGATTCGGAGTGTTAGATGTGGTTAGGAGTGTTAGATGTGGTTAGAAGTATTAGATGTAGTTCGGAGTATTAAATATAGTTCGAAGTGTTAGATACGGTTAGAAGTGTTAGATGTGATTCGGAGTGTTAGATATAGTTTAGAGTATTAGATATAATTAGAAGTGTTAGGTGTAGTTCGGAGTGTTAGATGTGATTCGGAGTATTAGATATAGTTAGAAGTATTAGATATAATTAGAAGTATTAGATGTGATTCGGAGTATTAGATATAGTTCGAAGTATTAGATACGATTAGAAGTGTTAGATGTGATTCGGAGTGTTAGATATAGTTCGAAGTGTTAGATGTGGTTCGGAGTGTTAGATATAGTTAGAAGTATTAGGTGTGATTAGAAGTGTTAGATGTGATTCGGAGTGTTAAATGTGATTCGAAGTGTTAGATACGGTTAGAAGTGTTAAATGTAATTCGGAGTATTAGATATAGTTCGAAGTATTAGATGTGGTTCGGAGTGTTAGATATAGTTCGGAGTATTAGATGTAATTAGGAGTGTCGTAATTATATTGTAATAGAGCTCTTTAGGGTTCGGCGTGTACGTATAATAACGTATAGAGGCCTATTTAGTAGATCGGAAATCGAGAACGCGTTTCTAGTTAATACTAATAAGATAACACTACCAACACTACCTAGAGAGGTAGGGGCTAGAGCTACGAACACCTAGTATAGCGGTAGTATCGAGAAATAGAATAGGACTAATAAAACACTCTTAGAAATTAGGTAGACGGCGCTAAAAAGCTATGAAATTCATGATACTCTCTTAAATTTATAATGAATGGTACACTGTTAGCACTATAAACTATTTCGTATTCTCTTTCTACTAGTCTATTTAAGTTTAATATATGACTAGATAACTTTTTCTCTCTATCATCGCTCTATTAGCCTAGTATAGTTCATTATAGTATAGCTACCTTACTTTATTATAATATAATGGGCGAGTCTAATAGAGGCTAAGATCTAAAGCTGTCGTCGTGAACTAATATTTATTAGAAATAGCAGTACGTAGAAAATAGTTTAGTTATTCTTCGGCTATATTATTAAGAACGGTGCGACCGAACGGGTAGACTTTCGAAAACGTCTAGATTCTACGCTATAATTAGTAGTTCATCTTTAAGGCTAAAGATATAGCTAGAAGTGTTAGATACGATTAGAAGTATCGTGATTATATGATAGGCGAGTCTAATAGAGGCTAAAATCTAAAGCTGTCGCCGTGAACTAATATTTACTAGAAATGACAGTACGTAGAAAATAGTCTAGTTATTCTTCGGCTATATTACTAAGAACGGTGCACTAAACGGGTAGACTTTCGAAAACGTCTGGATTCTACGCTATAATTAGTAGTTCATCTCTAAAGCTAAGAAAAGCTCTAAATAAAAAGGCGATTCGTAAAATCCTAGCTATTCTTTTCTCTCCCTTTAAACGGAGGCTATTTCTATTAGTTACTCTCGCATCGGATAAGTTCGAGATCTACAATAGAGTTAAAATTAACCGCGGTGTACGGGAGGAGATTAATAGTATCTATGTACTAGCTTCTAAGCTTTAATAAAAAGAAATCTATAGAGCTATCTATCCGATGGAGTTAAGTTCGTTACACTATTTATATCCTAGAGGCATTCATCTTCTATAAAAAAAGTTAAGACTAAGAAGTTATCTATATTTATTATATCTTTGAGGACGCTATATAATCTCGTGAACCGACGATAGATTTCTTAGCTCTCTATTAATTAATTATCTAGTTTTTTCTTTTTTCTTTATAGGTTTTATATGAACCCGTATAACTCTCGTACGCATTTCAATATTCCGAGTTATACTTTTTCGCTGCTTCTTCGCCGTCTTCACCTATTTCATTACGAAGAAAAAAGAGCTCGAGCTTAAATTCGCTTTCTTGTACGTTTCTTTCTAAGTTAAGCTCTGGAGATATTATCGGAGATACGTAGACTTTCAGTTATTTCTAGTAGCGTCTATAGCGGCGGTAAGGGTCTCGGTGGCTCTAGCTATAATGACTTCCATAGCGGTGTTCACCGCGATATTACAGACACTTTCGTTAATAATAATAGCACCATTAATAGGGTTAATAAATCTAATAAGAATAGAGTTAGTATACTTAATGGTAAAGAAAAAAAAATAGACTTAGAGAAAGGAAGGAGGAAAATATATTTAGTAAAAGATATAGTAAAGACGATATTTTCTTCTACGGAATAATCTTCGTCTTTCTTCTTTACCCGAGTGATCTCTATGATAGTAAGAGTATTATTAGTAAGGGCGTTATTAGTCGAGTCGATAGTAGCTTTCTTACGTAAAGTGACGGCTTTATAAACCTTGTTTTATAGGTGAATCTTAACCTAGAAGATATTAATATACTACTATATTCTTAGTACTCGGCGTTACGGCGGTGAATAAGGCGATATTCGACACTAAACTAAATATCTTATAATTATCTTTTTATTTATTATACATTCTTCTCAAAATATATTCTTCTTCGTCTTCGATAGCTAAGAAGAACTTAAAATATAATTAATTATTCTTCTTTACTAGTATACCGCTTAAAAGGCTCATTAGAGCGAGTCATTACGCTCTACGCTCTACTTTCTACTCACTTTTATCTTTAAATCTACCAATATTCATTAAGACTATTTCTCTTACCAGTCTAACCTATACGTAAATACGATTTATATTAGTATTCTCTCACTATTATCTTCTCTATCTTTACTTCGTATATACTTAGCGAAAAAGAGACCTTATCTACGTACTTTTAAATCTTAATCTTTAGAATTTAAGATTTAAACTCTCTATTCTTATTCTTCTCTCTACTTATATAACCTTCTCTAAGTATATACTCTCTATATCTCTCGAGTTATACTGAACACTATCTTATTATTAATATAACGGACGACATCGATAATCCTATAATTACGAGCGGTGCGTAAGCTAATGATTAGCTTCCTTAAACCTAGAAATAGATGAATGAATATCTAACTAGTCTACTAGTTATCTCTCTAATCGAGACTCTTACTCCTCCTATAGCTAAGATATAAGTGAACGAAACTAATTCTACTACGTTTATAGTCGAGACTTCTTCTTCTTCTTTAGCTAAGATATAAGTGAATAAAGACTTAGATAACTTAATTTTATTTATCGTTAAGACCTTAGCCGCCTCTCCGCTAAAGACTAAGTTACTTTCATCTTAAGTTCGGTTAAATAATCGTTAAGAAGAGCCTAATATTACTAAGATAGTCCCTTCATTCGATGAGCTAATTTAATTAATATACGACTTCTCTACTATCGATTCATTATTTATAATGGAGAATATAAATATTAATGCCATCGTATCCGCTCATTCCGAAGTTATCTATATTAGTACGCTCTATATATAGAATAATAAGGAGCTCTACTACGATAAGGGCTATTTAACTAGATTCACGATTAATCGTCATCGAAGTTATATTTACGTCTATATTTCCCACTAAAATGAACGTATAGATTATGAAGATAATATCGTAATGTATGCCGGTCTACGCTTCCCATATACCGTATTCTTCACCCCAGAAATCTTAAAGTTCCTTAGAAAGGGGTTTTAGTATCTAGGAGAAGTATTTAATGAGCTTAGTTATTACGAGATACTTTTACTACTTAATCTTAATATAATGGCTATTAAAAACATCTTAGTTCTAAACCCACACTAATCTCTTATTATACTTAAGAACTATCTCGAACTCGCCTAAGATACGGATCTTAAGCTTAAAGTTCATATCTACACGTTCGGAAGTAAAGATATTATCGCTTAAAACCTTATGGCTTTATAAGAAGCTATGGAGTACGAAGAGCCTTAAATCTATCTAAGTTATTAGATCTATTTTAATAAACGTCGCTTTCTTATCTAGCACAACGAATTTATTTCTCCGGGAAATCGTTCTACGTATTTCTAAATAGAGGAACGAATTACCTTCTATAATTTAGTTGAGTACTTAATCTTTATATATATCGACGATCTAGAAGAGTACGAGAAAAATAAAATAGAGTTAGAGATATATAAGTACACTACGACTTCTATCTTTCTAATGCGCGTTTCTAGAGACGGTGACCGTATATATCTTAGTCTTTTCGAGATATCTAACGGTGCGACGCGTCTTTAAGAGGGTTAAGTTATTAACGTTATATATTACGAGATAGAAGACCCTATAACTAGTCTTCGTACCGTCGTTATCGCTCTATTATCTAGTATTTCACTAAAGTTTACGATCGTCTAGCTTAATATAAGTTAAGATACGAAGGCTCGGGAGTTTTATCTAGGTTTATTTAAGATCGATTCTAACTAAGTTCTATCACTTTCGACCGGAATATAGTTTATCTCGATCGAGGAAATTTAGAAAGTTCGACTTATCTTTATCGAGTTAAGCCTCGTATTAAGTAATAAGTCTTATCGCTATCGGGTCGCCGGCCTTACTCTATTTCATCTCTCTTATATAATATCGTTACGCGATTCGAGGTTCGAAGAAATATATTATCTTATTATTAGTAATAATATTACCTACGTCGATTTCTACGATGTTTACTCGTTTCTTACTTACGTAGTGATTAGTATTAACGACTATATAACCGATCTTAACGAGAGATAAAAGCAGGCCATCTAACTCGCTTATAACGCACTAGCTAGCTTCGTCATTATATAGGGACCTCTAGATATAGATAAGTCTTACGTTACTTAATATCTCGTATAGCCATTTATTATCGCGAACAGAAGAGATAGTTAGATCTTATATACCGCTACTTCCAATGGCTATATAAACTCTAATGCCGTCGCCTTCGATAAGGAGATTCGCAATATATAAAGTTAAAATAAATAATACGCGGTACGTATTTATTCCGTCGAGACCGAGATAAATATCGCGCGATAAGCGGGCCTTTTAAGACGCGGTAAATCGGAATTTACTCGTTCTAACTCGATGTTTACTCTCAACGACGAAGCGGGTAACACAATTAAACTAATAGATATATCGTCTATTATATACGAGGTCTATAAAGCTCAGTATAAGTAGTCTATTTCGTTAATCTACGATTCTCGCGTTATCGTATAAGGCTTCCGTCTCTTCATCGACTTCCGCCTTATATAACTTATCGATGTATATTCTAGAGAAGAAAAGAGTAACTTAATAGACTCTACGGAATAAGATATAGAAAAGATCGCGTCACTTAAGGAGATATACGACTAGTTTTCTATAGGTACGTAATTTAATCTAAAATAATCGCTATAGTTCGCCTCTCTACTTCGCGAAGGTCGACGAATCGTTCTAAAGAGTGTCGTCGTTATCTATATTACTTTAGTACTCGCGTCTAAGACTAAGGTCTAGAGTATATATATTATCTAGGTCGTAGCTATAATAATCGACGAAGTAGTATAGATACCGGAGTAAGTAACTACGACTCTTCTCGCTTTTTATTCTTAGGCTGCGTTAAGAGCTTACTACGACGATACCTAGTAGCTCTCGATACTTATTAAAGATAAGGCGACTCTTACTTTCTTTAAGAAGTAGTATATATACTCTTAGATAGTTCGTTTAATTAACGCTGGTATTCTCTTCGTCTTTCTCACTAAATAGTATCGTATAGCGCCTAATATCTCTCGTATGGTTAGTCGATTCGGGTATCGTAAGAAGCTAGTCGATAATCGATATATAAGGTTTAAGGAGCGACCTCAGTAAGCGAGTCTTCGTTAATGAAATAAGGTTTAATACGGCCGGGAGCGCACTCTTATCTACCTTAATATTCGCTTCCCTTCTTCATAGAGACCATCGAACCCGGAAAATATAGCTTAGTCCTAAAAGAAGTAGCTCAAAAACGTTTATAGAACTTATATTGTCCCGGGCGGCTCGCGCGTTAATGAAGTCTTCGTTGTTATAGGTATTGAACTAGCTAAAAAGATAATAGATATAATACCTAGTGTGTAAGTCGCTATCATTATAGAATATAACGCGTAATACCGCCTCTATCTATATATAAAAACTAAACTTATATATGCGGATGATAAGTATTTCACTCTAGTCGTTACAATCATCGATGAATGTTAAGGAATAAAGTTTAACGTTGTCATCATCGACTTTCTCGTGACCGACACTCTCGGTTTCCTAGCTAAATACGCTCGCGTCAACGTTGGAATAAGTTATGTTCGCTTCGTATTGTACGTCTTAGATAATAAGAAAGTATTTATTTAAAGTGAGACCGTAAGTTTAAGGAGAATTTAGTCTAAAATTCTTTAAGTCGATACCGAGGTTAAGATTAATTCTTCTTAAAGTAGCGAGTATTTTACCGCTATAGACTTCTTCTTACTCACCGATATTAACTTAGTTCGTATTCTTTAAGGTAGCGCTGTGTCGAGCCTTCTAGGTGTGTCGGATAATACTATCTCTTTCTTTAGTACGGATAACGAGGTATAGATAACTAATTAGAGTTAGAAGTTTAAATAGATAAAAGATATAGAGTGATGAAGAAATCGATATTAAAAATTTATTAACTTAGTATAGGGTGTTATTTTCGCGTACTTCTTTAATAAGAGATAAAATCGAGTATATTAGCTAATACTAGGTAGAAAGAAGTAACGTAGTCTCAACGATATTCGAGTTAAAGTTATAAATATAGATAGATATAGTTAGAAATAAGTAGAATAAGCTAGAAGAGAAAGTCTATTCTCTCTAAGTAATGATAATCTTACTTTTCTATAAGGCTTCCGCGTATAAATAAATCTTTAGTCTAACTACTATATTTAAGATCACTAAGCGTTCTTCCGTAGTATATTATAATTCCTTTAATATCTATAATCGAAAAGAAAATTCTTTAATTTTCTCTCTCTTTCTTCTTCTACCTAGTAAGAATGACGGCACCGAAACTAAATTATTCGACTACTTCGCCTACCGTATACTCCTAATCTTCGTAGATAGATTCGAAATCTAAGGGACGAGTGAAAAGTATTATAGATATTAAATCGCGTTAGGACACTTCGAATAAGGAATATAAGATGATATATAATATATTTTAAGAAGTATTATAAGAGTCTAGTGTACTAGGTAAACGTATTTAAGAGGTAGCTGCTTAATACGCCGTGAATAAGGCTATCGATAGAATACTACGTAAACGGTAGTATCGGAATACTCTTAGAAAGATAAATCTAGAGACGGTACAGAGCGATCTACGCTACTTAGCGCTATAGCTAAGTTATAACCATCGGAGACGACTATAGCGAGATAAGAGAAGATAAATATACGGCGTAGTTATACACGTATATTCCGTGACTAAACGAAGCTTAATAGAGTTAGTAAATAGGACTACGGCGAATAGTTTTAGTTTAAATTTAAACGAATCGTTCGGTAAATTAATATTAGCATAACCAGCTAAATAGAAATTATCTAAAGAACGAGCTAAATCTATAACGTCAACGATAGCGATACAACAGAATATCGACTGTTTCGATGTATAAATTATCGTTATAAGACGATAAGAGAAAGAGGGAGCGAGAATATATCGTCTCAAGGAATTCTCTTTAACTCGAAGCTATAACTATATAAGTTCTCTAGAGAATTTATAGTTCGCATAATTTATAAACATTCTAAACGCGGATTTTATATTTATCTCTAGTCGCGATGTACTTAGCTATGATTCTACTAGTACGAGGAAGATTTTAGTATCGAACGAGAAGGTATAGAAGGCTGCGTTATAAGATATACGTAGTTAGGGCTAACGATATTTTAGATTCTAGCTATAACGTATAGAGTAATCTAAAGAGAGATAAACTATATTATAGAGACTATATTAAGAAGATAAGATAAAAGAGTATAAATTATAATATAGTAGAAACGGCTAGATCGGGTTAGATTTAGCGCGGCTAGACTAATTATAATAAGATTAGATACGAATACATTAATAAACGCGTTATAGCTTTTATTTTAATTCTCTCACTCTTCTCTTCATTCTTATCTTCTCAGACTAAAATATCTCTTACTACGAGACTTTTAGAGAAGTACGAGTACTCATCCGATTCCTAGCTCTAATCGAATATTCTAGATCACTAATAACGACTATTATCTTCTCTATTATAGTATAAAATAAAACGAAGATAAGACGCGGTAAAGAGAATCGTAATATAGTATATAACATTAACTTAAGATATATAGCTACTAATCTAGGAGAAGAAGAAACTACTATAGCGATAAGGAGAAGATAAATAGATACGTATACTGAATCCTATACTACTAAGTCGGTGTTAGAATTAAATACGTAGTTCTTAGCGTAGCTCTCTTATAAAAGTTACGTAGGGATACGAATTAAATTCTAATATCCACTGAGTACGTACTTCTTTCCATTATAATCGTGATTCGAGATAGTATATAGAGAATTCTATATTAATATAAGTAAAAAGGAACGTCGAGTTAAAAATAATCGATCGAGTGATCGGTTCTCTAATGACTCTCTTACTTCTATACGCTCTCGAGATCGAACCGGAAGATATATTAAATCATCCTAGAGAGATTTATTATCGATTAAAGAAGATAGTAATTTTAGTTCTAAGAAAGAGAATAGATATTTCTAGGTCATTAATGAAGAGAAAGAAGTATAGATAATACTATCGCCGAATCGAGAAAGAGTTATGATAAGAGTGGTAAGTATATCTTCTTATAAGAATATTATAGTTAGATCTTAATATAACTAGCTCTATTATATTAGATCTAATAAGATAATTATTCGCGGGTAAAGACTTTAAGATATCTAACGCATATTTAGTCATAATCTATAATAATTCGTAGTAAGTATAATATATTATCCGACGCGTATTTTCTAAGTAGCTTCTCTCGAAGACTTCCCGAGATATAGAGTTCGTTAGGCGATAGTATTATATTTAGATCTTCTAGTATAGAATAGATTTCACACCGCTTTAGCTTAGTTCGCGACGATGAGTACTCGACACCTTCCTTAGTAGATATATCCTTCACCGATCGTTCGAGTTAAGGGTATAGTCGTGGGAAGAAGAGGCGAAGAGAATTATAAGATCGCGATCTTATATCTGACGTTGAGAGATAAAACCATTCTAATGTATTCGGAGATACAAAACGACGAGAAAAGTTCTCGTCTTCTAAAGGCTATATTAAAATAATTAAAGCGTATAAGAGTTTAATGATTGCGCGAGTCTTATCCAGGGACGGTACAATAGATAAGAGAAATGGGCGTAGGTATAATACGTAGGTAAACGCGAATATAGAGTTCGAAGAGTCTTTAGTTCAATAAGTCTAGGATGATGTTTACGAGAATAGAAGAATATTTTAGATCGCTTCATTCCTTAGAGTACTATCGAGCCCGCACCTAGTGAAGGTTAGAAAGGTATCTTAACTAGTAATTAAGAATATCTACGCGTCCGTTAACCATCACCACTAGATACGGAATTACATTAGTGACTATCGCTCTAAAGTTATATAGCGTATACGCGAAGAGGTATGATGGCTTTTCGCCGTCGATGATTTAACGAATACGACGAAGGAAAAGATACAGTTTCTATTAGACTATGATCGCTTTATATATAGACTAGGCCCTACCGGAGGAGAAGAGATAGATATCAGTATCTAGTACTATATATATACTAACTCGGGAATAGGCGAATATAACGGACCGATGAACGTCGAAGAGTATTATCCGACTAATTAATAGAGTCTTCTAAATTAAGGTAGATTCGAGTTTAATAAGATATAGCGGAACTAAAAAATACTTTAATTCTCTACGATCCGAGATAATTTATTATCTAGTGATATATCTATACTAATACTTATAAGAATATTTAATAGATCTATAAGTAAGAAAAGACTATAACGTAGACTTTAAAGGAAGGTTTTCCTCTACTAGAAAGAGAAGACTACTAATACTTTCTAAATCTCTATATACGATTTAAAACTCTATGAAATTAGTAAAGTTAGTTAAAACAATAGATAATATATTAAATTCTAATATAGCGTATTAAGCTTTTCGCCGCTAGTATAGATAGAGAGTAATTATAAGAAGTCTTTTAGAATCTATATAAGAACGACTTATATATACTCAAATTATATAGAACATTTCTATCACCGCATCTTTAGTAGAAGTTAGCGAAGAAAATATCGTCTACTCGTATAAACGAGAAATATAATCGAGAGAACCAACTCGTAACTAGCCTTATTATTAGCGAGGTAAGTTAGATATCGAAAGAGAAGAGTAATAGATATTAAAATATAGTAGTAATCGATTAACTAAGTACTCGGAAAGAACGTCTAAGAATACACTTTCTATTGGCACGTCGCAGAAATTATCTAATAAGTTAAGTTCGACTCAAATATAAACTTTATAACTCTAATGAACTAAGTCCACAATGCTCTAACATCTTAGTTAGTAGAGCCACTTACCACGAAACCTCTATCGATATAGATATATATGGAGGAAAACGATAACGAGGAGAAAAGCGTAGTCTCTAACGACGAAGAGCTTCGACGGGTTCTGAATAGAATACGCTAATTAGGCCGAACTATACTTTATAATCGAGAATGGCAGGAAGAAGATAAGTAGTCGGCGTAAACGTAAGCACTACGCGAGCGGCGAGGAGCGGTTAGAACTAGTAGAAATTAATAGTAGTGAGTATAGAATGATAATATCTAGATAAATAAGGTCACTAAACGAAGTTTAGATTATTTTCTATCCATTATATATTATATTAGTAAGAGACGTAGAAGAAAATAATAATCGATAAGTAGTGTATATTATAACTACTTCAGAATATACCCAGGGTACGCTAGATACCTAGACACCTACGGGTCTTTACGATATTATATTTATCGAAGTTCTATTAGAACTATATAGTCTTCATATACATAGAGCAATGGCGGCGCTTCACCGACATAGGTATATCTAATGGAGTTTAGGGCCTATAGTCTTAATAGAATATAGACACCTAGAGTATACAGAAGCTACAGAATGAACGTCATAATTAGTGGAAGGTATGAAATGGAAAGAATAGGGAGACGCCAGAGACAGCTAAGCTAATCAGCAACAACCCTGGGAGCCCATGGGTTGGTACGCGGCGCGCTGGAGTAGCCCAGCGGTCTCATGGGTTGCATAAGACGCAGACTTACCTTGACAGCCCAGGGCGGCCCAGGGCTCTCAGGGTCGCGCGGGAAATTTTGCTGATGTACCGACCATTTACTCCCGTTGAAGTGATGGCCACCTAACCATATTAGCACTTCGCACCTCTGTAGTATCTCTGCTATGTGGGAGCGGATGTAACAGGAGACATTACATGACTCCTAGCCTATTGTGCCAAGACTCTTTGCCCATCCGCGCCACTTGTCAGCATGCTTCTTTACTGCTGTTCAAGAGCAGGAGTCGATGTCTGAAAGTACCGTCTGGTCGCCATCTCCTATTATTCTGGATGGAAGTCTCGTGCTACCTTTATCTATCGATTCATTTAGACACTATGAAACCCTATTCTAAGGCTGAATATCGTGCGGACTGAATTCTGATGCCAACGGGGTGACTGGCCGTCATGATTGACGTCGGCAATTCAGTAGCGTACTTGGTACTCATTTGAAGTTGGTGGGGGCGGGGTTGGAAAGGAGGGGAAAGGTTAGTTTAGTGGGTGCCTAGACATTCTTGTGGATGTATATGAAGTGCCGCGGGGCTCCACAGACTTGAACTCTGACCGCCATCTTTTGCGTTCTGTTCTCGAGCCTATCGCTTCCCATGACATTTTGACCTGGCGATGGATTTTCCATCTTCTCGCTTCAATTGCATCTTGTGTGGCAGGACTTATTCTACACAGCACCATTTGCAGCGGCATGTTGATGCGGCTCGTCAGTTTTCCCTCCCCTTTCCCATAGTGCCTACCGCTTCATGTTGGCGTGAAGCATTCCCGTAAACCCAACCGAAAACCCACAGAAACCATTTGCTGACTTGCGGAAAACGTAGATGCTACCTCTAAGCCATTGCGGTGTAAATACTGCTCCGGAAACTACAGTCGAATGTGAGTGTTGCTACTCTAGCACGCGTTTATTTGTTAACAAATGCCAACACTGACGCGAGCAGGGACGTTCTGAAGCGCCACCTTCGCACCTGCAAAGACAAGCCCAAGGAGCTTCTCGATGATCTAGAGACTGCGCTTGCGTCCAAAGGGACTGTGCCCACCGCTTGTGACCGATGTTACGGCCAAAAGCGAGCTTGTAGTCGTGGCATGCCGTGTTGCAATTGTCGTTCGAAGAATGAGCCTTGCGTCTACTCTCGAGGTCTGGCGCGGAAGGCGGTTGGCACTGACGCGTCAGAGAAGCCAGCTGCGGCAGGTCTTGAAGCCCCCTTTGAGGATAATCGTCATTTCTCGCCTTCCCCCAGATGTTCGGTGTCCGAAGCCAACGATGACTCCTCCTCAGACATGGAAGCCGATGAACCTACAGAACTCTACCAACCAAACCTGTTTCTTTCCCCTAATCTTCATTATCCACACCATAACATTACCCGACCGACACTCCACACAATCCACGATTCTACAACGACTTGGCCATGGGGCGACAAATACCAGAAGCATTTAATAACCTTTCAATTCCTGGCCAACTTTACCAGCACCACTGGCTTGGTCAACTCTTTTGATTGCTGCTCAGTTGAAGAGAGGTTAGAGCTCCTCAAGAGCTATGACAAGCCGAACTCGCAAATTCATGGCGTTGTCAGAGAAGCCTCGCCCCCAGCCAAGCCGAGACGTACAAACCAACCTCCCCCAACGAATCCATTGGCCTTCCAGAGAAATCACATCTGGGGCTATGTTCTGGATCAGCCAACACCGCCTGCAAGCGAAGAGCCCATGCTTCCAATGGCCGATATTCAAGTTCAGTACACTCAGAATTGGATGATGCTCAAACCTCCAACGAAATCGCCGGCTGAGAACATCAACAAGCCGGGATCTTCGGGGCGTTCGACACGTGCGGGGGGGAAGATCGACTCGGAACAAGCAGCCTTCGAGCTTCAGCTTTTGACTTCTACTGGCCTTCGGATCGTTTCAAGAATCAAAGAGGTCGTAATGGTGAAGCCAAGGAACAGTATTGTCAACTTGAACTGGGCATCCCACGTGGAAGATGCCTGTTTGGAGTTTTTCTCCCCGACAAACATCTCCAGGTTTCTCAACTTATTCTGGGCGGGATGGTATCCCAACTGGCCGGTCATACACAAACCCACGTTTGCTCTACCGACTACGATGGACATACTAATCGCCGCGATGGTGGTCATCGGTAAGCCTTATTTCATGAATATGACACACCCACACTAAATTTCTCACAGGTGCCTGCTTGTCTCCTGATCAATCTGAGGTGGATCATGCCAGAGTATGGTTCAATGCGATTGAGGAAATAGTCTTCACTGATGCAGCGTTCTACACCAACATATCGGGCGACGAGCCGAAAAATCGCGATCCCTCTGGGCCTAGAGACAGGAAGATGACGCAAGTGCTGCAAGCAGCTTACGCAGTATGCCTCTATCAGAATTGGGAAGGCAACGACCTAGCCAAGAAGCGCATCCGAAGATACCGTTATAGCATAGTGGTTGCGGTTGGTCCTCCAACGCTTCTTGAGACCTTCCACCTCATTGACAAATTGACCAGTTGGCAAGAGATATGGACATTGCGTCCTCTAAGCATCCCTACCTGGACTTCTCGGACCCCGAAGGTTTCGACTGGCATAGTTTTATATCGCGGGAGGAGCGCATCCGGTACATTGACACCGCATTGGTACATGGTCACGCGGACAGACTCGAAGCTGACGATTGTTTTCAGAACGCTCATCTACGTGTTTTTGCTGGACTCTGGCTTCGTGATGTTCAACAACCTGCCACCTCGGATGGCAGCCGCGGAGATGAAACTGAACTTGGCCTGCCCTGAGGGGTGCTTCCAAGCCGACAGTGCCCGGGACTGCTTTCTCCGACTGAGGCAGTGGTATTCCTCAGCCAATACTACTGCAACCATGTCGCTGAGCGCAGCACTCGAGACACTATGCCAGAAGGAGCTCGATGACAGGGTTTGCATGCGGTTTTCAACGGTTGGCATTTTGAACATGTTCACGATGGCATCAGGTGAGAATCTTGATGGTCGACGAGGTCCTGGGTCGTTATATTTTTGTGCTGACGACTTCTCAGCCCTCCATTCGCTGTTGTTTCAACAGACTCAGACATCATTTGGCTATGAACCACAGCTCACGCCGATCCGGAATGCGTTATCAAACTGGATACGCATCTGGCACATGATGTCGCCGACAGCTTTGGCGTTAAGTGGAAATTCTTCTTCTGTTTACGACCTCTGGAAAAGAACCGGATTCATGAGACACGCCGCAGAGTTCCACCTGCTCGCAAAAATAATCGTGAAGCACGTCGAGATGTGTCAGCGTGACCGCACGACCGCACAGAGTAATTCCTTCATGCTTACTTCTGCGGCACAGCCTTTTGGTTTCGAGAAGTATGATGAGACTAGTATGCAGCAGGTTAATGATCTTATCGTCTCCTTCAATAGCTTCAACATATAGTCTGGCGTTCACCAGCACACAATTGATATATCAAGTAGCATCATTGCCCCTCAGGTCGACGACGATTTTCTCGGTAGCCTCGCCCAGTCGAACTTCTTCTCCTGCCGAATTCAAGTCTCGCAGAGGTTTCACACGAATTCGAGGTCTGGCAAGTCCCTGTTCAAAAAGTGCTATTGCGTCTTGTACATCCTTCCTTGCGCCCACGAGTGACCCGATGACCCGAAATCCATTGTCAATGAGCGTTGTGGGGCAAAAGCGAATCGGCTGCGTCGGAGGAAGCACGATTACTCATACCTTATGTCCCTCTCACTTAGTTCTATACCTTATATACGGATCTATTACTAAGTAACCTAACCTTATTAGGTAACGTGGTAGAGGCTCTAATAACGAAGATATTAGGTCGGTAGCTAAGGGGTTTCACGACTTAGGGGGAACTCTCTTATTACCAGTATACTCTTAGTGTAACAAGACAAAGTGGCTGTGCTGGGCTTGTAGAGGGGTAGCAGGGAGGAGATTTGGCTGGTCACATGTCAAACCAAAATGGAGTAGAAGGGCAGGACAGCTTACAGTGTGCTGGGTGTGTGCCATTCTTTACAGTTTGAATAGAGTATCATGAATTCTATTACTTTTTTACAGCCGTCTACCTATTTCCTGAGTGTTTTCTCGGTCTTGTCTCAGCTCCTCAATGACGCCGCCGTGTTAAGCGTTCGTTGCCCTAGCCGCTGCCTCTCTGGGTGGTGGTGTTGATGTTGTTGTTGTTCTGTCAGCGCTAACCAGAAAAGCGTTCTCGATTCCCGACCTGCTGGATAGGCATCTGTGCGTTGTTGCACGTATATGCCGAACCCTGAAGTGTTCTATTACCATATTAAGTTTTATAACTTTATGACGACGGAATAGGAGGTTTTAGGAAAGGTCTTCAGATCATAGGCTAAATTGTATATAAATAGGTAGAGTCTCTCTAAGTCGGTAGGGGAATAAGACATAATTAATTAGGTAGAACCACTTCTGTGTACAACACTTGGACTAGTCTCGTTAGGTTAGGTCGATGACCGCCTTCTCGAGGGTTATAACTAAGAGAGACAACCTGTAGCTCGATAAATCGTGGAACATGCCATTGAGACTCTCTACAACTTCGCCCAGGTACCCGAGGTCTTGGGCTTCAGGCAGGGTCAAACTGAAGAAGAGGGCTATTTATCGGTGCAAGAGCTCTTCTCTGACCTACCCAGAGCAGATAAGAGCCAAGAAGAATTGAGACAGTGATTAACTTACAAGACCGTCGCTCCAATCCCCTGGGTATACACTTAGGCCATCGATATGAAGGTTCTAATGCTGTAATATACGGCGGTACACGGTTTCCAGCCCACCAGCGAGATCCAGTGCTGTACTATGAGCCAACAACGCATCCAGGGGCATTTTTACCACATGCGTGGGTGGGGCTGAGAACCTATCGAATACCGACATTGGAAATTTTGGACCATGGTTGCTTCGGTCTCATCGTCGGCATTGGTGGGGAGCCTTTCGTGACTGCCGCAGAGGAGGTCAGCCGGGAGTTTGATGTAAAGCCCTCTGTTTATAAGGTTGGGTGCCGTTGACCATACGACGACGTGCTGGGAGAATGGAATGCTATCAAAGAGATCAGCGATTGGGGCGCGTTGTTGGTCCGACCTGATCGCCATATAGCGTGGCGCTGTGTTAGTCGTCCTGTGGATGTCGTGGATGCCTTGCGATCGGCACTGAAACAAATTTTCGCTCATGACAACGAAAGTAGACGGGTTTGAGATGCTTGCAGCCTGGTTCAGTGAAGTCAGAGCTAGCGCTGAATCTTTTACCTTGAAGTATCCTCACGACCTGCTGGGCCGTTAACGTGTTTCTGCTACTGCTGAACGGACCACAAAAGGTCAAATTTTTGACACCTATAGAATCCACTCGCCGCACCGAACGCCTTAAGCTTGACCTGGATACCTCTGAATACGGGAAAGGGATCTGCGTAAACGCTCTTTCTGCACTCCGGACCCCAGGGCTGATATGTGTTAAAATCGCTTCTTTGTTTTCTGGAATCGCTATTCTCGGTCTGGCTTACTTTGCCTCATCTATTATGTCAGCCATTCGTTTCGACTCGATCCGGACGCAGGTCATAAGCGTAACTCCTTATGCCGGGGCAGTGGCACTTAAATTGTTGTCTGCTGATATGCCGACCAACATCAGGATGCATTCCTACGCTGGAAATCTATTTGCTGCTTTGGTTGGGTCGACCGTGTTCTACGTCGGACCCAAGTTTGTTGTTGGGTACACTGGGCGGTTCTTTCTGCTTGGCGTCCTCTACCGCAACGTGCCCTCGCAAATTGCTTAGATTGTGAACAACACTGCTAGACACACGCCCCGGCCCGATGCAAATGCAGTGGAAACCGTGGTGGTTGATGTTGGTGCCATTGTAAGTAATTGGATCTTCTCGTCGAGCGATACACCAAACTATCTCTTTACCGCCACTTATCTGCTGGCGATGGATGACATTGCACTTGTGGTTACAGGGGAGCCGATACGGTTGTTCAGTCTGGCAAATAGCAAGAAGAGCACATCTGAGTGTAGACAGAAGTTGCTGGCTGACATGATGGATGAAAACTCTGCGCAGCAACTGGAGAAGCCAGGCGATGCGCCTCCAGGTTACAAGTATGTCTTGTGATCCCGCCGTGACTAGTCATCGAAACACAGCCAAGGAGAAATGGCTTCTGCGCCATGATAAGTGTTATAGAGCAGATAGAAGGACGAGTCAAGAGATGTTGGACGAGAGTCACGTATACGCATACAGTCATGGGCTGCTGGTTTTGGTGTTGTCATTGTCCTCGATCTCTCCCTCTGTCGAGCAACGTATGAAAGGTCTGGGCACAATGCATGCCGGGCTAAGTATCCCTTTCAACCCTCAAGAACCCTTCTGTGAAAGAGATTATGTTTTCTTCGCTGGAGGAGATTTTTATGTGTCACTTCAGAGACTATGGTTGCGGAACAACCTTGCCTTCACAGCAGCCGAAATCGACATGTCTTCCGTTGCTGCCAGTGTTCCCGACCCTGAATTTGATGACATCTCCATCCTCCAACCATGCCCGACTAATCTTTCTCTTATGTACATCCAGCGTACTTCCTTCTAGTGGTTGTGAACCATTACGAGTGGCTTCCAGGAGGCATCCAAGTTCAGATGGGGTAGAACCTGATAATGTACCAGTCCCAATGAGATCTCCTGATTTCAAAGGGCATCCGCCGGCAGTGTGATGGGCAATCATTTGGGCGAACGAAAAAAGGATATTTTTTGTGTTACCTTGAACGAGATGATACTCTTGGGAATCCACTGTGACTGTTAGTAATTGATAGGCCGGCTGCTTCTCTACCCACATTCAAGAAAGACATCGATAGGGATGTCATAAACAGTGTCCTTGCGAGCTTCCTGCAGATAGGGTAACAGCGAGGTATGCTTGTCAAACATGAGCGTCGCACCATCCACAGGGGAGGAGTGCTTACCGATGGCACAGGTTTCGTCCGAAGTAGTTCCAGTGCATCTAATGGGACGACCCATGGAGATATGGTGGTACAGAAGTTCTTGCCGTTGAACGGTCCCAGTGGCGTCGCTTCGGTGCTTTGAATATCTCTTGCCGACCAATCGTTCATAAGCACAACGCCAAAGATATGCTCTTCCGCCTCGACTACCGGAATAGCAATACCATGTTCGTTCCCTTTCCCAATGAAAGCAGCAAACTCAACTTCGAAGTCCAATTTTTGGCTGGGCCCGAATGCTGGCGCCTCGTTCACGAGAAATTGGCCACGCGGTCGACGAACAGGTGTGCCTGACACCACGACCGAGGAACTGCGCCCATGGTAGCCAAGAGGCATATTATACATACTCTCAGGTGGCTGAGTTCCAGGCCTGAAAATGTCGGTGCACTATAAATTGGTGCGATTAGTGAGTGCTTTCTCGAACAAAGGACGGGGCCGCAGTGCACCGACATTTTGAGCATGGTAGGGGCTGGTAAAGAAGTCTGTATAGTCACCAATGTCAAAGGGGAGATGCATCTCGGCTTTCTGCCTTGGGACAAGGGCTTCTTTCTTCAGCGCGGCATCATCGCGCAAAAAACGCCCAAGCGAGGTATCTGCCCGGAGGATGCTCTGCAAGAAAGCCCGCACTTTGCGGTGCACTCCCTGGCCCAGAGCGGCGTATCTGTTCAATGTCTGCTCCTCAAGCGTAGTTTTATCGATGTCAAGGGCAGCAAAAGTCCCTTTCTCGGCTAGAACCTTCAAATCGAGAATATGACGTCCGATGGCGACACCAATGCGTCGGTCCCTCTCTGGAGCGCTAAATATACCATAAGGGAGGTTTTGCACTGAAAAGCCGGACTGGTGATGATCCTCTACCCAGGTGTCCATCGCCGACAGACTTTCCAAGAGGATCCAACACGCAGCGGCAATCCACCTGCAGAGAACAAACTCCGGCGTGCGATGCGACTATCTAGATCAGAATACAAGCCCAACGCCAATGTGTCGTACACGCGTATATGTAAGGCAGTCTCGCGCCTGTGAACCTGACCTGTGTTGAATCCTGGAATCAGGCCGTTCTAAGCACTACGGTGCGAATTTTCCGGGTCTGGTAGGGCGGCAGTTGCATCGACTCGGTAAATTGCGAAAATTGCGACAATTTCCCGACGATTCCGTGTAACTAAGAGCAATTATTGTCAGCGGCACTGGGTGGAAACCAAACAATCCATACGTCCATGCACGGTGATGTTGGTGGTGCTAAGGCCAAATGGCGTCTTCAGTGGACACTAGACTGTCACCCACTGCGAGTTTACACTGCAGAACGCTGAAGCCATAGCACCATCTGCCCGGGAGGGTTACTAACGTGATGGGTCGACAGGTCCAGTGACTTCCCACGCTGTCAGCTATGCCTCCGTACGGATAATTCATATCCGATACCCTAGCAGTACGGCCGCAACGAAGGTGCAGCAAGCACGCGAGCAAAATGGCCCTGGGTTCGTGACTGGAATGCTAATACGCAAAGACAACGTCCAGCGGCGCAGAATCCCTCAAGATCGCTCTATGCTCCAGACAACTCCTACGGAAGAGTAGAATTCCGAGGGCGAGAGCTCCTGGTAGCGTCCAGCTTCATATTCTTCTGAGCACATGTGCTTGGGGAGCGATGAAAGTTGTCAACCCGAGACCATGGCCAGGGCCGTTTACATTGCTAGGATATATGGAGAAGATGAGAATGAAGTAATCTTCTCGGGACAGGAATTTGTTTGGGAATGGCCCTACCGGGAAGCTTGCCTTGAATGAGGTTCGACAACCTACACGAGCACAAAATTTGAACCTTTGCTTTACTCTGCTTGTTCTGATATTGCAAAAGACTCTGGAGAAATCTTATATCACCAAAGGTGTCAATGCACATCACAAAAGGGAGATTTGTTATATAGCTGATTCTGTCGTTGGCTCGGACGTGCAGGCGATGCCATACAAACACCCCATTTCTTCGATCTTGCAAGCGAAAGGATAGCACCGCTCACTAGAGGCAGAAATACCCTGCCGACGCTTCCGGGCATGTTATCTAATCAATTGGCACAGCAAGGACTCAAGGTTCGCCACCAGCAATCTACAAAATATTTCGAATCTTCCACTTCCATGGCAAGATGCTGAGTTCAAAATACCGTCTTGCCAGAGCCTGCCAGTGGCCTCCGGCTTAGGCTCCAGCAATGGAAATATGTACAGCGAGAGAGTATGAGAGATGACCCAGCATACATTGTTATGACCTTGGGTACTCTTGCTATCCATCGTCAAGCTACGTCTACTTCCGAAGCTTATTGCAAGGTACAAGGTGATAGTGTTCAGCGGGAATAATCTAAGCGCCGGGCGAGATTTCGTACGTAACCAGTTTCCGGGCGTGACTGGAGCTAGGACGCAGGTCACAAGGGATAAAAGCAGCCTCATATTCTTGCTAAGTCAGTTGGTTCCTTGCACATCTACTCACACGGCCCTTCGCCAAGGCCTATCGACTTTTGGAAGAGTATATAAAAAGCGTGTTGGAACTAGCAAAATCTGTCTTGCCTAAGGGCTGCTTTTACAGGTATGAGTACCAGCGCCTTGACTGTAATTCACAGACTGAGAGAGGTTCGGACACGGTGAGAACGAAATGTCGGGATTTGGAGAGCGGCAAGAAGACGGCTAGAATTGTAGCGTGTGTGGGAGTTCGGAAGCCTGTCATTAGTCCGGTGTCCACGAGAGGTGCTTATTAGTTCATTCCCTACACGAGATGAGGCTGCCGCATATCGACCGGCAAGGCTTAGTTGGGATGTAGTCGGGCTGTAAGACTTTTTTTCCCGCCCCCTATTTTGCCGTCTTATTTTCCTGGCCGACGCGACACCTCCATCTGGGGATCTGCCTTGGCTTGCGGGGAAGGGAGGAAATTTGGCTTGATTGACGGGTCGATATAGCCGTGTTGTCCTGTGGCGCCCTACCCCAGTTGTCCCCGGAGTATCACGTGGATCTCCGTTCGCGGAGGGTCATCGTCCAACTTGTGAATTCCCAAGTTCTGCCGCTATCTCACATACTTGAGCGAGTCATTTATAAACTGTTGTTAAGCTGAATGTACAGAGCTTGGGCACGGCTCTCCTTGCAGTACGCAAATTATTGGCAAAACCATCACATCTTGTGGCTCCTTTCGACCTATTCTGGAATCCTTCACTAAAGTCAGTATGTCTAGCACGTACTTCATCCGAGGAGCGACGGTGGTGTCCATCGACCCCGTGATCGGGACCGTTTCTGACTGCGATGTACTCATTCAGGGGGAAGACATCAAGGCCGTCGGTCCAAACCTCGAAGCACCAAACGACGCTGTCATCATCGACGGCACCGATGCCATTGTATCGCCCGGTTTCGTCGACACTCATCGACACACTTGGCAGATCCAGTTACGTTGCGTCACTTGTGACTTCAGTCTGTTCGAGTATTTCCTTCACATCCGCAACAAGTTTGGATCATGCTACCTTCCGGAGGATGTCTATCTAGGAAACTACTGTGGCGCTCTTGAGTCGCTGGATAATGGTATCACCTGCCTCGTGGATCATTGCCACATTCTGAACTCCCCTGATCATTCAGATGCCGCCGTCCGCGGCTTGCAGGATGCTCAAATCAGAGGAGCGTTCTGCTACGGGCTTTACAGAAATCCAAAGTACGCCTGGACACCCGACGGAGTGCTCACGGATGCGGCCGAGCCTGACTGGCGGCTGGACGATGCTAAACGGGTCCGAGAAAAGTTTTTCAGTCGAGAAAATGCAGCAACTGACCTTCTGCGTTTTGGTTTTGCTCCAGCCGAGATTGAGCGCTCCTCTTTGGAACAGAGCATCAAGGAAGTCGAGTACGGGCGCTCACTGGGGGCGGCGGTGATCACGGCACACGCGTCAATGGGAAAGTACGACAAAGGTTATCACCTGGTTCGCAGACTACATGAGCGCAAACTCCTCAAGCCAGATCTGCTCCTGAGTCACTGTGCATCCCTCCATGATGACGAGCTGCAAGCGGTGCGGGAGACAGGCGTATCTTTGTCATCGACACCGGATACAGAGCTGCAGATGGGGATGGGCCAGCCCGTGGCCTTCAAAGCGCGCAAGCATGGCTGCATTTGCAGCATCGGCGTGGACATTGTGTCGAATAACCCTGCCGACATGTTTCAGCAAATGCGCCTCATCTTGCAAGCCCAACGACACAAGGACAATGAAGCGGCAGACGGCTCGCCTCTCAAGGTGTCGCATACGTGCTTTGACGTGTTGACGCTGGCCACTCTAGGCGGCGCCGAAGCGATGGGCCTTAAAGAAGTGGTGGGGAGTGTCACTCCAGGAAAGAAGGCGGATCTATTGATCACTAAGTGTACGAGCACTCGGATGACGCCGGTAAATGACCCGGTAGCGGCGCTGGTGCTGTATGCCAATGCTAGCGACATTGACACGGTGTTTGTCAATGGAAAGATGGTGAAGGAGAATGGCCAGCTCGCCGGAATCAAGTGGCCAGAGGTCCGAAAGAAGTTGGTTAAGTCAAGTAATGATATCATGGAGAGGGCCAGGGCTGCAGATATGGACGAGATCACCCATCGGGTTCTGAGCGTCTATAACCCGGTTGGAGGTTATAATGCTAAGAATGCCCATATCTAGTTCTCACAGGACATAGCTTGCTGGTACCGATTTATGGTAAAGAATGTAGCTCTTAGGTATTAATACTATCAGGGAGCGGTCCAAGATCCTACGCTACCCTGTCCAGCCGCTCGACGGTCGCGCTGGGTAAGAAAGCGAGCCCTGCGCTTATCACGTAGGGGGTCCGCGAGCCGCCCATGGGGCAGCCTAGGAGTGGTGGTCTGGGGCGACCGTGCCCGCTAATATGCCGAGGTCAGCAAGGTCGTGGTCTTAAGGCGGCCCCGCAATCTCCAGCAATCACGCTCTGGGCGTGCTTCCCAAGCTCCCCCGCGTGAAGCTGCTTAAAACGCCATGCATTCTCAGGTCATGGCCACCACTTTTCTTCCGTGTTTCGACAGAAGACTATTTAACCATTTAATCCAAACGCAACTTCCCCTGCCCCCCCGGGGAAAAAAATATAAAATTACCAAGCCTGCGTTGGAGAGGTGGGCGTTCCATCACCGGGCCTTTCATCTTTCTAGTTCGCCTTATTGCTGTCTAGATGTCGCTCCTCGCTGGGGCTGGGCGACCCAGAACAGCCTGTCTTGAATGCAAGACACGAAAGGTAGAATATTTGTCCAAACATGTCGAAATCCAACAGTCGTTCACAATTGCTCAGCTCCGTTGCTCTAGCGAGGGCCCAAGCTGTGCTAGATGCCTCAGGCTGCGCCTCGAGTGCAGATATGTGACCAACAGTGCATCGCGACATACACGGCACCGACAGACATCCGCGACCGACTCATGGGTGGACGCTCCGAGTAATCCCATGCCAAAGGAGCGAGCTAAGCTCTCTTCTGTACCTCCACCTTTAGCTCAGAGCAGTTACATAGGAGTTCCTCCAGCTTTGCTCCGCGACCTGGTCGAAACCTATTTCAGCCATGCTTACAACGCCCCGCTTCTGTTGCATAAGCAGACATTTCTAAGGGAGGTTTCAGAAGGCACGGTCAAGGCCTCTGTTGCACTCGCCGTATGTGCGTTTGCTTCCAAGTGAGACCCCCCCGTGGACATCCACCGTACAAAGAAGCGTTATTGATTGTGGCGCAGCTTCCACCGTAACAGCAATGGAGATCTTCTCCTTAAGAGTAGCGGATTTGGTGTCGAGTGGGCAGAGCGTGCTGGGAAACTCGTCTTCGATGTCATTGAGAGTCCGCAGGAAGACAACGTTATCACTTGCCTAATTCTTGCGCTTTTTTGGTACAACCAGGGCTCATGGCAACGGTCTTATATCCTCAAAGGTATGTTGTTCTGCGAAGTCCTGTTCTACTGGTTTCCCTTCTCCCTTGGCGTCGGATGAGTCCCTGCACCGCAATATTTACTACGGGCCCGGCCAGGAAATGCGATACAAACAGCCCACCTCCTGGGCATGGGGAGACAGCCAAGGCTTGATAGACGATCTCTTAGTTCAGAGTTACGTCGCCGGCGCTTCTGGGCATGCTACTTGATCGAGTGTCACGCCTCGAACTCGACCCACGTCCTGGATGCCTCCGAGCAAATCTACAGCCTTCCCCTCCCGTGCACTGAAGAAGAGTTCGAAAACGGAATATCCGAACAACCGGACGTATTTCTTGCCTGCGAGCAAAGCACTGGTGGAATCTTCTGTGAAATGATAAGAGCCCTCTGGTTCTGGTAAGTTGGGACGAAGGCTATCGGAATTACGTGGCGCATTGGATTGACAGCATTTCAGGGCCCAGGTTTACAGTTTGATCAAGACTCCTGAGCTCCAGGATGACGTAAGTATTCACGACATTGGTTTACTGGACACAAAAATATCAGAGTGGTGGTCTAGAATCCCAGACTGGATGAAGCTCAATCCTGGTGACCTCGCGCGGACGCCGCCGGCATGCCTACCACGACTCTTGCTCGTTCATGCTGTGTACCGTCAGTGTCTCTGTGCCCTTCACTCTTCTATCGTTCCCTTGTTCTCTTGGGGTCACGATGGGAAGAGTTCTCTCCTTGCGCGGCAGATCTCGGCTCAAGTGGCCTATGAGCATGCCTCCGCTGCCTCAGAACTGTTCAGCACCATTTTCGATTATCTACCCGATCCGAATGCAATGCCAAGCTTTGTCGCTTACAATGCTTATTGTGGTTGTGCTATCCAAGTACCCTTTATGAGTTCCCCAAATCCGGCAGTAAGGGAACGCGCGATCCGCAACGTGGAGGCCAACAGAAGAGTTATTCACTTGGTGGCGCAATCCTGGAAATATGCCGATTTACTGGTGAGCCCACTCATATTCCACGACAGCGAGGAACGGAAACACTAAATTGTCCACAGGACCGTTACAGTTCTTACCTCCTGGCCGTGTTCGAAAAGCACCCTGTATCACTGGCTGGAGAACCCAAACATTTGGAGTCAAGCACATTTCGTGAATTACGAGCACCAGCCCCAAGGGTAAGACTTTCAATATTGGCTCACAATCGGATGGTGTGCGAAGACGACTGTTGGAGTCTGCCAGGCGAGGAACCGAAGGATCTTGACATCGAACCCCGTCAGGAGGGTCAGTCTATGAGTCCTTCGGGAGGAGAGCCGCATGCTGGTAAGCCGAATGCTCTGTGTCGGATGGAGGGACCTCACCTCGGTTGAAGAACAAGGCATGCTTACATGTTACGCAGGTGCAATGGTCAACAGAAACTACGCCGCGGCAACTATTATGTCGGGTGAGCCTCAGCTGCACAATCCGACGGTTCAGTTTCAGCAGATATTGGCAGGCTTCGATGATCAACTGCCAGATGCTTCAGGGTCGTTTCTCAGCGGTACCGATATTTTTGTCCCATGGAGCTCGAGCGACGAGGCGAGTGCGGACTTAGCCCTGTTTGACATGGGTGTTCTCAATGGCACGTCGACAGATCTATTATCGTACCCAGGCTAGATCCGCGCCAGCCGCACCCAGCCAGGCGTCTGCGAAGCGAGGTTTCTATGAGACAACTTTGGCCGTGAGGTAACTTATTCTTGTTATATATCTATCTGATAGATCTCCTGATCATTCATTCCCACTCGCGGGAATTTCACTCTTACCGTGCCCCAAATTCTCTCCCAAAACGTCGTCTCCAAGCTTGAGCGCCTGAGAATCCTGCAACACAAACACCATTCTTACCCACTCAGTCTTGCTCGGGTTTTTCCACACGTGCATTGTGCCCCTCTACACCGCCACGTCGCCGCGTTTCATCAAATGCACCTCACCGGAGTCTAAAACCATGTTGACCTCTCCCTCGACAACGACGCCGTAATCGAGGGATTTCGTGCGGTGCATAATACCCTCGCTGCCCGGCGCGAAGTCGACCATACGGCACACGGTGCCGTGGGGTCGAACGAGGCCCAACTTTCCCGAGGACATGACGGATTGGTGGACCGAGATGTCCTGGTCGCCGTTCATATTTACCGGCATCTCGGACGTGGTATAAATGACGTTAAAGCGGGTCTCGGGACGGATATCCTGGAATGTCGCCGGCGAAGCCGTGTGGACTATCGAGACGCCCTGGACATCGTGAGTTGTGACGAAGGTGGTGGGCGTGCGAAGGTTGGGCGGGTGAGATACGTCGTTTATTGCCATGTTTTGATGATGTGAGCGGGTGAGATCACGTAGATGAGGAATGCGATTGAAATGGACGGAGCACGTGAATTTTTCGAGCTGGATCGACGCAGTGCTTGGACATATATTCGTGAGGACGACGGTCGTGGGAAATCTATATCAGGAAGCAAACCAGCGGGTAGTCGGGACATCTCCGTTAGGACTAGCTCCGTGACCTGAGCGGGCCCGGCAGATGAGCGGAATTCTTCCTCCGCTCGTCAAGGGTGGGATCCGTATAGGCCGATTCAAGACCAAGGTCCCTTCGGACGACTCCTCAATTTTCCGCGCCACGACTGATCTCGTCCAACATCCCGGATTATTACGTGTTAGGCCTGCGACGCCTGGGCAACAGGCGTGAACTGGGAAGTCCTTCGACGGCCTGTGGGGACTTTGTGGGTCGGAAAAGAGCGGTATATCTCCCATCAGTCAGGAAACAGCCAGAGTTGACAAATCAACGACAGAACCCTTCTACGCCTTTCGGTGCCTAGACTTATGACAGGTCAGAGGAGGTCGACCACGCTGCGTGCAGTAGTCGTGCTGGAACAGCAGGATAAACCAAGGCCGTACAGGCAAAGGTGTGAAGTAGAATGGAGTCGGCGCTGGCCATAAAGCCATATCATGTGACAAGATTGGTGATGCGATTTTACCATATGACAATATGAGTGCATGCGCTACCGAGAGTAGGTAAAGAGGGTGCATCAAATAACTTGATTCTAGAGCTGCTTGGGCCATAGTAACACTTAATTGTCACTTTGACAGCAGAGGCGCATATCTTGGAGACGCGCAGTATATTCGGAATTCTAGTAAACCAATAAAGGACACGTGAAGCTCAGATAGTCCAAAGGATCTTGGTCAGTAGCAGATGAGGTTTTGGTGCGTGGCCCACTGTCAGAAGCACCCCTATATTCGGTGGCTACGCGGGGTTGAGAAATCTGCTTCGTAGATGTTTTTGTCTATTAGCTTCATCCAAAACTCGGCCATGCAGATATGGTAAGGAGTGAGCCCTGAATCTTTGGCATATGCGGGTACGGCATGCTCACGACAATGTGAGGCTGTCTCTACCGATCAAACTGCCCATCTATAGACGAGGCATAATTGGTCCTGTACACAGTCCAAACCTAACATTGTCGGTTCCAACACCTAGCCTGATGACAATAAGTGAAGCTGACAAGGGGACCTAACAATAGTTCTGGCTTTGCCCAGCCTAAGTGACCAGCTTGGCAGTCCATCTCCTGGCTCTCGCGCCGTAAATGTACATGGGAATCGTGGTCAGGAAAAGCAAGCCCTCGATCAACACCATATACCCCGAGACCTTTGCATACCCATCGCGTGTGAGCCAAGGGTTCACGGCGAAGCTGACGGCAAAAGCGAATGTGTTCTTAAATGCAGTCAAAACAGTGATTGATTCTCCGCTCAAAGGCTTGTAACAGTCGACGACGTATGTCATGCCTACTGCCGGAACCGCACACAGGACACCGTACGTGATGCCCGAGCCGACGATGGCGATATAGGGATCCAGATGATTTCCAAGGCCGCAGCCCCACATCAGAAGACCAACGGGGCCAAGGATGGCCGATGGGATAATCAACCAGAGGCGGAACTCGGGTTCGAAATAGCCTTTCCGGCGCTTGGTGATCCAGTGGACGACCCAGTCACTGGCCGGACCGCCGAAAGCACAGCCAAGGATGGCACCGATCAGATACTGCGGAATGGTCAATGGAAGAGCGAAGTCGCAAGATTTGAGGAGACGATACCGAAATATTGAGGTTTCCCACTCCAAACTCAGTAAAACCGTAGACCTCGGGGAAGGCGGTGGCGTTCGCCGTTTGCTGGAGAACGACCCAGCCCAGGGTGATTCCGTAGGTAATGGAACCCCAGACGACAGCCGGAAACTGGAGCAAGAGAAGTGGTCGCAACCACAAATGCCAGATAGATGTATCCCTGCAGATAAAGTCAGCAAGATAATGGGAAAAAGGGGTCATTACACCCACACAGGTGTGCTTACCTATCGTACCAACCGGTTGTGCCCAGACCTTTAGTCCAACTACCTCGAAGTTGAGATCTGAGCTCAGCAAACTGCGACGCTTCCATGCCCTCGCCAACCTCGCTTGCAAGGGGTCGGCTGAAATTTGTTTCGGCCTGGAAGACGACTGTAAGGAGCAGACAGACTCCAGTAAGAATGGTGTCCATCCAGAAGACCCATCTCCAGTCCGTGTTGTAGTGACCTATCAACCCGGCGAAGATGCCTCCGATGGCTGAACCACCCGCAATCATGAGGCTGCGTCATGTCAGAAAGGTGGAGTCCACGAGCCAGGGGGGTTTGTATTGACGTACGTGTAAAGGCCGACCTTGGCGCCTCGCTCGTGTAGGAAGTACAAATCGGCAACCTAGAGCGGGTCAAAGAGGTGTCGCTCTCAGCTTGGGAATCGTAACCTACGATTGCCACCCCAAGCGCTTCTGAACAGCTTGCTCCCCAGCCTTGGACGATCCGTGCTCCCAACAAGGAGCCCCAGGAGCTTGCTTTGGCAGACCAGATGGCTGGTTCTCCATTAGTATCCAAGCCTTACGCGTGAGATGTGATGGCTTCGACTCACTGGAACCGAAGAAGACCGCGGCGCAGATTACCAGCACTGGCCGTTTTCCAATCTTCTGTGCCAGTGGCACCCAGAACAAATTCTGACAGATGGATCAGTTATTCGAGCTTGTGCTCATATAGACCCAGCCCGTCACTCACCCCCAAACCCAAAGTCAGAATGTTGCAGGTGATCAGGTACGTGGCCTTTGTTACGCTGATATCGAACTCGACAATGATTGGGACAAGAATGGGCGAGATACTCGCGGTGATGTAGTTGGACATGAAAACAAAGAAGCACGTCGCAACCATGACGAGAGCCTTGCGCCAGGGGCTCCATGTCTATACGGAGGTACACGGTCAGAAGACGCCAGCCAAATGAATGGAGCTTCTGTGTCCTTACCAGTGGATCCGCCGGATCGGCGGTTGGACATGGAATGAGATATTTGCCTGTGACCTTGCCATTGGTATCCTCTGATCTCTGTTAATATGTTTGTTCCCTCATTCTGACGGTGCTTTGTACCTCTGTATAAATGTGCAGCCTCTATGAGGCCGTGACTTTGAAGGTTGAGCCTCTCCCCCGACCCAATCTCGAGATGGTCCGCCCAGAGACGAGGGTCTTCCTCCTTGGTGATTTGTGCCATTGTCGTGATCGTCGTTGATCAGTAACAGAAGGTGCGCAGAGTAGAAGTACTATCTCTCCGTACACTAACAGGGATTTCCCTCCTGGCTTTTATAACACGCCAGACGCCATCGATAATGGCAGGGACGTACGCAGAAGCCGATGCTAACCTCCACGTGATATTCCGAAACCCCGGACAAGATCTAATCCTGGAGAACAAGGATCCACTTCATGACGGTTTTGAGGCTGATGAACGTTCGAGGCATTCACAGACAACTAAGCCTCCGACACGGAGAACGTGCAAGGTGATTTCCGAGGCCAAGTCGCGCAGGTATGGGGAGTGTCCGCCAAACACAAGACTGTGCATTCGGCCTGGCTATTAGCTCAAGGGCTTCGAGGCTATTGCTAGGGCCAGACTTGGGGACACAATTCTAGCCTCATGGATACAATGATTGGAGATTCAGGAGCACAGCAGATTCAGACGTATACCACGTCGGACTTGGGGTGGCATACTCACGCAAGGCTTTTGAGCTTTGAGCTCGGACTACCTGCAAGGAGTAATAATAAATAAATCAGTGATCAAGCTCAGGGGCATCAGGGATCGGTAAACAAACCCCCTTTACAAAGGTCGGCCTGGCCACGCGGTAAAGGGCAGCTTTAAGCACACCAAACTAGCGAAACACTGGAGGCACTCAGATTCGACCCGGGGTCTAGATAGTCGCAAATGCCTCGAATGGACAGGAATGAAACGTCGATTCTAGACCAGAGCCTCATCTACACCAGGGGCCTTTGTGTCGTGTGGCTATATCAAAAATAGCGATTGCCCTGGCTGATATCGTACTGCTGCTTCTGCTCTATCCTTTACACCAGGAACGAGACGTTCATACAAAAGAACCCCAAAAGGTGAAGGCATTTCTCCGCGCAGTCAAGAAGGTTACTGACTTCGTCCTGGCTGAGCCTGAGAAAGCCTAGGACGAATATACTGACTTCAAGCCGACCATGGCGACTGAACTGAACCGAAAGATATTTGAGCGAAGCTTTGCCTACTTCTCTCGAGATCTGAAGAACGTCCAGCGTGATTGGGAGAAGGTCACAAAGTACGGCAAGAGCCTGGGTGTGTTGGATACAAGCTTGCAGCTTAATTACAGCAATCAATTTCTGGAATGGGCTCTTGACGCCGAGTCCAACGATCCATCAGACGATCAGAGCATGACGGCTCTGTTACAGAATGATGTGGCTCTTAATGGTGGTTTCCATCGCCCCGGAGGTCTTGAGACAAAGGTCGCGACATGAGTCTTTCCATGGTCCTATAATCTAATAGCTCATTCATTAGGTTAAGAACCTACGACGCTCCTTTCTAGTATGTATCTGCACTGTTATATACAGCTTAACTGGCGCCTAGCCTTGGAACACCAAATCGTTAGAGGTATTTGAGTTCAATCAAAGTTCAGATCTCAGTCTCGTCTTACGCTGTGCCTAACGTTCCACGAGTGTCTGTTGTCGTTCACTAATTCACCATTCACATAGTCACAACAACAAGGAGATGAGGGACCCAGAAATCTACCGCGTACTCAGTCAAAGAATCACACAACACTCGCTACTGTCTTGTTCCTCTTTTAGATGCAATACAGGATTCGTCGCCGCCTCGAACACATCATCGACACCCTCCCCGGTTAGACTCGAGTACTTAAGATAATTAACAGTAATCCGCTTCAGAAATTGTTGCATAACTAGGTGGGCGCGTTCTATCATATGAAGAGGAGCAACAACGGCACTCTAGTAGGGTCTGCACAACAGTACGGGCCGCTGAACATTTTCAATACACCAGCATTGAAATTGGCTTCTTGGGGGACGTTGGGCACTTATTTCAACAAGTGCCCCAACCAGGGACATGATAACGCTGATAGCACATGCTCGGCCCAGGATCCTATGTAGGTAGTAAACGCTATGCTCGACTTTGTTCTAGTTCACCGACAAACCCAGTAAGTCACCTTTGCTTTGTACAATATACCTTGTGAGCCGGTATCCGGCAATCTTTACGGCGGCCGGAAATTTGGGTGATATCGTCCCTGTCGCTCTATAGATGGCTTGATGACGAAGAACCCGACATTAGTGACAATATAGTATGGGGAGTACTCTCGTTCACGCGTGGAACAGCTGGGGCTGGTTCGACCAGCACAAGATCTACGGATATCGAATCCAACAGCTGCAGACATCCTCTATGAGTTCGCGCATGCTGCTAAAGATGGAGAATCGGCTACGGCAGCAGCAACGAGCCTGAATAGTTTTACTCGGACGCAAAATACTGCATGATGCACAACTTGAGCCCGAAGCCGATGTATCCCTCGCTAAATCCAGTGCTCTCGCTCGCTCGATTGTACCATTGGTCAGCCAAGTGACAGCCACAGAATCGTCTCATATGCACACACGCATACATGTGCCAGTAAACCTCGTATTTTCCCTCCTCCACCGACCATGAATCTACTGCTTTTGGGCCCCCCTTGCACTTCCCTACCCCTTCTTGCAAACAGCCATGTGCGTCTTCCAGTCCGCCCTCTGGTGCTCCCTGCGGCAATACGCCACCTTTCTGCAACCCGTGCAGCGCTTGCCCGGCGCGCCGCAGACGTTGCAGGCCAGCGTCCCTTCGATTCCGGGACTGGCGGAGGAGGAGTCTGCGGTCGTGGCGCTGGAACTGGCGCTTGCGCTTGCAGCCGCGGGTTGGGCTGAGGGGGACGGGGCGGTGGTTGGAGGTGGAGGTTGTGGTTGAGATTGCGACTGAAGCTGAGATTCGGACCGCGACGGTGCAGGGGTTGCGTTGCTGGGTTGGCGCGTTGCCGACGAGCTGGGCGAGGAGGCGCTCTGGGGAAGAGGCGGTGTTTCTGCTTCCGCGGCGACATCAACGTTTGGGGTTGTGGCCCAAACGTCATCCTCGTCGGCGGTGGTGCTCGTGGCGGGAAGCTGGCCTTTTGGGGGCCCGGCCCAGTCGTCTGGCAGTGGTCGCGGAAGCGGCCGGGGGGGTGGCGCGTTGTCTTTCGTCTCGTCAAAGTTATTGTCCTCGTCCCACTTGAGTTTGTTCTTCTCGACGTAGTCTTCCCACAGGCGCGTCTCCGTCTCCGTCATGCTGTAGTTAAACCACTGCGGAAACCAGTCTCTGCGTCGGCGCTCGGAGGCAGATAGCAGACCCAGCTCGATCTCGATTTGCAAGGACGCCATCTGCAGGTGGTACAGGTTGGCCGCGTTCTTGTCGGCAATTTTGATTTTGAGATTCAGCATCGCTATGAGAATGTTGAGGAAGAGGACGGTGATGATGATGATGTAAAGCGCGCGGAGTGTGCGGACCGCTGCCGAGTCCTCAAAGGCTTCCAGCGCGCCGTAGTCGGACGAGATGAAGTTGAGGATATTCGCGAAGGACATGGCAAAATTGGAAAAGGGGTTGAGCGCCGAATCGGTGCCTTCGGTATTCCTTAAAAGGAGAAACGGCACAAAGGCGAACCCTGTCACATCGTCAGCTATATGTTCAGCTACAGTTGATATACGTACCCAAAATAATAAAGAAAAGCAACACCAGGAACGAGAAAATCTCCTGGATCGTCTCGGTCAACAACAGCAGCAGCATCCCCACGGGCTTGTAGATGCGCAGCATGAGGATTGCCGCGATCCAGATTAAGAGCGTCGAAAACCCCAGAAACGCTCGCTGCGGCGCATGCCCGGTGGCAATCTGGAAAAACATGGCAAGACCTAGTGACAGGGCGGCACCGTCGACATAGGTGAAGATGGAGCGGAAGAACTGTCGCGGAATACGGTAGGCCTGACGCAGCTTGACTGAGAGAATAAAGCACGAGGCCGCAGCCTCAATTGTCGCCAGCAGGATGACCAACCGGCCGATCCGGTCCTCGGTGCGCCCATCGCCTCCCGTCAGGAGGATCCCCACCGCCAGATGGATCACGAACAGCACCAGCATGGGCAACGCGGTCCGGGTCAGATAAATTTTGAGGCCAAAAGTGCGCATCTTCCAGGCGAGTAGCTTCCCCAGCCACACGACCTTGAGATAGGTCAGTTGGAGGTCCCGATCCTTCATCTCCAAGATTTCCTCAACCAGCCTCGTGAAAGGGCTGGCCGGGCCCTTGCCCGATTCCGCCACCGACGTCTGGAGCCGAGACTCCCACCTGGGGAACTTTTCCTTGCTGTACGGGGTGGTCGCGAGTACAAACGACCAGAAGGGGTCATCGCGGTCGGAAGGAAAGGATGCCCCAACCGGAGGAGGCTTGTACAGCTTGTTGCCAAAGGAGCAAAACCCAGGTAGTGGCAGTGTCAAGAGCTGCTTGTTCGGTTCAGACTCCACGACCTTGGTGCTGACGCCGAAGAGCATATGGATATATCGCCAAATGACTTCCACTCGTCGACGCCACTTGTACCACTCATTGCCATAATCCACCGCCTTCGCCTTGGTCGCGCCCCTCTTGACTTGCACCGCACCGACATCGATGACAGCCCACGGATACAGCGCAACGAAGCGCATGAAGGAAAGCGTGGCGCCGGGGCGTGCTCTGCACGCTATCGGGAGCGCGCAGGTAACTGTTACAGAATTATCCAGTAGCCTGATTCGATCCTGTCGAATGCGGCGGAAGAAGGCGTCGATGTGAATGGTCTGCTGCGACCGATAGTCCGAGTTGCAAGCCAAGGCGAAGGTACTGGGGAAGAGCGGGTTTGCATCGTCGTAAGCTCTGTCGTCGTAGATACTGCGGAAATAAGGCCCCAATGTGTCGGCGTAGCGGCCGCCACCAAAGAACATGTCATTGGGGTTGCCTTTGCGGAGCCCACGAAGGCCGAATTCCTTCCACAGGAGATACTTTGGGAGCACGTAGGCGGAGCGGGTACGAAGACCGTAGTTGATCTCATCTTGCACGACCAGCGTGTTGGGCTGGAAGTATGCATACATGTTCGTCGACGAGGAGATGGCTTGGTTAGGAGTGGTAGACCACCCGCCAGGCATCGTGACGTGGGCGCTTCGGTGGATGACAAAAGTGTCATACCAGGCATCCTCCTCGAGAAAGTGAGGCGACATCAGCGTCCACCGAGGGATGGGCATGGGGGCCCCAGAGTACGACGAGCAGCCCTCGCGCATCGTGTACACTCTGAGGACGTAGCGGCCCTCGAGGTCGTAGATTTCAATGTGTTCCATCTCATCTTGGGAGATCTTAATGTCTGTGGCGTAGAGCACCCGAACAATGTCCATCCCCGAACCGGATGAGCTGGCGGCTGGCCCGATCGAAATCAGGTGGTATTCGTGCTTCATGACTACTCCAAAGACGCTGACCCGCTTCTCCGGGGCCCAGGGGTACGTGAAGCTGAAAAGGTGCGGCACGAAGAAGCGACGGAGCTCTGGGGTATTGTCTTGCTTCCACGACGACGATTGGTGGGCGTAGACGTTGACGTAGAAGTCGAGCTGGCGTCTGGCGTCCTCGCTGTTGGTGACTGTGGTCGGTCCAGCAGTGCGCGGGATGGAGAATTCGTCGTTGCGGTCCATGATACCGGGCTTCCACTCGAACTTGGCCAGAGGCATCACTTGTTTGCTGTCCACTAGGTCCGGCAGCGCAGCAATCCGCTCGCCGATGTTGTCAAAGTAAACTTCGAGGGCCTTGATCTTCTTGAACACCTCTGGCATGGCGATCAGGACTCCCTTCATCCCAAACAACCGCAACAGGCCTTGGCGGTCGCGGGTGAAGTCGGCTGGACTCATGGCAAAGACGTTGAGCCCTGTGGTCTCATGGAATCCAATCCGCAAAGGGACGTATTCTGTCCAAGTTGCGTCTTCGATCGTCTCATGATGGAGCAGTTGGAGGTTGAACGTCGACAGCACGTTGACGACGACCATCGAGTCGTTGACGGTGACCACAGTAACGGTCTTGCACTTGGGCGAATAGCGGACCTCGTGGATCTGATCCGCAATGGCGTTCTTCATCTTTGTCTCCTTGCCGTAGAGCAACCAGGTCCGATACGTGCTGTATTCAACGCCAGGCAGTCGCACACTGCCCAGGGGCCTTAAGGACAGCTTGGTCAGGTCCCAGTGGTGCAGCATCGCCGCATCGGGTTCGACGTAAACGAGGTGCGCATTGTCTGGCGACACGAAGCAGCTTCTGCCGCCGCGACTCGTGATGGAGTCGATGCCGGCAAAGTTCCAATGCAATCGCTCGTCTGATGACACGATTAGTGGCGGGCTGTTCCTCTGGTGGTCGTCGCCGCCGAAACTCGAAGTGTCGATCGCCATGTAGGTCGGGCCTTGAAGCCGCAGATGGGGTAGAAGACAGACGTTCCTCATCTGGTAACCATCGCCAAAGCCAAACGATTCGGCTTTCACGCACGACAGATGTCGGATCGAGTAGGCCTCGACAACCTTGGCTTGTCCATTCCTCCCGAATTTCTTGCCTGAGCGGACATAGAAGAGGTACTCGCTGTCTTCGGATAACGTGCCAGTACTGATGGTGTAACCTAAGCTCGTGTCAGACGGGGGCTTTCTCCAAGTGAACCCGTGCGCATTGACGAGGTACGCCCTCGTTGTGCTTCCCTTCGGTCGGTAGACGAGCAAGACGCACTGCCCATCTTCCGTAATACCACCGTGGATCGCGCCGTAGTCGTAGGAGGTGACATAGCCATCCGTCGTGAACTCTGATTCAGGCGCTTCGTGGCTGGTGGACCACTTCTCTGCGAATTCCTCGTCGAGGTGCCAGACGGTGACCTTGATCGTCCTGTCTTGGGCGTTGGCCTCTACCGTCGCGATGTGCGAGCAACCTGCGGAAACAAAGACCGCAAATGAGACATCGGCGGCGGCCCTCTGGAATTCTATAATGGCATTCGCCTTGCAGAACCGGTTCAGATCTCGTGGAATGTGGGCTTCCTCTCGAAAGTACCACTCATTCGCGGTCGTAAAGATCACCTTCTCATGCGCTGGGCGATGTGTAGCGACGGCCATTCTGGCGCCAACGGTGCAGCTGCACCGCTGGCCGCCTCGAGAACGATGTTTACCTTAATAATGCTTTCCAGGAGAAAGGCAAATACTATCACCGTTAGTCAAATCCGCCTGGCGAATTTCCCACCAGTCGTCTTCCAGTGCGGCGCGTCTCAGCCCCGGCGCTTGCAAGGATCCAGGTGAACGATCGGCAGACTAGGGACCGGTCTCAATGCATGCCCCTATGATGGGTGAGCCGGGGTGAGCAGGGGGTGAGCACAGCCTCGTCTCAGCGAGGGTGAGCTGGATATCAAACTACCCCCTCTTGGCATCTTGCGTGGCGTTTGGCAAATCTGGGACATCGGCATGGACGACATTTCTGAATGAGCGCAGCATTCACCGCTGATCCTGGATCCATTTTCACTGAGCAATCGCGACCGCGCTCTGGCCCGCGAAACAGGTCGTTATAAGAGGGCGCGCAATGCCTATCCAGTATCTCCACGAGCTCGTTTGTTCCCTTTTGCAGCTGCTTCAACGTCTCCAGAAGAGTCATCTTGGCTGATTCCACGATATTCAGCGTGGATGTGCTGAGGCGGCGCTCTGAGCACCATAGGAAGAGCGGAAGATAATGGGTTTACCTGAGTAGTGAAGCAAATAGACAAGGCACTCAAAGTGCTGTGATGACGGCGGAAAACAAAGAGAGTGCAAGATTGTGCAGCAGGTGACAGAACACCCGTGCTGGGGTAAAGCAAGCCGTGGATAAAGGAGCGCGGCGGGTTGGAAAATTGCTGTAGTGCAAAAAGTCAACAGTCGTTTCTTTGTTCCTCGATTACACTATATTCAATCAAAATGTTCTGATCGAGGGGCAAGCGCTACGAGGCTGTGCTTCGCTTAAGCTATTCATCGGATGGAATCTCTGACGCGATTCCATCCGATAGAAAATCTCATCTCTTCCATTCCATCCGAGAAAAGACCCGCTCCCAAAGCTCGTTCCGTCAATTCCAGCTTAATTGGACTCATCCACATCTTCTGCCCATCCGTATCAACATAATCAAGTCTTCATGTTCGATATTGTCGCAAGGTAAAGCTCTATCAGACAGCACGCCAGCCCTGTTATCGGAAATTTGTTGTGTAGCTTTCCGCAATGTTTAGCAAGAAAAAGTGAAAACCCGGTTGAGTAATGGAGGCTCCAAATGCCCGATTTGATGTGTTTGGCGTAAAGTGACAAGGGTGTTTTTCCTTCATGATTGACTCGAGTGAGAAAAGGTATGATGGTCGTCTGACCTCCTTCCGTGAAATGTCGTAAAGCTGCGCAATCAGCAAAAGCCGTCCCAACAAGGCCAAGTCACATAATTCATCAGTGCCCCCAACGCCGAGGCGCTGTTCATAAAGCCATAAATGGATAAATTCCACGTGTAATCATTTCTCTGCCTTCTCTTTCAAACGCCAGAAAAGCATGAGTTTGCTTAGTCTGTTCGTTTTCTTTCTGTTCTTTTCGTCCGTGGCAGCGTTGTCTAGAACGCTTTCGAACTTGAGTTTGCTGCCATGGGAGGACCCAGGGATGAGGCGGTTGAGACTGGCCAAGCTCGAACGTTTCCATGCTTGCTGATTGTTCGATCTGGAAGTAGATGGGTCAATCATGGATGCCGACCGTTGTTCGACAGAAGATCTTGTACCCGCACTGCTGGAGAATCGTGGCACGGCACCGCTGGAAATGCTGTCACTTAAGGACGGTAGATCGTCGTTGGATGCGCGCAGAATCATGTCAGGGCTTGGTTCTCCTAGGAATCTAGACGGCCGGGAGAGCGTATCGAAAGAGATATGATCCGCATCAGGTGAGGACATCATTGAAGCTGAGGTTGTGCGTCCGTCTGTGGAGGAAGCGTAAAGTGACTGAGGTGCCGGATATGTGAAAGCCATAGGTGAAGACATGGGTCGCTTTCGAGGTTCGAAATGCTGGAATATCGGGGCCTCGATTGTCGAGTTGGAGGACCTCGCATCCACCCGAGCAATGTCGTCTTCCGAATCGACAATAATGACACCATTGCCGGACTCCTCATGGATGAACAGACCAAGGCCATCTGCAGCTTTCGCTTTGGGAGATCCCGAGGGAAGGGAGACTGTAGATTCGGCCTGACTTCGACCATCGATAGGGGTGATCTGTGCTGCATTCTCTTCAGCCAGAAAATTGTCTTCTTCCTCTTCGTCGAAGACATCTTCAGAAAGGGAAGCATTGCTCCCATAATGGTGTAAGCCGAAGATGTTGCGATTGACAGCGGGCATAATTGGTGCTGACTCAGTTCTCCTATGGATTGTACCAAAAGCATCCATTGTGCCCCTCCGTTCGCTGCTATGAAGTTTTGCCAGCCTTGAAGCTTGTTTGGCATTGCCATCTTGTCCGAACTTCTCCTCGCTTCCGAAAGGGCCCAAAGCAGCGTCCAGGTCAATGGACGGACTGGGGATTTGGTCTTCGGATTGACCCGACGGCCAGTGTTTCAATGAGGCAAGGTTTGCTGCAGCAGCTCGAACCCTGGTTGCGACAGGCGAGGGATTGCGAATCACGACCGTATCATCCGCGTCAAAAATCTCATTTAGCCGATCACTGGGAGTTCTTGTTAAAGGAGGTGGCATTGGATGGTGTTGTTGCTTGGTCTTGCTAGATCGCTTTTCTGACTTTCTGGAGAAAATTCCAGACGTCCAGGTATGATATTTCCGCTTCTTCGTGATAGATCCGCCTGATGAAGTCCGGGGCCTGAGTCCAGTCCTTGAGCCCTGCAAAGCGGAAGTCGGAGACACAAACACATCCATAGGGTCTCCTCGCTCAACTTTGAGAGTGGTTGATGGTGAGCTACTGCCGGAATGGTTAAACCAGAAATATTTCTTCTTGTTAGGAGGACTGCAAGCGCTTAGAGTTCCAGGTGATCCCGAAGCGGATAGAGGGCGTTTTGGTAGATTGATCACAGACAAAGTCTTGGTCTTGTCCGACGCCATTCCGGGAGACAGTGTAGAAAGTGCGTCTGCTGTTTGTGGTCTCTCTGGCGAAATCATCGAATCGTGTGACGGGCTGACAACGAACGTTGGACGCGGGATTGGACTCGCGATTGAATTGATGCTGCCGGATAAAGAATGTCCTCCCCGAATAGTTGAGTTGCTACCTTCAGTCTCGGAGGAAATCATGGATAACGGTCTGGGTATGACGTCGACATGGTCGGAAAAGCCGACACGAGGGCGGACTCCAGGGACACTACCCCTACGTCGAGGAGATGAAGGAGGCGTCTTCACAACACTTGACATTGATTGCCGGGTCAGCGGGCTAGCACGAGAGAACGGGAATACCTGTGCGCCGTCGGATGGAGTGGTTGGTGTCGAACCAGCGCGCGCCTTTGCCACAGCATTCGCCTTGATCAACTCGGATGTATCAATGTCGGAGACCGACACAGCTTGGGAACGACGGTGGGCATGTCCCCTTGCTCCAGATATCGGTGGGTGCGGACGATACTCGGGCTTCTCAGGGCTCGTGTTGACCAATTGGGGCCCATCAGTTCCACCACCGCCCACAAACTCACTTCCACCTCTTCGATGACCACCTCGAGGTGGTTGTTGGACATCAGCGAAGCTTGGTTTCGTTGGACTGGGAGATGCCTGTGACGATGTTGAGTTTGGAGCAAAGGTGAATGCAGGCAGAGGCGCAGGTTTAGCAGAACGAACAGCACGCTGCTGATTGAGAACCATCTCTTGAAGAACAGGATGAGTCGGACTTGGACTTCTCTCGCTTGGTAGGCCGGCACCTGGGTTGAACTTGAAGTCGGGGAGCGGAGGGGGCCTAGCAGAGCGACGAGCGACCTCAGCAGCCATGCTGTTGGCTCGTTGAGTCGGTGAATCCATTCCTTCTATTTCTGTAGCATTCTCAACCGCACCGGGGTTGAAAGAGAAGATCGGTAGAGGAGGAGGAAGAGCATTTGGGTTTCGAGAAGGTCGTCGTCTGTGGGCTTGCGACGATCGAGGAGAACCGGGAGTTGAATCGAAGGGTGACAAGGCTGGTACTGAAGCAGGCAGGGAGATGGAAGTCATAGTTTAACAGGGCAGCCACCCGACAATACTAGTATTGGTATTCTGGCCAGCAGGAAGGTGCAAGGTAGAGAAAGTCGAAGGCGTCCCGGCACCTGCGAGGTTGTGTCTGCGGCCTGGCTGCAAACGGAGAGACTGCCACCATTACAGGATTGAAGAGGCGATAGAGGGTCGGTAAAATGAGCGACTTGTACAAAGGTATCTAAAGGAAGTCAGGAGCTAAGCTCTCGTCGAGTTGTTTGCTTGTAGTGGTGGTTACCTCAAAAACAAGTCTGGAGCACAGTTTCAAAGGCCGCAGTTGGACTGAAATTGGAGATCGGCAGACCGAAGGGATGGGAAATTGGCAGTTGTTGAAATGAAGGAGTGGACGGCTACCTGGAAGAAAGATCCATGAAAGACCTTTCTTCAATCAGGAGCCACAAGGCTGATGAGGCCCTTTGAGGGAGTGAGAGAGCGCGGTGCGAGGGAGGAGAGTGAGTAGAGGTGAGGTACGGATTGCGAAAAGAGGATGGGAGGGAAATGGGAGACGGGGAGATGGTGGATGGAATTGAAGGGACAAGAGGTGAATTGGGTTTGGCTTGGTTTGGCCTCAGCAGCCAGCGAGGCACAGTGGCCTGTGGGCGGCGGTCCACCGGGAAACTGGGTCGCTAGGCCAGACAGGCCAGGTTGCCTGGCTAGGTGATGACAACTTGTGGATGAACAATTGGGCTTAGGCTGGGGGGCGCAGATTTTAGGCATAGTCAAGCGAGCCCTAGGCACCCCATGAGGTACTTAAGTGGCTTCAGCAGCAGTAGCGGCAGGCCACCAGTCCCTTTCCAGGCTGGGACCTGCGTTGGGGTTTTCTTGCTCACGATGTGGTGGACGAACTCTTTTCTGCTGGCCATCAGGTGGCAACAAAGCAACGAGCGCTGGTCAAATAGACCCGCTCCGCTCATCATGCTCAAGTGCCCAGGCGCACTGCACGATACTCTCCTAGGTACACAATTCTTGCTCGCCCGACAGAGCAGATCATGAATGAATTGCCAACTTGACCGCCAGGCCGGAACGGCGACCACCTCATGCGTTGGCAGGCAGGACTTGAATGAAGCCCATGAAAGGAGGTGAGGTGCCCCCGTCCAATAGGCCCAATCTTTACGAGATTGCCCGCCCTTGCAGCTGTTTTCCACCCTCGGAACCTACTGCCTCTTCTTGTGTAACCTGCCATCCTAGTTGGATCTTGCCTGTGCATAGGATTGATGTACACAACAACTGCCAGCTGCCGGCATGGCCCGAAGATGATATTGCGTACCTGTTGGTCCCTCGGCTGCATAGCGAAGCTGAAATCGATCTTCAGGATCAGCGCAAAAATGAACGGCGTGGCCCCTGCTTCTCGACTAGTACTTGGGTACTTAGGACCTGTTCCTGGGCCGAGTCCAAGCTCGTGCGCTTATGCAGGAACTCTCAACCCCGGATCCAGGTCAGTCGCCAACTGATAGGGAATAGAGGCTTCCCATCTGGCATCCAGACAGTTCCTTCGATGCGCCATGGTCGTATTCGACAGCCAAGTCGTCCCTGCAACCATGCGTTATTCGCTGGATACAGCCGTCGAATCGGCTCGACCGGCTCAGGCGATCCTGACATGTGAGCAGAAGCCATTCATCTCTCGGAAATCTAGCAAAAGATGCAAAACCTAGAGGATGCACACTGAAACTCGCTTGGTGTGGTCTCCTCGACAACGCTCAGAATCTCGGTTACTGCTGGATAACAGATAAGCCATCGCTCCATCAATTGAGCTCCCCACAGAGGCCTCGTGCTTCATTGTCATCAGAAGGTGGGTGGGAACTCTGGGGCTAGGGCTAGCACGAGCTGACCGCCAAAGCTGAAATTTTGACAACCAATGAATGCCGAAGATGGTCTTGAACCACATCTTCCTTCGAGCCAGCCCGAACCACTCGGCAAAAGACTGGCGGACGGTCGACCTGGTTAGTGTTCATGCACACATTCTGCTCATGCCACGGAAGCATCCTGCAAGGGCATGTTACCGCCTTGTATGATAGAAAAAAAAAGGGGGCCTAAAGCAAGAAAACAACATCTCCTGCATGCGTATCCTGCAGGCTCAAATACTACATTCGGTTCTACTTCTCATGCTCATCCAACACCACTACCTGTACCGAGTACCCAGTACTTGCATCAAGTCACCTCACATTATGAGGTACCTAACCTGATCCGTCCACCCAAGCTCGGCACCTGATTCCCGATGACACCTAGAAACTTGGCGCTATTGGGCGAGACCCTTTTTTCTTTTACGTGAATGCAATATACTCAATATCAACGAGGAGTCACTCCTCTTGCCGCATGCCAGCATATCTGGCAGGTCTATTGGAAACACAACAAGCCATTCAATCTCGGATTTTCCCGCGACGGCTCGCTCACATTGTGCAGCAACGGGCGCGATTTCTTCGGTGACACTGCATTTCTAGAAAACCCGGCTTGGGGATTTGTGAACCTTGACTTTTCATCGCGACTAGCTCTGCCGCATGAACCAATGAAATGGCAACAGCAAGGAAGCAGAAAGGAACAGGCAGCCGGACACATCACGCTTCTCAACCCCGCCGCGGTGGCGGCGGTGGCGGCGGTGGCGGCAGCGTTGGTGTCACCGCACAACAGCATCCTGAGCCTCGTGGCTTGCATTTCCCAGCCGAATTACAGCAGCTGATTCTAGACGTATTTCGACGGGCGTTTCTATTCGATCACGAGCAACTCGAGTTGAAATCCACCATCCAGGAGGTCAAAGGCCACCTGTTCCAGCGCGATTTTGCTCGTGCATTTGCCAAGCCAGAATACCTCGATGCATATGCGCTCAGGTGGAGCGCTAGCCGCGCCCTTGGCTACACGAGCGTTTTCCTGCACCACGACTTGCAGAGAGTGTGGCATGGACTCGCCGAAACTGCGGCCACGGCTCTGAGTACGAATGCGAATTCTATATCGAAAGAGGCACATCTTCCACGTGCGAACGGCGCTTGTAGCGTAGTTTGCATTGGAGGTGGCGGAGGCGCAGAGGTGGTTGCATGTGCGGCTGCAGCACGTACACTCTCACTCCCATCAGGCAGACTGACCGTCCACGTCGTTGATATCGCAGACTGGTCAGCGTGCCTTGAAAAATTGGAGCAGGCACTGTGCACGCCGCCGCCCTTATCACTTTACGTCTCTGAGAGCGCCAAAGCAGCGAATAAACTCTTCACTACGAGTGATGCACTCTCCCTCCGGGTTACCCAACATGACATCCTCGCTATGGATGAGGCTGGCCTGCTGCAAAATACCCTGTGTCGAGTGCATCTCTGTACAATCATGTTCACGCTGAACGAGCTCTTCTCGGCCTCCCTTGCGCGGACGACGGCATTTCTCTTGGCGCTTACAGATGCTATGTCGCCGGGCTCCTGGCTTCTCGTCGTGGATAGTCCAGGGAGTTACTCTGAAGTGAAAATGGGGTCCGGTTTCAGTGCCGGAGAGGGACAAGCAGATGCGAAGACCCAGACAAGGCGCTATCCGATGAAGTGGTTGCTAGACCACGCGCTTCTGGAAGTCGCTGGCAAGCAAAATGACGAGGAGGGCAGTACAAGTAAGTGGAGGAAATGTGTCTCTGACGATTCGAGATGGTTCAGGTTGAGCCAGCAACAGCCCCTGAGGTATCCCGTTGAGCTGGAGAATATGAGATATCAGATCCATCTCTATCAACGGATTCAGCCGGCCGACCGGGATGGGGAACGGCAAGGCTAGTTAGGAGCAGTAGCACTCGCTGAGAACATGCATTGAGCAAGGAGACACGAGAACTAATCTTCTTTTGCACTGAGATTTTCAAAGGACTCTGGTAAGGACCTATTTCTGTCCCTAGGACATGGCCGTCATTAACTTGTCGGTAGCTACGATCTTTGATATGTGCCCTGAACGAGTGCAGAAAACGGAATCCCACTCCCATGAAAGGTCCCATTATGGTCTCGAAGACAGGAAGGAGGGGCAAGCTGACCACCAAAGGCGCAGGCTCGTGATCAGAAGACGTTCGTCTGCCTTGATTCCAGTCCAGGTCTGGAGAAAATCTCCATCCCTTCTCCAAGCGGGGCCGGGTTTGACATGTCACTCAACCATCTCATCCATCTCATCCGATCCCATTCCGTAGACCCATCATCGACCTCTCCTTTTCCAGACCATTTCTCGGATCTCTGACCTTTTCCGTTACATGACCACGTATGTCTGATGCCTTTCTTGTGCCCTGCCCGATCGATGTCTTGTGCCTGGCTTCGAGGTCTCAATGCGAGTCCCACTGCGGGAAGGGAGGGAGGAAGGGCGGGCGAATTTAGTCCTCATCCTCATCGCCCTCGTCGTTGACGACGTTGAAGAAGCGCAGCTCGTAGACGCCCTTGGAGGTCGAGACCACGCGCAGCCAATCGCGGAGCTGTTGCTTCTTGAGGAATTTCTTGGTCCTGGTCGCACACACAAAGTCTCGTTAGTTGATTGAACTTTTCCACATCGCACAACATGATTTTGTCACAGGGGAAATAGATTGCCGTATGGACGGACAGACAGATGGACGGAGGGAGAGATGTTCTGTGTAGGGCTGTGTGTTTGCAGGACCGCCATTCTTTTTTTCTTGGATGGGTTTTTGCTTACAGGTATTTCAAGTAGCGGCCGGAGAAAGGGATGTGGGTGACGACCTCGATCTTGCCGTCGCCGATCTTGCTGATGGCGACGTTGTCGCCCAGGTTGCCCGTGCGGCCCTCGACCTTGATGCGGTCGTGCAGGAAGTTTTCAAACGCCGAGAGGTCGAAGATCTTGTCCGACACGGGCTGCGAGCAGTTGATCGTGTACTATTCCCGCCAGAGGACGTTAGCATGGAAACTCCGCGTTCTGCTCGTCTGCATTGGGTCGTGTATTGAGTGAATAGTGTAAGACATCCACATGCGCATGCGCATGCGGACGTGGATGTGGATGACAATGCGTTTGTGTGTATTTTGCGTGCAAGAGGTTCTCGTTCACGCATCAACTGCGCTGGCTGAACTGCATACCTTGTTCGTGACCTTCCCACCCTTCGCGCCGGTCTTGCCCTTCATCGCGACCTTCTGAGCCGTACCACGAGCCTATATCTCACAAGCACCTCCCCCCAAAGAAGGAGGGAGACAAAAACCTTAGCCTACTGCACCCCATCGTGTATTATAACATGGGGACCAGCAAAGCGGTTCGGTTGGGTCGTCGGTCGGTCGGTCGGCCGGTCGATTTCACCTGACTGACTGACTGACCGCCCACGCGTGCAGCCCGATAGCATTGGAACTTACTTTGACGGATGGTGCCATTTCTGCTTTTTCCTCTTTTGGGGGAAATTCGAGGTCGCAAAGAAGTCGATATCCTGCGCCTTTGGAAAGTGAATTCTGCAATCAGCGAGAGAGGAACTTTTGGATGCGGAGAGGGATCAGAAACCATGCCAGCAAGAGAAATTTCGGATTTGTGGATTGAAAATTCGCCTTACTTGCCCTTCTAAGATTCAAGCCTTGGCGCCGAGGCCCCCACAATAATCACCCCCCCTTTTTTCCGGATGAAGTTACTCGGTACATTTTGTCTTTGCTCCCTCATCGCCATCGGCGCCAACTTCTCCAGATGCAATTCGCATCACCATCCCGCCATCCAACACATGGCGGATGCCGCCCCACTGGCGCCATTCCGAAGCCAATGCCAATGCCAATGCCACTATTATTACTGTCGCCGCCACTTGCGGAAGCGTGAAATGCCTGTTCGGCTCTCTGCGCGTCTCCGTTGACACTGGCCTATGTGGCAGCTATGATAAACTTGGTCCCAAGGGCATGAGGGTAAGTACATAAGATTTGCGCCCGGTCAGCGCGTGTCGTGGGGCCAACTAGACGGGGAGGGATCCAGAAGTTCCGCTCACCGTCGACCTGGTGGCGAAGGATCATGCTCGTTGCCGGAACACCAGCAGCGCCGTCATCGATAGAGCCATCTTCCCGTGGCTGTCTTCCACGCCCTGGTGGTTAAGAGCTCTATTCGCGACTCTTGCTGTCGTGTTATCCCCCTGGAGGATCAAGCTCCTCAACCTAATGTTGTGGGTGCAACTGCAGACCATCGTTCTTCGCCCATGACTTCCACGTCGACCATGGCTACATACACGCGGCGTGGCCATCGATTGTGCAGCCATTTGGTAGTATTCAGCCTGCTTGGGTGAACCGCTTGCACATCCAAAGTTTCTCCATCATCACAAGGGCGGTAATGACATTGACATATTGGGCTGAAACACTTGTCCTGGGAATGCAGGGGGAGTATGTCGAGTATTATACTCCGAGGAGACTATGCGGAGACGAGAAGTGCTAGATGCTCGATGACTGACGATGATGAATTTATTGATGCTATTTACAAGTTACAGGGCGCTATGGTTGTCACCTGGCGAGGTGTTTTGAGGATCAAACCGTGCTAGCGAGCTAGGTATTGGGCAGTCAGGTTTTTGGCTCCCGAGTAATCTGGGTACATATTATAGTTTAACATATACGCCAATGGGCATCTTTCCCAGCACGAAGAAAGCACCTAGGTACACAGCTACGAGCAGCCTAAGTAGGCTGTCATGGCAGGCCAAGCATCACGAGTCCGAATAGTACATTGCACATATCACCAGACGGTGACCAGCGTATCCGACTTCAATCACAATATGAATACCATTTGCTAGCAATTCAAGTTGAAGCACAAACGTACTCCGTACAAGAAGGGTCGACGTCGTCGCTAAGGACGCACACATCACAAAGTATCAACCAGCCAATCCGCCCATTATCGTTGCTTAAGCCAGATATCATCCGTCTTTGGTTCCTTGTTGTTCCTGTCCGCGCCTCGCCATATCATGCCGAGTCCAATTCCTGTGGTCGAGGGAATACACAACATTTTCATGGCCGTCAAGATTCATGCTCAGTTCGAGGTTACACGATAACCACGCCATTCGTAGCAGTCCAGATGTCAATGTACATGTCTCCTGTTGGGACGAGTGACTCCATAATTCGCCAATGCCTCTCTTTTATCGCTGTTGCCGGTGTCTCAGTTAGGACGCGGTTGTCCTCCATCATGTCATGCAGTAGGGTCATAACGAAATGTTCAGCTGGTCATGAAATACGCAGCACTACCGCTTAACACCAACTGGTCCGTGACTGGCACTGCCAACACGTCCACTGGTCTTCCTGACCTTCATCTTATCCTCAACGCCGCTGCGGCGTGGTGATTCCCTCAGCGATCGGGTCTTCGAAACGCTCATGGCACCCATTCCACTAGCAGATCGTGGAGTCTTTGGTCGGCCAGCTGCATTTGGACCCTTCTCACTCACCGTGCTTAGTTTGAGATTTTCTTGTTCCTGGGCGAGTTCATCCCAGATGGCATTTGTATCCTCTATTTGGAAATTGATATCACCATCATCCTCATAGATACCCATCGTGCCACCCACATCGACGGTCTTGGTCATGGTTGTCGTGGTGGTAGTGTATGAAACACTGCGAGCTTTGCCCTTGCTGCTGGGACTCTTGCTTTGACTTCGACGAGATGCTGCTCGCTGTAAAATGAGCTCCTCTTCGCTTTCTGCACCATTTGTACTGTGTCGATGTGTCTCGACCGTTGTCACTTCGCTCTCGGACCTGTTGCCATTGATGCGCATAGTACCCGAAGTTGATCGAGCATATGGGTGACTTCGAGGGTCCATTCGAGCATACTTTCGTGGTTGACCGGGCGTTGGAGCTGGAAGGTTTTCATCCTGATAGACGGCAGCATTCGACACGTCGTTGCCGTCGATTTCACCCAGAGCAGTTCTCTGGGCACTAGAACGGTCCGGAGTTGCAGTCTGCGCTCCACTTGGAATACGCATGGGTGTTTTCGCTGACATCGCACGAGGCGTTGAGGGTTTGTTCAGTTCCATCTTTGCCTTCCACTGATCTTCCAAGTACCATTCCCGGAACTGACCTTGGTTCAGATGGAGCCAATGTTGTTGCGGCCCGACCACCATTCCCGGACGCATGAACCGCATGAAAGAAATCACTTCGTTTGCGGTGAAGCCATGGCGATAGATCAAATAAGCTCCAATCAAGCACCCAGTTCTCCCGAGACCGGCCTTGCAATGAACGGCAATGGCTTTACTCTTGGCAATAGCGTCGTGGGCCAGCTTGATGAATTTGCGGACAATTGGAAGGGCGGGACAGGTTCCATCCTCAAAGATCATATCAATGTGTTCAATACCAAGAGCAGTAAAGTATGTTGGGCAATAAAGCTCGGAGTTGAGTCGCACAACCAAACCCACGTCCCGTTGGACGAAATGCGTGAGGACGTTTTTGAAGGGTTGGGGTATTCTGGCACGCTGGATCTCCGGGATGCAAGAGGGAAGTGTCGCATAGGCTGGAGACGAGATGGGAATAGGTGTGGTGGGCTCAGATTGAGGAGATGCTAAGGCAACAAATTGGGGGCAGATCCAGTTGAAATCTCCCTGGTCAACTCGTTCGAATCGCTCGTATCTACGCATGTTAGCTTCATCTTTCCGAGCATGGTCAATCCACGTACTCTTCGAGATTGAACTCCTTGAGCTGACACAAATTTTCTTCTTTGGCCTTCCAGACGCCATATACTACATCCTGGATATTGAGAATGAAATCCGCCTGACTGTATCCGGCGTCTCTAAAGGGCATGTATGGAGGATCGGCTTGAGCGATGGGCGCAAGAGCAAGGTGAGGAGGCCATGCCTGGATCAGCACCATGTAGCAAGCGACCAGACATGCGGCGTTTGCTCGACTCCTGGCATCGGCCCTACTCCAAAACACGACGGCCTTGTCGTTGTTGGCCGGGTCACCCAGGATTTCGTGGAAATGAACGGCGAATCGATAGAGATGGCCAATGTGCAGGGGCCCGAAGTCGGCGTGAAAGGCATTGTACAGAAGAGTGTCGTCGATGGTGAAGTAGACTGGAGGAGGTCGCAAAGTGGCAGGAGTGGGACCTGAGAGCGCTTTGGAGGACTTCTTTTGCGGCGATTTCTTTGCCTGGGTGGGATATGGGAAAGGAGTATGCTCGTTGGGTGCATGCATGTAAGATGCTAGGTACAGGCGATCTGTTGAGGAGAGCAATATCAGCGATGCGCCTCGCACTGAGGGGCATTGTTTTGTTTCACGTCTATTTACCTTGGATGTATTCGATGACCTGACCATAACTGGCAGGATGCACCAACGACGGCGCCATCACTGCTCACAGCTGACGAGAGATCGCCGCCAACGGAATGATTGGACTTTGCACAGGTATTCGGTGTTGCAGATGGCAAGTGTTGGCCGGCTTGGGCGCTCGATGGCAGAAAGAGACGCTGTCAACGGTCGGTGCAGATAGGAATGTCTCTCTGACTGTGCCGCATATCACGAAGCAGACGTAGTATGAGAGATACAGCTAAGCAGCGTGAATGCGATGAGATGAGGAGGAAGAGGGCGATTGAGGTAAAGATGTGGTGGTTTGTAGGAGGACGCAATGGAGTAATGTGCAGGTATGTGTTTGTGGATATTGGGTACTACTTGGTACTTAATGAAATGAAACGGGGAATTGGTGGGAACTGTGAAGGGGTCACAGGCCCAAGGTTCCCAGGTTCCCCATCGTCATGTTTACTTTCGGCCCCTGCATCCTCGTTTCCCAGCAACCGCGTCATCGGGGTTTCGAAGAATCTTCCCTCACCCACCATTGCCCACCTTTGCCCACCTTTGCCCACCACCACCAAAACTAAGCTGCGCCAACCTAACAGCCATTCCATCCGCGTTTGAGACTGGCTTGAGTGCATGTTCAAAGACATCTCAGCCTCGCCAGATGCATCATAGTGTCATATGACATGGCGATGGACACCTCCCAGTCCGAGTTCCCATGCTCATTGTGCGTGGCGCTCTCTCACCCAAGCTCTCTGCGCAAACACTGACCCTCCCTGACAGAGTCATCCATGTCCCTCTCTTGAACCATCGCCTCGCCTCCACCGCAATGCGCGCCCTGCAAGTCGATGCCGAGTTGTCCCCACTGGTTCGTCGAGAGTTCGCTTTGGTCAGTCCAGATGTTGTCAATGGTCATGCAGCAAACGGCGACGATGGATTACAAGATACCCACAAGACCATTCTTCGCACCCAGTATAACGCAACTACCAATCGCATGCTCCGAGTTGCCGTTAATGGCTTCATGGAATCTCTGAGTGTCGTCCTGCAGGTCATGGAGGAACTAGACGTGGACGTCCTTCAGTCAAGGTCATGACCCTCCCTGGCTGGTCATCTCCCCGCTCAACTTTGGCCTCGAACATGTGTACTTAGGCTGATGGCGATGTCCGCGGTTGCCCTAGGGAATGAAGTGGCGCCGTGAGCATATCACCTTCCTGGTCATATTTCCACCAAGACGGATATCAGCTGAACAGTGTCTCGGGATTCCCCTGTGTGGGCGTGGGGACTTCGAATCATTGCAGAGAAAACTCGATGGCGTCAGTCTCAGAGCCAAGTCAAGCCTAGATCCCGTACAAGACCGTAGTTGAGAACTCGACTGACCTCCTTGCTTCGGAAGCTGAGACAGCGTCTTCTCCTGATGTGTCTTCAATTTCTACTCCTCTTCTTTAGAACGCGCCGGTTGATGAGTTCCGACGCCGCGAAGGATGAAGCGAGCATTTGGCACATCACACCGCGTCCGCGAAATCGCTGTTGAATTCTGTCGAGTAGACATGTGGAAATCGTCGACGCCCAGACCAGCGCCTCCATAAGAGACCATGCCGAAATAATCCGGTAAGAATATTACCCCGGTGTCTGTGACACTTGGGTCTCGTAGCAGGCCATCCTGGGATTCGGGGTCCGTGGCAGTGCCCAGCACAACTGTCGTGCCGCCGTTCGTCGACCGCGCAGATGCAGGCTTCAAGAGTGAGGCTCCTGAGTTGTCCTTGCCGGCAGGATCTGTAGAACACACAAGAAACTCGACTGTGCTGCCCGTTGGGACTATGCCACGCGAGCCCAGCTCATGCACAATACTTTGGTCGCCATCCAAATCCGGGAACACAATGGATGACGACGCGGCTTCACTGGTCTCGAAATCCACAGCTCCTTCGAGTGATAGAAGGCCTTGTCTCTTTCCCCAACCTCCTCCGCCGCCCGACACTTTGAAGAGCTGTGCACCTTGCCATAAAGGCTTGAGTGAGCTCGATTCCTGACTCCCGTTGTTCCCGTCCGCTCCCGCCTCAAGTGATGATGTCCCTGGTGGACGGATCAAAGCAAAGACAAGTAGTGGGCCCCGGGCAGTGCTTGCGGGATTCGATTTGATATATGTTGAAACGGCCTTCTCGAGTTCTTGTGAGGCAGGGACAGCCACGCCCTCGACCTCAATCTGACGAAGGACGTTCCCCATGGATCCTACTACCTTTCTAGGCTTCGTCAGTGACTGAAGTGGAGCAGATCCGCCATCGACAAAATTGTCTGGAGGGCAGTGAAGGTTCAATTGGAACGATTCAAGGTTCTTTCTACCAACATAGTTGATGGCCGGCTCCTCAGAACCACCCAGTTTGATCTTCCAGACATCCTGGAAAAGCGTTGTCCGTTGTCCGTTGACGAAAATGGTGTTGGCGACCGGTAAGGTGACGTGCCGTACAACGGCTTTTTGGTCTGATGCTTGTCCTGACGAAGCAGGTCCGGCGGCAGAGCGGAATTGTAACGTCGCTGGGGACTTGTTTTCTGCGTCGACGCCTTGGAGTTCTGACAGAGCGTAAACGGACCGACCGCCGGGATTCGTAGAGCTCATGAAGAGTGCAAGTCCCTCCGTACTAGAAACCCTTGTGGGATTTCCATCATGGCTGGCGTGAGTTTCAGGAGGGGCGGGCAGCGCGTCGACGACAGCAGAGACGCATTTTATAGTTTTCTCAATGGGTTTTCCTCTTTCCAGGGCACGGCCTTTGTACAGCAAAGGTAGAATGTGCCGAAGGAAGACCTCTGGCCCCAGGAGAGAAGACAAGGACGGTGTCACCAATAGAACCAAGAATTTAACCAGGGATTTGTCGTCACAGTATCTGTGTAGCTGTGGTCGTATTTGTTCCAGGTCCTGGATTCTATCAGATAGAGCTCGATTACGTTGGAGGGGGAGGAATTTTCCAGTGTACAATAGTAAATATCAGCCTTTGTAACTCACCACAAGGTCTGGATCCCTGGTCAACCACGTCACACCTGCTCGTACAACCCTATTTGCAGTGTTGCCGAGCCGCCTCGGCGTACTGAATGAAGGGTAAATTTGAGCTGTAGACTCTTCTCCAGAAGAAGAAGAGATACCAGTTTCATCTGATGGTATCGGCTGTAGTCGGACTCTTCGAAACGTGGGGCCCCCCGAAGGAACTCTTCGCCATGCTATCGATCGTGCATCTTGTGCGTTGCTCAGACGCCGTTTGAAGCCGAGCTGCCTGGGCCCGTTGATATGTACTAAGGTTCTATTCGGAGAAGAACGAACCAGCACGCTGAGCATGGTTGCTATGTATCGAGTAGAGGAGTGGCTGTCTTCCTTTGAGCTACTGCAGAACAACGCTTCGAAACACAAGACTGGGAAGGGGAGCAACGTTGAAACAAGTGATTTGGAAAGAAAGAAGCCCAGAGAAAATAGCAGAGAGCTTCACGCCTGCTGTCCCTTTGATGATGATGGGGTTGAAAGAGTCTCCAGGCCAAATCTGGAGCTCATTGGAGCTGTTTGGCGTACAAAATATTTCGTCTGACCAGGCTGGGCCTGGGCTGGATGAAGGCAAGATCCAGGCCAATTTCCAGCAGAACCTTTTTTTGTCAGACGCCCACTCTTCCCCCCCAACTCGAAAGGGGATTTTCTAATTTTGATGATCTATTACTACTAGCAGGTAGCGCAGAAGACGGAATCAAGCGTGGCAAAATAGCAAGATGTTGAATTACTCATATGGTGGGATATTTCCAATTGGAATGGTGGTAATAAGACGGATTCTTGAAGATTAAATGTTCATGTGGGCTGCTCTACCGACCTTCTCTCATACAGCTCTGGGCTTTTCGTGATATACATAGCAACATCTCACGTCGGGAACAAAAATGCCTATGGTAATACAATTTCTGAATGATACATCCTTGCCGTTCGACTCTCAGATTTCAACGGTCAGATACAAATCACCGCTGCTTGACTTGCTTGGCGTCAGTCGAGCCTTGGAAGATGGTGACGGTTGCGGAACGACGACATTCACATTGCTGGTATTGGTAATCAAGGTTCCATTCAAAGATTGCCCAGAGTCTTGCATAGGGGATCCCCTGTTGCCGCTTGACGGATTGCTTCTGAGCTTTGTTATGCTCGGTCTGTGGGTCTTCGATGAAGGAGGGATTGGAAATTCAATAATCTCATCGGACAGATATCCATCGGAGGAGGTGGTATCTGTTTGCATAAAGCTTAGTTCGGCGTGGACAAGCTGATCCCTGGTCGGTCGAAGAGGTGGAGCTGCCACTGGTACAAAGGCTGAAGCAGGGGCTGGATTGAGGCTTGCTCGAAGTTGGGCGGGTCTTTCTGCTTGCCTGGATATGGCGGCCGAACGAGGAATTTGAGGATACCTCAAATCCTTAATAGGGCTTTCTTGCGCGGGCGAGACGCCACGAATGTCAGGAGGGATGACGGAAGGTGTCGGTGGATTCGCTCTCAGTCCAAGTTGCTTGTTTGCTTCTTCAGGAGGTGTCGTATCTTCTTCAATTTCAGTGTAAATGGAGCTGACGGAACTTTGCCTTTCTAGATCACGGCCTACAGTCATTAGTCTTCTACCTGCCGGAGGGTGTGGCGCTAGTTGTGGTGGCAAGGGAGGATTCCGTGGCTGCATGAGAGGCTCTCCAAGCGGAGTATTGATCACTCGAAGAGGGAGTCTGGCTGGAGGCTTCTTTCGCAACACACTCCTATTTGCGTACATTGATGACGGGGGGAGCTTGTGCTCTGCTACTGGAAGGGGTGGTTGAGAGGTGGGCGATTGAAAGTTGCGGCGTGGCGAGGATAAATCAACATTGCCGTTGTCGTAAGTTGGGGTCAATGGGATTCTAGCTGTCTGTCCAGCAGCTTTAGGGGGGCTTTCCGGCAACGCAGGCAATCTCAGATTCGGGGGTGGCCCCCTGGGCCGTTTCGCCAAAGGTGGTTTCTCCAATATGAATGGCTGATTGTTGACTAAAATTCGTTCAGGTTCTTGTCTTCTCGTTTCCGGCTCATCGTCAAACTCGGTGACGTCACTGACGGGTCGTTGGGTGTATCTCCTTCGTTCCCTTGTAGCTTCGACATCTAGCGGTGCGGGCCACAGAACTGCAGCAGGCGCAGTAGGTAATAGCCGAGAGAAGCTCTGCTGAGAGGATGCGCTTACAGGGGAGTGTTCGCCGGGCATTTTTGGTGAGACTGCTATACCTATTTCTTCTGGTCTGATGCTCTTCCGCCAAAAGCTTCTCCTCTTTTCTTCCGTTGGCTGCTGTGGAGCATAGAAGCGACCCTGAGTGCGACTCTGAGTATCGGGCACTGTAAGCGAAGTTCCAACGTTTTCAAAAGTGACTGGGGGCTTTTTGTCAGGGGTCTGATGGTTGGTAGGGGATGACGGTTCAACTAGCCGTGAGCGTCTTTGGCTGCGCCGTCGCTGTCGACGCCGCTTGCGTATCCAGAACAGAAGAAGCAGCAAACCAAAAACGACAACAGCGAGAGCAGCACCGCCGATGGCAATTCCTGCAATTTGAGGCGTAGTGAGACTAGGCCGAGAGGTAGCCTGTTCCGGTACAGCAACAGCTCCTGACGCTCCGTCGGGGCCGGTAGACATGCTTGTGGTCTGGCCCATTACAGTGCTTGATGGAGCGTCCGCTGCCGAAGGTGAATCCCCGGGCGTCGTCGGTGCTGCGGCTGGTGTTGCTATTATCCATGTCGGGGTATCCGTTGCCATCACAATGGTGCTGACGTCCTCTGTGGAAGTCGGATTACCTATCGTGGCGGGCAAGTTCTCCATGGTGGAAGATGTGGTGGTGGAAGGCCCGATTATCGTAGCTGTGATGGTTCGAGCTGTGTTCGGTTCAGCTCCTGGTATAGAGTTGCAAACGCCGTACACATCCACGTCCTTCTGATCTTGTCCCGTACAGGAAGAGACCACGCACTGTACGGAACCCTCACCAATTGTAAGCCCAGATACGTTAGGCTGTATGCAGAGATATGTGATGTCTGAGGTATTTGCGCATGTGGCTCCTGGGTAATTCTGACTCGCGAAGTTTTGGATGCAGTTGACTGCGCAGGCTGGAACAATGGAGAGAAGGGAGGGAGGGAGGCAGGTATTTGCCGACACCTGTCGGGCACGGAGCTGGTCATCATCGTGAAGAATCGACGACGGACTTGGGAACATCCACATATGGGAACCCATGTCGACTGGTTGGCCTTTGTCATCGTTGAGGCATCATGGCTCTCGAAGTGGCCGTTTGCGGAAATATTTCTGTGAACGGTGGCTGTACGACACGCGAGCGAGCAAGTAGCAGTCAGCGGGAGAGAGGATCAATATTCAACGACAGTGGACAATGCGAAGACCTTGCGACAGATATGCGGCGCGAAGGGGGATCTGGGGGTTCTTTTAATGTTGCGTTTGCCCTTTGGTCTTACCTCACCCCTCGAACGGGGTGGACAGAGAATTTTTGTCCCTGAGAAAGGGTATTTTGCCAGAAGCATGACGATGGCGGCTGGAATATTGATCTGCGATAGGCCATATAGCCTGAAACCTGCAAAGCATCATGGTGGACGTGGTCGAATGTGAAGCATTGGATGAAGCATAGTCGCTGAAGCCAGCGGTTAGGGATTCTCCTGGCTGACGAGGGCTCTTCACGTGATTGTGCATTCCCCTGGCACCCATTTCGCCAACCCAGATGGGGAAATGGGCTGCAAGGCTCGGATATCAGCGGCGGCTACCAGGGCGCGAGCAGAGCGCTTCCACGCAGATTGGGTCATCAGCATATTACTCCCACACGGCTATTACCTATATCACTTCCACAGAGTCCTTTTGCTTGCAGCGCATCCCTTTCTGTCCGATGTAAACGCTCCCTACTAACTCGGCTTTGAGCAAAATACTCCTTTTTCCCGGCAGGAACATATTTCCTTGGCGCTATCATACCACCTGTCCGCAACCAGACTTTTTGTCATCGTGCTTCAGGACAACATGGGCAGTTGCCTGACTGTCGAGGGGTTTAAATTGCCAGTCGCTTGACCCAGCCCGTGCATGACGCACATTGACCGTTGAAAATGGGGGTCGGATTGGATCACAGCCCTGAACAATCTCCAGGTTGGCATCTAGGGGTCTCGGACATAGCAGTTCCGAAGTTCATTTTCGGTCTCACCATCTCCCGCAAGGCTGTTAGAACTAGTAGAAGCGAGCTCTCCCTTTCGCACGGATGGGCCACGACATCAACATTACAAATTGATCATGAGGAATGGGATGTTAAATGTGTCTCATTATGCTGAATTAAGACGTTGGCACCCCAAACCACGTGCAGCAAAATCGACCTTTGTGCGCCGAAGTTGGACGGAAATGCTCCCATCCGTCCAGCAAACAAGCGGTCCAATAGCCCAGGTCACACCACCCTATTCAGATTCAATGCCCCGTTTCATGCCGACTGAATCTGTGTGCTTTCCGTGTGAGACCAATATGGTGCCGAAATGATATTGTGGGCATAACGAGGAATGTCTTCTGTATCATGCTCTGAGAATCAAAAAGGCAGGTGGGGATATCAAGAGGAGGCGAGGTTGTGTCGGTCCTCGGCAGAGGAGGAAGGGAGTTTCGGCGGGGTGGCGGAGATGAATGACATTAGATGCTCATCGTTCAATACTTTAGAATAATGTAGCTGTTCCATTGTTGTTAGCTTGTGATCAGCGCGTGACTGCCACGGCGCGTCTGAAACGTACAGAGCATGGATGATGCCCGGGATGTAACCCAGAATGGTCAACAGGATGTTGATGAAGAAGTCGGCATTGCAGCCTCGCTCCAGGAAGACACCGAGGGGAGGGAGGATGATGGCAAGAATAATCTTGCAGATGTCGCTGGAATCACATTGTCAGCTCTACAGGCGCACTGCGCGGAAGGGAACGGAAGTTGGGACCAGTGACTTACGATGCTGTGAAAGGCATGTTGATTTAGTAGCGCGAACTGTGAGGAGACGTGTGTTTGTTGATTAATGGACGTAAAATGCGAGGCTTGCGAGCAAAAAGCGACAGTGGTTTGAGACACGGATGATGGTGAGAAAGGAAGATTGCGCGATGAGGGAGATACAAGGCACTTTTAGATGCTGGATGGCTGGGGAGGGGGGCGGAGGGCAGTGACTTAACTGGGCACCTGGCAGTGACACTCCCGGATTACCAACAGGGCACGCCGGGAAAGATCATTTAGCATCATCCTGCCATTTCGGCACTGGACAGAAGCTAACCTGTGGCACCTGGGGGGGGGGGCCTTTCCGCCATTTCTAGGCACGGTCCAAGGCAATTCACGCAAGTCCTTGATTGCAGCCACCCATGACGTCTGTCTCAGCGCCAATTGTCCCTCGACGAGCCTTTTTCCGGCCTCCTCTCTCCACCCTGTCCAAATCTTGCCCAATGAACTCTAGCAACAGGAGATTGCATCGAATACCCCGGTATTGTGCATCATCATCTGCTGCACCGCCACAAACTGTGGCTTGACTCGCCGCGATAACCTTTGTCTTGTCACTCTGTTCCCTTTCTTCTGCCACATCGTCATCCTGCAGCCAGTTTGACGTGGGATACTGGGTACTGTGGCTCATGCGGCTCGGTGGCGGCCGAGTCTGCCACAAGAAAATGCAGATCCAAAAAAAACACTCTCATGAGACCTGTTCAACGTGGTAAGATCAATCTCGAAGCCTGGGGCATCAGCAGATGCAAAAACCAACCATTCGCCCAGACTTACTCAGATCTGTTCGTGCTCCCCATGCCGAGGATGGGAGAAGTTGCCATACGAATACGAGGTACGGAGAACAACAGCAATCAAAAAAATCTGACCCATTTCGTCATCATGGAAAACGAGGGGTGTCTCAGAGTGTTCTATATCGAGTAACCATAACCCAAGAGAAGAGCAATGGCAGTTCACGTGAATATTTCTTTTGGTCTGATTTCATCACCTGTCCGGGCCGTTCGGGTCGCTAATGAAGTTGGCCAGGGCCATGTCTTTGGTGTGCATAGGATGATATCGGACAGGGCAAGACAGGGTAACCAATTTGTCTCGATAGCACGACCCGACAATCGACCTCTGCCTTAATGCCTCGGTGGGCTGGGACCGAACCAACAATGGTTTAGCCAAGTGGCACAAGCGAACCAACTATCTTCCTCGCTTGTTCAATCCTTCTTTTGCACTGAGAAGGATGCCTCGTGCCTTCCCTGAGCATGTACAGTTCCCGAGATTCCCAAACACCGTTGGCATGGCAGACTGCAGGCTACGTATCATGTCTCCCATCTCGGATCTGCGCCTCTTCTGAGGATAATTGACTTCGACCCAATGTAAGCTGCGGCAGCGCGATGGCGCCAACCTCGACGAAGCCTCAATTCCTTCGATCTCTCCCGTCCACCTCGTCGCTCAAGCCGACAAAGGACAAGCCTCGAGTCTACATCGTCCTCTATCCACGCAGTGCCTCGTCGACGAATTCTTCCTTTCGCAACGTCCTCAGCTGCGACTCCTACCATTGGTCTATCGTCGTCGGGCCCCAAACTGCGCGGCGCGCCGACAAGGGAATTCGCTACCACGTCGCCCACCTCAACCACGACACACACAGGCACTTTTACGAGGAACAAGACATCCCTTCAAACCCCATTGCCCAAAGCGGTCTGGTTCGCGTTGCCGTCTGCAAGGTCACCGACGAAGAGCGCCTTCATTCCATCCTTCGAGAACTCCCGATCCCTGGGGAAGACTCGGCGTTCAACTGTCTGACCTGGGTCCGTGAAGCATTCTGCAAACTCCATGAAGATGGCAAGTCGGTGAAGAGTTATCTCAGTGCAGACGATTGGCAAGCCGTGGAGGCGTGCGCCCGCAAGTATTGCAAGCGAAAGAGAGACGCGGGTAGGTTCCAGGAGGGCAACGGTCTTGCCAACAATAATGGCGGAAACGCTGCGTGGAGCGCGGAAAAAATCAGCACCTTCAACTTCTGGGAGAATCGCGAGACTACGCCGTAGGCTGGGCGTGGGAATTCTGAGTAGGTTTGGGACATTTTGGGTGCGCAGACAGCTGTAACAAGGCAGCTAGCTGTAACCCGGTTGAAGAGGACGTCCAACGGAGAAGGCTTTGTTCCGCCCCCTAGAGGAATCTGCCCTTATAGTGCATATGACGGGATCTCTCAAGATCTACAGGTACCTACCGATTGCGAAGCCCAATCTCGACATTTTGCGATCTTGCGAGTAGAGATAGGGTAAGCCAAAGGGGAAAAAAAAAAAAAAAAAAAAGAATATGGAATCGCGCAAGAAGAGGTGAGCCTGGAAGAGCGGAAGAGCAGAAGAGGATCTTAGACTTTCTTTTTCACGTTTTGTTTATACAATGGCACATCACCTTTTTTCTTCTTCTCCCCTCTTTCCTCCCTTTTCTTCTTCTTTTTCTTTTCCTCTCTTTCCTTTTCTTTTCAAATCGCTGGCTGGTGCCGCTGTCGGTGCCAGTGTTCCCAGCTTGCTTGCGGGCTCGTGGCATGCAGCATTCCTCCACATATAAACAGCAAACCAACCAACCAGACAAACAAACAAATAAACAGACAGACAGACGAGTCTGGAGACTCCCTACCTCGCGGCTTCTATACACGACAACTACAAGTACAACTACAAGGACCCGCCCGTAAACATTACACTGTTTACCCCCCCCCTTCCCCCCTCTCTCTGCCCCTCCCAGGGCAAGATAGATATCTCCCGATAGTCTCCCCGCAGCGAAATATAAGCACGAGCACGAGCGCAAAGTCCACGCATACATGTGCAGTCACGGTCCGCATCCAGATCTCTACCAAGGATGCGAAAGACATGGAATCTTCTGTTCAATTTGAATTCTCTTGATTGCGATCATGATTGTGATAGTGGCGCTGACGGCGACGTGACGTGACTGTTGATCTACTTCTGTATATTTGTAGATGTCCTCCCTGAGCATTCCATGGCCAACGCGATCTGTGCAGCCAAAAGATCGATAACAAAAAGCCCAAAAGTGAGCGGGACAAACCCGAGGCAGCCTGAGTAGCCTTGCTGTGTTCGAGAGCTTTAGGACGGAAATATCCCCAATCAGAAACACATTGTCTGTTTCCATATTCATGGTCCGCAACGAGATTTCCCGGTTCCAGATCCCATAAGCCCAAGCCCATCTCGACCTTGAGACTGAAGTGAACGCTCTTCCCTTTCCCTTCCCCTGAGAAAACCCACTATAGAGCCCTTTGCAGACCGTGAAAACGCCGGGCAGCAACGCTACTGCCGAATCAGAAAAACAAAAAAAATATTGCAATCCCGTCGCGCGTGGAAATTTGCTGGATTCTCTCCATCATTCACAACCATGCCGCCTCATCTAGAGGCCGCGAAGCATGACGGTCCGTTCTCCCTCCAACTTGGCCGCATTGCGATCCTTGTCTGCTTTTCTCGCGTCTTCCAAGCCCTCGCAGTTATGAGATTCCAACATTCGGTGTTTCCCGCAGAAGCGCTTCTGGCAGAAACCGCAGTCTCCCACAATCGGTTGAGCTGGCGCTTTGCATCCGTCCTTGGAACACCGTGGTTTGTTTGACTTTCTCTTTGTCGGTGTTGCCGCCCCCGAGGGTATCGGTGTGGACGATGTTGATGTGGATGTGGATGTGGATGTTGACTGTGACGCGATTTTCATGTCTGTTGACGCCGGTTGTGGTAGAGGTTGTGATGCATCCGTGGGCGTGGTACTTCGTGGCGGCGAAGACAATTTGAGTGTCGGCGATTCTTGGAGCTTGAGCTCTCCGACGGTGGTAGATGGTTCTAGGGGCTTCCCGTCAAGCATGAGTTGAACGTCGGCGGGTAGGTTCGTGGAGGCAGAGAGGAATTCCAATACGTTGGAGACGGTGTGAACAGGCCGAACATTCAATTTGATGGCTGCGAGGCACAGGTTAGTTCTTGATCCAACAGAGCGGGTGGTCCGCAAGGTCCTGCTTACTCTTTTCATCGCTGATTTGCACCTGGATAGCCATATTATCAGCCGGGAGGTCTTTGCCGGTATTGGAGGTCGCAGAGCCTGATCGTGAGCGATTCATGTCGAATGTAGGAGACGGTGTGAACGTGAGAGAGAGGTAAGTCGAGGAAAAGACGAGGTTTATCTGGAGGCGACTTTGAAGTTGCGGGTGAGAAGGATCCGGTGCAGGTAACCAGGCTCGTGACCGATGACGAATTCTGAGAGGCTAGGGCTGAGGGCAATAACTCGGTACTACTTGTAGTTATGAGAGATAGCGTGATAGTGGTAAGAGGCAATAGGAGCGTTTGAGATAGAAGGAAGATGATGTTTCGTCCCAGTGTTGGCGGGTTGAGCGGCGGTTGGACTGGGGTTTGGTTTGGTGGTGGAATTGGAGATGGAGGAAAAGAACAAGACGATGAGTTCGGAGCTTGGTGCAGATGAGTCGTGTAATGTACTGGGTACTGCCTGGGCAGTAGCGAGTTTGCTAGTCAGATGGACACCCAAGCCAGGGGACAAGGGCCACAAAATGAGGCAAGCAGGTGGCTAGTTATGGGTGCCAGGTGGTTATGGGGGGGTGGACTAGTGACAAAAGTGGCTTGCTTGGAATTGAGGCGACGGCCACCGAGGACGTGGGAATCTGGATGAGCACGGTGGATGTCAGTGGAGCGGATGGCGGATGGATGTACGGAGCCCATGGAGCAGCAAGGGACCCAGGGTACAAGTAGAGCCACCAACACGCAGCACCAGGGGGGCCGTTATTACCACTCGTTCCAAAGAGCCAAATAAGTGGAACCCGTAGAATGCAGTCGCAGCTCCAAGAAGAGAAGGCGAGAGGCGAACGCTGAGTCCGTCCTTGGGAAACTCATCTACTGTAAGCACGAGCCGTGGGTTGCGAGGTCGTTGCGCTGGTAGCAACGAAGCCACAAGCTTTGCAGACACACAAGTCAACCGACCGACCTGATGGCCACTGCCAACTAAAACAAGTACTAATTGCTAACCAGTCGTGACCATGCACAGCTTCATCAAACCGTCAATCATGAATCAAATCATCGAGCTACAGTACTTGTACATACTGGGTAGGCCATCTGCAAACACACATTCTCCCTCCCTCTCCTCCAACAGTACAATTTCCTTGTCTTCTTTCTTGAGCCTGTTCCTTTTTCCCTCGAGCCGCCACACCCGGACGCTGGTGACGGAATCTTTCAACTCAATTCATTCAATGCGGCCTTTCCCCTGGAAGGTCCAGATCGTCGTTCTCAGCGCTTGGGTCTCTGACCTGCCCGTGCGCCCCGTCGCTGTCAGGACAATGCTGACCCGTCCGTCCCTTGAGCTTCCAGCAAAACAATAACTTGCGAGTCTGGCCAACCACCAAACCCGCCTGCACACAATTGCATTGTTGGCACCTGTAGCTGGCGTCAACAAACTCTGGCAAACTTGGTATGCAGCTGCCATTAGTCTGCACCTTTCCGACCATGTCTGGTTGGCTTCCTCCGAATGCGGGCATGCGACATCGCTTCTGTTTCCCATTCAGATTCGAGACAAACATCGTATCTGTTGCTGCCACATTTTCAACTTCAGGTCTCTTTGCGAACGGCATCCACCGTTATCATGAACTAACCATCTCGACAGTAGTCACATCTTCAACTGATAATTTTCTGGTCATGTGCTGGGAAGGGGACAACTCGGAAGTTCCAGACGAGTGCCGGGGATCGATCTGCACCTGCATCTGGACCCTGCATGTTCTTAATCGTCGCCTCTCTGCTGGGTTGGTCCAATCCTACTTGTAGAAAGTCCAAGGGAATAGTCCGCCAAAAGCGTAAGATGGGCGTCTGGGCCAACAGGCCAAATATGCGACATCGGCCCACTGCTGTATCCTCCTGCACACCAAGATCCCTGCCTCCTCAACCTTGCTTGAAACATCACTACATGCGTTTCAAAAAGTGGTCTCACTTATCCCTCCCACATGCAGCTGTTATCTCGGTGGGTGATTGTCGTCGTGAATAATGCCAATACTTCCTCACCACTGTGCCGTCATTCGAGGTCAAGGACTCTTGGACTTTCTCTGGAGTTACCATCTAAGCACCATCAGCTTTCTTTTCTCCGGCCTCTGGATCAAGATAATCGTCCTTCTCCGCTGCCTCATATTCGCCAATCAGGCCCATCACCACTTCCTTTGCTTCATCGAATTCAGATAGCCCTTCCGCGAACGGAGCCTCCTTCTTATATTGCTCCAAATAGGCATTTCGTTTTCGCATTTTCTCGTACTGGACCACTATTCTCCGGAAGAGGGTCGCAACGCTGGTGTGGTTCGCGAGCATGAGGCCCGAGACCCGGTGCGTGTTGGGGAGGTACGGGGATTTCTTGGTCAGAGCCACCTGGATGGAAGCCGGGCCCCACGGGATGAAATTTGCCATGCGCCGTTCTCGGATGCGCAGAAGAGACTTGTGCACGTCGGTCGGGTCGGCCTCGCCTTGGATGATGTTGAGGATTGAAATGTAGCAAGAGGATTTGGAAGGGGTGATGGACACCATTCGATTCTTCGGCTGGAGCAGTCGGCGCATCACGTCGAGTACCGTAGTCTTGCGCACCGTTTTGGCCTGGTCCACGTTGTCCCCGGTGAAAGGCGTGTAGGCGGTCATCAGGAAGTGGCATCGTGGCGTAGGGATCAGAGATGCGATGATTCCCACCAGGTCATTGTGCATGTATCCCGGATATCTCAGGGTCGTCGTAGAAGCCGACATGACTGTAGAAACCAATTGGTTCGTCTGCTGAAACGAAGGCTCTTGAACATGCAGTCTCTCGGAAGCAATGCTCGACAGGGCGCCGTTGTCGAGAACCACGACGCAGTCCGCGTTCTGTGTCAACCGCCGCATGGTGAGCAGGCTGTTGTAGGGGTTCACCACGACGTCGCCGGTCGCGGTGTCCGGAAACACCGAGTATGTCTGGATGATTTTCTTTGGGAACCGATCGTTCATGCGCTCGAGGAGGTACGACCCGAGCCCGGACCCCGTCCCGCCAGCAATCGAATGCAGCAGCATGAATCCCTCGAGCGAGTCGCTCCCGTCCGCCTCTCTGTCAATCATGTCAAAGATCTCTTCCTGGACCCTCTCGCCCGCCGCGTAGCCCGCGGCCCAGTTGTTGCCCGCGCCCATGCCGTGCTCGCCGATGAAGAAATTCTCGGGGTTGTAGATGTTCTTGTACGGCCCGCTCTGGATGCTGTTGATCACCCGGGGCTCCAGGTCGATGAGGATCGCTCGTGGGATATAGCGTGTGTCGTCGCTCTGGTAGAAGAAGACGTCCTTGCGGTCGCCCACGCCGCCCTCGCTCGCGAAGTCTTCGAGGTTGCCGTCCCGCGAGATCCCGTGTTCTTGACATAGTTGCTGCCAGAATCGAGAGCCGATTGCGTTCCCGCACTGGCCTGCCTGGATGGTGATGATCTCGCGCGGCATTGTGACGAGAATTCTTCTGCAGAGGGGGTGGCTAACAGGTAATGCACGCAAGTAAATAACAATTTGGATGGCGACGCGTGGATTTCACGCGTCACTTCGCGTGGGGGGAGGGTTTGGGGACTTTGGGGTCTAGATGCATAGGGGTTTCGCAGCGTCGCTGAGCACCATTCAACGCGGCGCACGTTGCACCAATGCAAATTGTTAGATAACTCTACGGAGTACAAATGAACTGGTGTACTGCCCCGACATTTGCATTCTATCGTGTCGCATAATTAGAGAGCTTTTTTCCCTCCTCGATCTACCCGGTAGCCGTTCAGATCACACCAGAATCATCACTCCTCAACAGCCTCGACCATCTTGACGCTCAGACTGTTCTGTTGCATGAGATGCTCTACCGTCTCTGGAAATTTGCGCCGGAAACGCCTGGAGAAAACCGCAATCATGACCCATATCCACACCGTGTAGAGACATTGAATCCAGGTGATTTGGGCTTCTGGCTCTCTTTGGTCGTCCCAGTCGTCGCAGATCCTCTTAAACGTTTTAGGGTCGTCTGTAATGACTCCTTCCAGATTGTGTTGAATACACCATTTCATGAGATTAGGGTCATTGACACTACAGTTACCACCAGGTTAGCAGCGCAGCAATGCGTATCCAAGGCACAGGACCGGCCCAGGCGAAAGAGAACAAATGTCTGGGAGTAGAAAGACTTACGTCCAAGCAAAGAGTGGGCGATGAGCTCTGCGTACATCGCGCATGAACCGGGCGCCCAAGGGACCCAACAGACTTTTCTGCAGCATATTGAACGACACGTTCGGCACCCGCAGGAACTGCCGGGCGTACATGGTCGAGAATCCGATATGTGATATCGGATAGCCTGGACAGTATTGCATGCATAGAGGCAGGAATTTGGCTGCCCAGATTCCGAGCACTACCCTTTCTTCCCAGGCTCGTTGACCGGGATCCACTGAGGCCAGGGTCTTTGCTATCAGTCTCATCACATCGTCCGAGTTGTTGTCCAATTTGATATCGAGGAGCAGCCAAATATGCTCCAGTCCGGGTTGTGCAACATATTCAAGTAAGTCTTGGAGTCGTGGCATGGGTACGTGAGGGCCCTTGACGGTGCGAAGGGTACTCAAATAGTCCCAGTCACAATCAATTATCTTTTCTTTCTTACCAAAGCACCGTTTCAGATCTGGGTCGTGAGAGAGTACGACCACGCCGTCTTTGGACAAGTGAATGTCAGTCTCAAGTGCGTGGGCCCCAACCTCAACGGCACCTCTGAAAGCATTCATCGTGTTCTCAGGGTGTTCCGCCTTGAAACCTCTGTGCGCAATGGTTTGAGGCAGAGATCGCTTGCCCTTGTATGGTTTTGCCCAAGTCCAGCTTGCTGTTGAGAATCAGAAGTTAGAATATAGCAGAGGACAAGGACAAACCCATAGGGAAATCCAAAGCTGTGCTTTGGTTTGGGTCCTGAGTTCCATATTCGGGTTTCGCAATCATCGGCTGGGCCAACCCTTTGTTCAACAACGGCTCTGTGGCCTGGCTGTCAGGAACATAATGCATCTTGAAACGGCGCCTCTGTCGGAAGAACGAAGCCGTCTTGAAGCTATGTGAGGATTCAGGGATAGAGCGAGGCTTTGATAAAGCAACGGCTAGTCAAAGTGATGGTGACATTGACAGTCGTGAAGAGGCGTCCTCGGAGCAACTCCGTGTCCTTGAGGCGATCGAGTGCTATAGAGCCATGTTGATTGGCGAGAGATGGGTTGAGGTTGGATTAAGTCAAAACTCGAGTGAAGAATGGATACCGAAAGTCTCACCTCGAGTCCGAGAAGCACACAAGCAAGATATACAGATACTCCGTACAGAGACAGGGTAGACGGTATCCAAATCAGCGAAACGGTTAAACGCCCCCCCTGGGCGAAGAGACTGTGGTGAATGGGTGAAGAGGTTGTCCTGTCGATCATCAGGGACTGGTTTCAAGCTTTCGTGCAGACCGCCAAATGGTCGCTTCAGGCCGGGGAGGGGGGGGGGGGTCAGCTGCTTCTACCTCGTAAGTAGGTAGAAATCAAAGCCATGTTTACCAATGGCAATTGAGGGACTGTCCCCGAACCAGGCCAGGACATTCTCAAGGAGCCACCAAGAGGGCGGCGAAAGGCCACCTGTGAGACTCATTAGTACTTCGGCATGGTCATGCTCCGGTTTTAGGGCACAGGAGGCGTTCCCGGGACCCGGTCGCTGGGGCGCTTGCGCAACCACCAACTAAGCCTCTGCGCAGTCTCTTGCTTGTCGTAATAACAAATCCCTCCACGTTCTTGGATAACCAATCTTAGGGGACCTTCGCATCTCGTGGCGTTAATTATGACCCTTTGTCAAAAGCCGCCGGGCAAGATCTGCCACGTGGAGGCACCTTGCTTGTCTGAGATAGACCCAACCCTCTTTGTGCACGGCGGGCTCAGAGATCCGCCGGGGGGGGGGGGGGGGCATCAGAATCATATTTGTACCAGACTTGTCACAATATAATGGTTGAAGGGCGACATGTCGGCAGGGGCACTCCTTCATAAACCACGAGAAGTTATTACAATTCCCGCAGGCGGAAGAGATCTCACATCCGTCTGCGTTCAAAGCGGATACTGTACGAGTTCTTCGTCGCGCCTGTTTCTACTGTATGACTTTGCTCGCGACTGCCGCCCGCACTGATCTTCAAGTGCCGAAGCCAAGGACAAGAGCCTGGTCCTGGTCCTGCGTGGCAGTCAACAAGCCGCCTCGGAAGTGGGAAGCCATGCAGGCGGCCTGGAGGTTCTTCAACTCGTTATATCCGAGAGGTGCATAAATCCCCCTTTCCGTGCCCAGCCACACTGATGAGCGGGGACTGATGTATCCGTGAGACAAGAATGAAAGGTACATCAAGAAACGGGCGAAAGATGACATACCTATTCATTGCCGATGCAGAGGGTAAAGTCGGTCATGGACTGGTGGCATGGTTGAGCCTAAGTAAGAGCCCTTGGATGTACGCTATCCCTGACTCGAGCACAGCCTTGCAGCTCTGGATAAATGCCGGTGGATAGCCTTGGGGTTACAAGGTACACATCCTCCAGGAGACGGTTAAAACAGAAACAGAAACCAAAACAGCATGCTAGGCTTGGTTGTGTTGGAAAGAGGGTGCTTTGACATGTTCGACTCTCAGGATACACGAGAAATGATTTTCTTTCCCCTAGCGCCAACAACACTCAGAGTGTCTTTTCCGTCATTGATACTGCGACGCGGATTTTGGTTTCTGGAAATTGCATCCGATTTCAGAGCTTACTTTCCCCCGAGTGTAGTCACCCTTGCTTCGCACCCATGTCCACCACGCATCGGATGCAGTCACCAGCATGCATGTCGTGGAATGCATCGTTGATCTTGTCAAGAGGCTGACGATGCGTAATGAACTCGCTTTGCCAACCGTTAGCAATGGACACCCGTATGAAGGAAGACAAGAATACGAAACTGCCGGACAAGATGGGAGGGAGAGAGACTGACTTGACTTTGAGTTTACCATCCATATAGTCCTTCACGAGTCCCGGGAGCTGACTTCGACCTTTCACGCCACCAAAAGCACAACCTCGCCAGACGCGACCCTGCAAACATTTGTCAGTCTGGTTGCACCACCATGGGCCAGGTTTGACGGCAAGGAACTTACAGTGACCAGTTGGAAGGGTCTCGTGGAGATTTCGGCACCGGCTGGGGCAACACCAATGATGATAGACTGACCCCAGCCCTTGTGGCATGCCTCGAGAGCAGCTCTCATGACTTGGACGTTACCGGTGCAGTCAAAGGTGTAGTCACATCCACCATCCGTCATTTCAATCAACTTCTCCTGGATAGTCTGGCCTTTCAGCTCGGTAGGGTTGACAAAGTCGGTGGCTCCAAACTTTTCGGCCCATTCTTTCTTCTTGTTGTTGACGTCGACAACAATGATCTTGCCGGCCTTGTTCTTCACGGCACCCTGAATGACTGAAAGGCCAACGCAGCCCGCGCCAAAAATGGCCACGTTGGAACCTTCCTCGACGTTGGCAGTTATCACTGCCGCCCCGTAGCCGGTGGTAATGCCACAGCCGAGCAAGCATGTCCGGTCCATGGGGGCCTTGTCGGTAATGGCCACAACGGAAATATCGGCGACGACGGTGTACTGGGAGAAAGTTGATGTGCCCATGAAGTGCAGAATGTCTTTGCCTTTGCACTTGAATCTCGAGGTGCCATCGGGCATCACACCTCTGCCTTGGGTAGCACGAATCTTCCCGCACAAGTTGGTCTTGCCAGATATGCAGAACTTGCATTCGCCGCACTCCGGAGTGCTTTCCACGGTCAGTATCATGATTTGTGCAGGAGAGAAGACGAGACATACTAGAGCGCAACGACATGATCACCGGGCTTCACCGAGGTGACACCCTCCCCCACCGATTCCACGATACCGGCGCCCTCGTGTCCGAGAATGATTGGGAACGCGCCTTCGGGGTCTTTCCCGGAAAGAGTGTATGCATCTGGCTCATCTTTCAGTTCCCGATTCATACCCGCAGCAGCACGTTCAGCGTACCCGTGTGACAAACGCCAGTGTAGTAGATTTGGATGCGGACTTCGTGGGCTTTGGGAGGAGCAACTTCGACGTCTTCGATGGTCAGGTCCTTGCCGGCCTCCCAGGCGACGGCAGCCTATACAGAGTCAGGTGTTGTTGCGGTGGGGAACAAGATGTCGTCAGTGTCTACCTTGCAAGTAATGGTCTAGCAATTCGGGGAGTCAGCACATGAATTCATTCAGCTTCCGGAGGGCATTGATCAATATATCACCTTTCCGGCAGTGGCAGCAGCCATTTTGATGGATTGGGTTGTAGGAAGCTGACTCTTCACGAAAGGTGCAGTCAAGAATGAAAAAGCAGAAAAAGGGTGGAAAAGGTCAGGGAGCAGAAGCCATCAACATGCCGGTGTGGGGTGCTTGTTGTTTTTCAAGTGAGCAGACGAGCGAGCAGACTCTGAGGTGGGGTTCATGTAGCTATGATGATATTCCTGAGGGCTAGTGACCAGGAGGGGCCACCACCGGCGAGAAGCCATCGGATATGAAGAGGAGATAGTAGCAAGAGCACCATCCGGGATCCCACCCGGCCATTTTTCGCATCGAGACGGCCATTGCATAAGCAGGGGCCTTCCATATGTCCTGGCGGGGTGCATTCGAGCCTCTGAGTCGTCGCTGGACTCTCCGTCTTGGTGGTGTTTGTGTGCAGATCTATGTGCTTGAAGCACCGATGATGCCAGATGGGGAAGTCATGACAAACAATTCCCCCCTCGGCCCCCCTCTATCTTTGTGGTATGCATTAATACCGAGTATTCGCCCTGGTTCTGCCTGGTTGTGGCAGGCTCGGAGAAAATTGCCCTATTGGGTTAATCAAGTCTGGCCCAACGGAGTTGATTCTTTTGTTGCCGCAAAAAAGTTAGAACAACCCGTAACCACCAAACAAGGCTGATGAGTCGACCGATGGCCATGCGAGATGGACAACCTCAACTCAGGCCATGGCTCCTCGTCTGCCGCACCGCCCTATCCCTGGATGGCCGAGCTCTCTCCGGCCGCACTAGACGGGACACAACGGCCTGCCTCCAGGCCGCTGGCGCCGTCATCGTCGTCGGTGTTTGAGGGCCATGTGCCGAGCCTTGCGAACCCTCGTGGTGGACTGCCTCCGCGTCCACCATCACAGCCATCGCAGCCATCGCAGCCATCGCAGCCATCGCAGCCAAATCCAGCGTCACTGTATCCCAGCTTGTCTGCCAGGCGAGTGGTTTTCCACAATCCTGCATCCTTCCTGCAACCTCCAGCGTCGTCAGCAAACCAAAGCTTTGCTTTTTCTCAACCCCTACTCGCCTCCGAAGCATATGTTCTGAATCCTCCCTCCTATCCGGGGCAACCTTTGAGTCAGCTACAAAGTGCGTCACACCGTTTACCGATTGACCAGTTTTGGCCAAACCCAGGACAGGGCGCCCCTTCAAACTTCATTCCATTTCCCCCCGAGACGTTGCACCATCTCGACATCGCTCGGTATGAGGATTCGAGTCAGAATGACAAACAACTTCCGGAAGCGGAGAGAACTCCAGTTGAGGAGGACAGTGACACGTCTGTTGACGATCATGAAATCCTAGGACTGTCCAGAGGAGCGGCTGAAGGCGGCGGTCTCATGCTCAGTAAATCACGGAAAAGAGGCCGTGCAAAGTTGCCGCTGTCAGGCAACCAGCCCAGGAAGCGACGCAAGAAAGGGACAGGGCCTCGGGGTGGTTGGAGCAAAGGCATGAAAATTGGCCCTCGACAAGCCATCGATCCCGGCCCCGAATTCAATGACCTCTACAGCCAGGCCATGGTCGCCTTTATCGACGATCAAGACACCGAGAAGGCCCTTGACCTAGTCTTACAGGCTATCGCGGTCAATCCCGAAATCCATTCTGCGCATGCGCTGCTCTCTGAGATATACTTTTCTCGAGATGAAGACGAAAAGGCCATTGCCGCCCTCTTTAGCGGTGCTCACACCATCCCAACCGATCCAGAAGTATGGATTCAAGCAGCCAACGCCTGTCTCCAACGGTCCAAGGGAAAACGCGAGACTGCTTTGCAACAAGCCAGTTACTGCTATGCTCGAATCATCCACACCGACCGGGAGAATTTGGAAGCTCGCTTTCAACGAGCTGCCGTCAGCAAAGAGCTTCAAAATTACAGCAAAGCTATGAAAGACTTGGAGACTATCCTCGAAAGCATGCCCCGAAATTCCAGCGTCCTGAGGCAGATTGCAGAGATATGTATTGAAACAAGAGATCTGGCAAGAGCAAAACAAGTCTATGAGGACACCCTTAATTACTACCGAGAGAATGGTTTTGAGGGCGAAGAGTCTTTCACCTGGGCCGACATTCTCGTCTATGCTCAAATTCTTGCTTTGGAAGAACCTCCTGACCTAGCCATCGCGAACGCTCTAAAAACTTTGAAACAGTTGGCGCGGTGGCTTCTGGGACGAGAACGAGAAGACTACTGGGATCAGTTCACCGATGATGACCGCGAGTTTGATTCGGAAGACGAACCTCGACGAGTGCTCGTGCCTGAATTTGTGCCTGGCAGATATTCATCCGATGCCTACGGCCCTGGACTTCCCTTGGAGCTTCGAGTCAGAATGGGAATACTTCGGCTTAGGCAGGGCCCAGATACGCTGGATGAGGCACTGGCGCATTTTGAATGGCTTGAACCCGAAGCCAGGGATGAAGGGGCAAGTATCTATGAATACCCGGATTTGTTCCTCGAGGTTGCCCAAGCCTTGCAGGAAGCTAAGGAACACAATCAGGCGCTGCGTTATTATGAAGCTCTGAAGGACACCAACGCCTATTCTTACACGGGGTTTTGGTTAGGCATCGCAACTAACTCTTACATTTGTGGCGACAAGCTACAAGCAGTCGAGTGTTATGAGGAAGCCAAGGCTGGAGATGAGAAATGCGTTGAGGCAAGGACTCAGCTGTCAAAGCTCTACGCCGAATTCGGCGACAAAGAGAAGGCAATGGACACCGCTCGGGAGGCGGTTCGTGTTGCCGATAGCTTACTTCCCAAGACTGACCGACGCAAATATGAGAGAAAAGAACAGCGACTAGCTCGTGAGGAAGCAGAAAAGGCTCTCAAGGAAGCATTCAACCTTCCTGGCAAAGCTGTTGGTGGCACCCCAGTTGAACGTATCGAGGCCAAGCTTAGAAGGACGAAAATGAAATCCAAGACAAGAAAGGCAATGGTGATGCCGCCGTCAGAGTCGATGCACGGATCAGAGGAGACAGAAGGCGAGTTGGAAGATGAATACGTAGAGGACAGAGAGGGGATGTCGCCGACAATGGATCGCGAGATCGCCAGACAGACGGCTCGGAACGTGGCACGAAGGAGGAAGGATCGCCAACCACCTCGCTCGCGAGCTCAACCCAGACCCGGAACGAAACGAATGACGCAAGAGGAAAGAGAGACTCATCGCACTGAAATGATCAACCGACTCTATAGCGACCTGGTCTGTGACACAGAAGCCATGAGAACCGGCGACGAAATTGCAAGGAATACCTGGATGGACTGTGCCGACTCCCTCATCACCGATTTCCGAAGCAATCGCCTGTTTTACTCCAAGGAGCGAAATCAGGCAGGAGACAGCTTTTACCGGGGGGCTGCCAACGCCAGCTCGCGCCAGAGATGGGAGAGAGAGCAAGGAAGCGGACAAGATGGCGTGGAAGTGGATCGGGACTTTCCCATCCCTTCCGTCGAATCGTCCATGCCCACCGAATACCGCGAAATCGCCTTCTCAAACTGGCTGGATGTTTTCCTCGAGTATGCTCTTCTACTCGCCCAAACTGCTGACCTAGACGCTGAGCATCGGTGCTACACCGTCGTCAATGCAGCCTTGGATTGTGTGGTCTGGAACCAAGACCCGCAAGCTCTCCTGCAGATATATGTCACATATCTCGCCTGTACTCTTGCCTTGCAGGATGAAAGGACCCTTTCCAACGTGGTATTGCGATGGTTTCTGCGAACTTTTCAATTCAACTCTGATGCTTATCGCCTCTTTGCTGCCATGAATCTGGTATACTCTCGTCCTGGTGTCGTGTTTCGCAATCGCGGTACCCATCAGTTCCTCTTCAAGCAGATTGTGCAAATGGATGCAAATCTGCCGATGGATTATGCCCCCGAAGGTTATGGACCAGTCCCAGAATTCATGCGCCAGGGGGGGGTGGAGAACAATGTCCGCAGCAAAGACGACGAGGAGGAGACGCCGGTTCCTGCCCAGAAGGACATTCAGGGCCAGCAGCACCAGCAGCAGCACCAAGATATCACGAAGCCGGAGGAAATGAATGTCGCACTCCTCACGCTCTACGGCCATGTCCTCTACGCTGGCGGCGCGTTCGCCAGTGCCCTGTCGTACTTTTTCCGCGCGCTCTCTCTCGACCCGGAAAACCCGGTGGTGCTGCTCAGCATCTCTCTGAGCTACATGCACGAGATGCTAAAGAAGCACCACGAGAACCGTCACATGAATTTGTTGCAAGGATGGGCATTCTTTGAAGAGTACGCCGAGGCGAGGAGACAGTGGGTGGGACGACACAAGTTGCTACAAAAAGAATGGCGGCACAAGCGCAATGGTGACGACAACAACGACGACGCAGATAATACGGTGATGGTGGCGGACTCAGCAGACGGCGTGGATCGGGACCGTCTGGAGCTGATGCTGGTCGAGCGAGAGATCGCATTCAATCGCGCACGATGCTGGCATATGCTCGGCCTGTCCGATCTCGCTGTGCGGGCATATGAGGAGATGCTTTCGCTCGCCGTCGTCCCTTCTACATCCCCTTCTTCTTCCGCCGCGCCGGTAACTGCTGATGAAGGGGATGGGGGCAAGGATACCGTGAATGACGTGAGGTACGCGGACTTGACCATGGAAGCGGCATATGCAATTCAGACGATGTACGCGTTGAGTGGGAATCCGGAGATGGCCAGAGAAGTCACAGAGAAGTATCTGGTAGTTTGACATCGTCAATGGAAGGGTAGTGAAATGATGTTTCATTTGGCCATGGAGCGACGGCTGGAAAAAGGTGGATGAACTCGACGTGCTCTTTTCCCCGGAGATTTCTAAAGAGAGCTATTTTATGTACAACAATGAATGCCATTCCACCACCTTCCCCCTCCAAAGCACATCAGGCCATGTCCACGCCTTAGACATTCCGCTTCATTCTCCCCAATCACCCACCCATCTGGTCTCCCTAGCCAAGTCGGATCATTCGCTTTCTGAATCTACTGGCCCTTGCTAGCGACCAACTTCTCAACATCCGCCACTGACTGGTTCAAAATCTGCTGCAAAACCTTGGGGTTCTCAAGCTCTTTGGCGACCTTTGCGATGATGCTGTCGGCTAATTCCTTCTGTTGCCGCTGCTTGACCTGACCCTCATAACGGACCCAGCTGTCCAGGACGTTCTTGGCTTCGGCGGCTAGGGCGGTTTTTTGCTCGAGTTCGAAAGCCTGGACCTCGAGTCTTGCGGTTTCCTGGAACACGAGCCGTCAGCAACTGGGTCCGAAGGAGGATTTTTCCTTTCGATGCCTTACCTTGGAAACGTCAAACAGCTGCTTCGTGATCTCTACCACGTTGCTCAAGGGCTTGACGTCCTCGATTCGCTCTTTAATGGCACTGGCGTGATTCGTCCTGGCCTCGTTCAACAAGTCCTTGATCTTCTGCACCTGTCCGTCCGCCCAGTCCTTGTACATGGGGCCGGTATATTTAAAGATGCCGTAGAAGACAGACAACAGACAAAAGGCGATGACGCTCTCCTCATTCACTACGTAGAGCTCATTGCTAATTGCCCAGATGGAGATTCCAGCGCCGGCGGAGAGGATGGCGGTCTTGCTAGCGAGAGAGGACCCGGGGAGAGCATCGACAATGGATTGAGCTGTCTTTTTGGGATCTTGCGAGGGCAGGTTCGAGGAGGACTGATGACGGACGGAGGTCAAGGGTGTGCTGGCAGCGAGTGATGGGAGGGCGCGGATCGGAAGAGAAGTCGATGGGCGGAGTTTGCTGGCGCCTGGGATTTCATTGTCAGCTCTGCTTTTACCCATGCTGAGCTCCAGTCAGTATAAGGCACTCACCAGCCGCACTCCTTGCCAGTCGAGACGCCATTGTGGTGATGTTTGTAGTCTGAACAAATTCGACCCGAAGCTCCTCCTGACGTTGAAGTTTGGATGAGAGCTTGCAATTGAGGTCTGGGCGCGCTATTCTGCAATTGGCCTAGTGCTTGGCATACATTGGCGCCGTCAAAAAATGTTTGTTTTCGAGGCGAGGGGCCACCAGGCCTGGCAGCCGCAAAGCCGCCTGCCAAATACATATTAGGAGAGTGAGGACAGCAAGCACATTAGGCACGGAGGAGGGGTGATTCTCTCGCTTTGTCTTTGGGAGCGTCTGCTCTCCATTGCTCTCACCCACCTTCATTTTCTTTCCGCAGTTTGCCCACCATGCCATCCTCAACCGCCATGGACTCGTACGCTGCTCAAATCGCTGCTCCCATGACGGCGCTGCAGCGTAAGCAATTGCTCAAGCAGCTTCAGTCGCCCGAGGCCATCAACAGCCTCCGCCGTCCAGAAATCCTTATGGACTTCTTCACCGACAGTCTCGACACCCGGGATTTGAGCCTTGCGGTGCCAGCTCTCACCGGCCTCTTCCATCTCATCACCACCAAGAACCTCGACTACCCCTCCTTTTACCCTCGACTCTACGCACTGCTTGACCGGGATCTTCTACACAGCAAATACCGCAGTCGGGTACTGCGGCATCTCGATGTCTTCCTGTCCCCGACGAACCACTTGCCGGCAGCAACAATTGCGAGCTTCATCAAGCGGCTTTCGCGGCTGTGCCTCTTTGCCCCTCCATCCGCCATCGTGGCCATCATTCCCTTCATTTACAACCTTCTCAAGCAGCACCCCACCACGACCTTCATGATCCACCGCAATCCATACCCTCCTTACACAAAGTTCAAGCACAACCTTGGCAACGACCCCTATGACCCGAACGAGCCGAATCCGCAACTTACCAATGCCATCGACTCCTCGCTATGGGAGCTCGAGACATGCCAGTCGCATTACCACCCCACGGTGGCGAGCATCGCTCGGATCATCTCCGAGCAATTCACAAAGCAACAGTACAATCTCGAGGACTTCCTTGATCACGGCTATGCCACACTGCTAGAGAGCGAATTCAAGAAGAAGGAGAAGAAGCCACCCGTCGTAGAGTACAAGATCCCCAAGAAGATCTTTGCTCCCGCAGATGAGAGTGAAGATGATGCTACTGGGCAAGACAATGGTATGGACGAGTTCCTGGACATGTGGGACTTTGAGTGTTAGGGTTCCAGGTAATGATTCATGGCAAAGGTGAAATAGACATAGAATATAGACATAGATGAAATAGACGGGAGGAATCTCTGCAACGCGTTCAAGCGATTGAGTTTTAATTTTGACGATGCACGAAGCCAAGGGTTTAGACTGCATTCGTGGCTGAGAAGTCCTTCTAGGGCAGTGAAAGAGAAATAAATATAGATTTCAATTCTTGAATGCCTTATCGAATCTGAAAGACTGAGGAGTTAGTTATTCTTGCTTGGGGGATCATCAATGTATATCTGGGAGGGTTTCTGAATTCCAACCTGCTTGTCCTTTCCCCCGGTTTCATGGCGGCACATCCGAAGCAGAGCTCAATGATGGGCAGTGAGACAGGTCCACCAGCATGGGATCTCACACTCCAGACTCCGTTCTTGATTATTTCTTGCTCAGACAGACGGTCAGCCCGGTCTTCGCGCCATGATGTTGCTTCATTGTGTATGTACAACAAAGATACGGTTCTGGAGCTTGCTCCATTTATTCCTTGTGCTTGATTTTCCCGCGCTTCTCGTACCTTGCAGCTTGAAGCTGTCGGGCAAACTGAATGTTGTTTACAGCGCCGAAGAATCTGCATACCAAAAGAGTTCTCCTGGATATTTCGCCCTGTCTCTGATCATCCCTACCGAAACTTTCAAGCTTTCAACACCGAATCACTGCGCCCAACAGACTTTGCTCGCCGGGCAGCTACGACTGGTTCTGCAACATTCGAGGCTACACCTTAGGGACCACGGGGGCTCACAGATAGGATGGAGAACCCAAATGAACTGAAATATATATGAAAGCTGCGCGAGCAGAGAATCCGGCAAGATGTGGTGGGCGTGCCAAGGCTGCGACATTTAGGGTTCGGCACCAGAGTGAGAAAGTTTTGGCATCGAGCACCGACTAGGCCAAGCTAGGTTTGTTGTCAAATCAAATAGCTGTCCCAACCCGAGAACAAGAAGGCCGCCGGAGCCTAAACAAACACTAGAGTGCGGGTCGAAAGTCTCCTCGATCTGCGAGAAAGCTGGTGGTGGTCGGGGCTGTGCCACTAGGAAGACAATGAGAGTCTAAACTCGGTCGACGGCGGCGAAGGAATGAACAATGAATAACCTGCAAGGACATAGCAAGCCGAAATCAAAAGACAACTGGCACGCTCTGACAAGGTCGAAGTATGTTTCGTTACTCCGCGCGTGTTCCGGACAGGGACGCGCATCAGAGGCATAGATATCGTCTCGGAACGTCGTCCTCAATCTTGAATGACCGGAGGAAGGATTGTGCTCTTGATTGGCGAACGTCATGCCCTTGGGTGCACGGAGCGTCACCGAAAAGCATCCAGACTAGCTGTTAGCTTTGTCAGTAGTATTCTGTATATCGTCTCTTTGTCTTCTCCAGGTCTCGCCCCATACCCTCCGAATAAAGACGCACACGCCGGCAACGCCGCCAGTCACCAAGGCAATCACGGTATAGCACCACCCCGGACCGATGGCGTCGATGAGCGGCTGTAATGCCGCAAGTTCTCCTGCGGCAAGGGCACAACGAAGCAAATTCAGAGCCGCCTGGGCAGTCGACGGACGTGTCGAGTGCAGGTCGACGTGGAGAGTCCCGCATGCGTTGAACACAATGGTCATGGCGCCGCCGATGAAGAATTGCAGGACAAGTGGAATGGAAGGGTGCACGTGGTACTCCAGGACCCAGCCGTACGCAAGAAGAGCAAAAATGGAATAGGAAGCAGGTAGGCCATGCTTCGTAGACGGGCGTGGAAAATCGGAAACGCGAGTCTCTGGGACGCAGACGTTTCGGCGCTGGAGGTAGGAAGACAACCGTGGCGAACGGCAAGGCAGCGATAATCATGCGTGAGAATGTTCCCTTGGGAAGTAGAAAACCGTGTTAATTACATGATACAATAAAAGGGTGGGTTTCGGGTAAATGTTGAAAAGAGTGCCTTCGTACTTACTGGAGAGTAAGGACGCAACAAAGCATCCTACGCCAAATGGTAGGTAGATCAAGCCAGCTTCCAACTCCTTGTACCCGTATATTGTGATGAATAGAGACGACAGGGAAGCTTGCAGGCAGCAGTATGCGCTGTAAAAGACTCCATTGATGAGGATAATGGGGGCGCTTTCTTTCTGCAGGAATATATGCACACTTCCCAGAGGATTTGGTATCCTCAACCTCGCTATGCGGGAAACAGCTTCTGATGCAGCCGTGCGATATCCTTCGGGGGTCGACAGGGGGATCTTCCTTTGCCTGTTTTCTTGCCAGAGGAGCAGAAGACTTTTGTTCAAGGCAGGGACAGGGCGGGAACCATTGCCAACAATGTTGCGCCCAGTTTCTGGCAGCAGGACGGCAATCAGCACGAGGCTGAGAGCGCCTGAAATCTCCAGAAACCCAAAAATCCAGCGCCAGCCTGCCTTCTCGGCGAGCACGCCGCCGAGCACAGGTCCCAGGCCAGGTGCAACGTTTGGGCCGCAGCCTAGGATGCCCATGTATGATCCACGCTCAGAAGGCTCTGTGATCTGCGAGGCACTGTCAGATTCTCTCTCGCCATGACGGGGCCTATGGTAATAACTTGGCACAAAGGTGAAACGGTCTTTTCAAGAAGAGGAGCTCACATCACCAACGACACCATATCCAAGACCAATTGTAGCCGAACCGCCGGCACTCTGGAGCATGCGGAGCAGCAGTAGAGCTGGGTAAGTACTCTGCAAGGCTAATCAGACGTTGGCAAGAACGTAAAGAACAAACATGAGAAGGTAAACAGGCTGTCTTCCCACCTGATCTGCCATGCTCCCAAACAGCGTAGGTGCAACGCCCGACACGATCATGTAGGACGTTATGGTCAAATTGACCTTGGACAGAGTGGTTTGCAAGTCCTTCGCGATTGCCGTAAGAGCAGGATAATAGATGAAGCTGCTCAGTGGAGAGAGGGAGGATGGCAGGAGGTTGGCCCCCTCCTTCTCAAGCCTATGTACCTAGTAACAGTGACTGCTGGCCACTTGATTTCTTTCCAGCCCACCCTCTATCATCGTATCAGCCTGTCAATCACTCTTCTCCAGGTTTTGATCATGCTTGGGCTTTCTAATGCGTTATATCCTAGCTAGATTATGTACACAGCGGTTGCCGCCATATTGACAACCACACTACGCCTGGCTCGGTCCGGGATACATGGCACCCCCGCAGCGATAAGCGTCCGCTGTCCTAAGCTTCAAGCACATTTCCAAACAGGCATTGTCTATCCAAGGCAGAGCGGCTGCATGACGCTCTCACTGTCGACGACTGAAGACTGCTGAAATGGTGGGAAGAACTGTTGATACTGACGTTTCTCATCCAACTAAAGGGCTACAGATCTCTCTCTAGGTTTCGAAAACAAGAAAGACTCGGGTCGCCAGCAATTGCTGTCAATTCTGAAGTCCAGACTGCACAAGCCAACGATGTTGGCCAGGATGATAAGAAGGCTGGATGGCCAGTAAACCGTTCAGATACGCACAGAAGTCATCTCTCCGGCTTGGACCTACCACTTCGTTTGGGACGTTCCCAGAACTCGGACGCTAGGCAAAAGGAGCGCTCAAATGAGCGTCGCGCGGACCCCCTTGGTTTAACAGTCCTTTATGAGCCAGATCCTCTCCATCGGCCGACATAGTCGTCGTACATGGCTTGGGGGGTACAAGTCGCCATACCTGGTCCAAAAACCGCGATTTACAGCTATTCTGGCCCCGTGAGTGGCTCCCATATGAGCCTGACCTATCATCAGCTCGTGTCATGACCTTCGGGTACAATGCCCATTTTTCCTCCTTGTCGCGCGGGAAAGAGAATATTCTCAACATTTCCGACTTTGCAAAGGATTTGTTGTTCAGCTTGAAATTCGCAGTTGGGAAGGGCGAACGCAAACTCGACATTGGGACAGTCCCCATCATATTTGTTGCCCACTCTAAGGGAGGTCTGGTGGCGAAGAAAGCTTTCATTCTTGGCCAGCATGACGAACACTACCAGAACCTCATTGAGGCGGTATCGGCTATCGTCTTCCTTTCAACACCGCATCGTGGGTCGGATCTTGCAGAAGCCTTGAACAGAATCCTTTCTGTATGCATCGGCTTATCCCCGAGGGAATTTGTGTCCGAACTCGCTACAAACTCGCGAACCCTCCAGGAAATCAACGAACAGTTCAGGAACTTGGCTCCGAGAGTGTCAGTTGTTCCCTTCTTCGAGACCTTAGAGACGGCCATAGGGCTATCTCGAGTCATGGTGCTCCAGAAGGACTCTTCCATTCTCGGTTATCCTGGGGAGATCTCAAAACCTCTTGATGCTGACCACCACGACGTTTGCAAGTATACAAGTCAACTGGATCCGAACTATATTAGCGTCCGCAATATCCTCAAATATTTAGTAGAGAAATACGGTTCGCAAGATCCGGCCAAAGTGGAAACCGATTCCGTCGATGAACTCCGTGAGATTGCTTCGGCTTTTGGGCCCGCGCAGGAACCAACGGACGATCTCATGTTCTTTGCAAACAGAAGGATGGCTGGCTCTTGTGAGTGGACAAACAGTGGCCCGACTTTTGTCTCTTTTTTCGACGATGAAGCGGAGCATCCTCGATGTCTTTGGTGCACTGGCCGTCCAGGATCAGGGAAGTCCGTTCTTGCATCATCCATTATACAATCTGTCCAGGAGAGTGACTTCGATGTGGCATTGTACTTTTTTCGGTTCGGAGATCACATCAAGAACAATATTAATACTTTACTTTTGTCCTTGGCATACCAGATTGCAACTAGCCTACCAGAATATCGCCGGCGCTTACTCCGTCTTTTTGACGACGGCCTCAATGTCCAAAAGTCGGCGCCCCGAATTTTGTGGCAAAAGCTCTTTATTTCAGCTCTTTTTAAAGTCAAGCTCTCTCGGCCCCTCGTCATCGTTATTGACGGACTAGACGAATGTGATTCGGCAAGCCTGTTGTTGAAACTTTTGGAAGATCTCCATACGTTTCCGGGTCCTGTGCGACTTATAGTCTTCAGTCGCGGTGTCCAAAATCTATCTTCGGCATTTGACAAGTTATCGAAGGGGCTACCAATCCGCTATCACTTGCTTGAAAATATGGCTGACGACGTTCGATTGTATGCGGAGGAGGAAATGGCGACCATGCGTGGCGATGAAGAATTTAAGCTCACAATTGCAGAGGAGCTCGCGCGCAGGGCTGATGGGAATTTCTTGTGGGCTAACCTGGTACTGGCTGAGGTGCTACAATGTCACACAGAAGACGAGGTATTCAGGGCGCTGGAAGAGGTCCCCGACGAGCTCGAGGCGTTGTACGAGCGCATGGACCCAACGCTCGCGAAGAACTGCCGCCCATCAGATCAAGCCATGGGTAAAACCATTATCATGTGGATCGCTTGTGCCAGGCACTCTTTGACGCTGTTAGACTTGGCCGAAGCCTTACGGCCGGAATACACCAACATTCTCGACCTGAAGTACACCATCAGTCGCGTTTGCGGAGAATTCGTCCTCGTTGACAGCAAGGGTGTTGTTTCAATGGTTCACTCATCTGCTCGGGATTGTCTGCTACAGAACCCTGACCTCAACTACCACGTTCCTCAGGGCTCTTCTCACCAATCCCTGTTCTCCAAATGCATCGCCGAGCTGATCAATGCGAGTCCCAAGATCCAATCGGGCCAGATCAAGTCTCAAGCGTTCTTGTTATACGCGGCAACCTCATGGCCATTCCACTTAGAACAGAGCTCTGAGTTCTCCGAGGTCTCCGATCAGGAATCGCTTGTTCTTCTGGCACGTTTCTTCCGAAGTCCCGCTGTCCTTGGTTGGATATATCTGTTGTCGGTCGCTGGGCAATTGCGGCTCTTAGTCCAAGCTTCAAAAAAATTGGCCAGTTTCCTCAAAAATATCGATCGATTAGACGAAGCCCGAAATCCACTTACTCACCGTCTAAGGGATAAAGAGGTCTTAAACCTGTGGAGCATAGATCTTATCAGGCTGGTCGGCAAATTCGGCCCTCATCTTAACGAGCAGCCAAAGCTCATTTTCAAACTTGTGGCACCCTTTTGTCCTCGAGATTCTATGATGTACAAGCAGTTCGGTGACCGGACGGCTAGTTCCGGTATGTCGGTCTCCTCTGGCCTATCTGCAAGGTCTTGGGACGACTGCCTTGCAAAATTCACTGTTCACGGTTTCAAGTCCCCCCTCCAGATCAAATGTGCAAACCGCTACTTCGCTATCTTGCTATCGGATGGGACAGTGCAGCTGTACCATGCAAGTACTTGCGAAGAAGCGAGAACTTTTCATCATGGCGAGAGGGTCCTGGCGTGGTGCTTCAATGCCGTTGGCGACAAAATGGTGACATGTGGACTCACTAAGACTATTGTTTGGGTTACTGCCACTGCACAGCAGCTGTCTTCTTCTGCCAATCCTCGTCGGTCCAAAGCCCTCACCATCACATTTGTGAACAATGATGAGACGCTGTTAACGTGTTGCGATGACGATTGCACCATCCGGAGCTTATGTTTTGACATGCCAGATGAAGGCTGGCAAGTCGTACAGCATGTGCTTGGAGAGGGCAGATTCTAGGGGAAGGAGTTAGGCTCTCCTCGCTGCGCTTCTTTTAATCCTTCAGGCTCCCAGATTGCAGTAACATATCGCGCAGTCCCGCTCACGATATGGTCGCTTGAGGAGCCACGGCCCCATTTGTTAGGGAGGTGCCAAAGAGTCGTTGACGGTCGTCAAGCACAGCAGTACCACTTCAGATATCCAAACGATCACTTGGCACCCAATGACGGGCCATGTGGTTGGTATATATAACGACGGATGTGTATTCAAGTGGCACCCCTTAGAAGGCGACTATCAAGAATCAAATCTGTCCGTTGGCAAGGTGGAGTGTAGCCCGGACGGGAAGTTCTTCGTGACAAGCAGCCGGGATGGTACCCTGAGGATTTGGGACTTCTTTCACTTCTCGCCAATCTACCAGCTGTCGTACTCGGCTCCGGTGGCAAATCTAGCTATTGATCCGAACGACACTAGGATCTATGACATTCGAGAATCCTTCTGCAGTGTGTGGAAGCCCAACGCCCTGGTGCGTATGTGGGAGACGGAAGACAGATCTAGCGAAACCATGAGCAACCGGGAGAGCACTCTGACTTCTCATGTCTCGGAGACCAGTTTCGAGACGCTCCAACCTATCACTATGCTTGCAGTGGAACCTGGTGGTCTATCATACGCATCTGGTAACGATGACGGCCTCGTGGTCCATTTCACAAAGGGAGGAAATGCCGTGTCCGAACTTTTCCAGACGTTTATGGCCGTCGATCACATTTGCTGGAGTACTGATGGCCGCTTCGTAGCAGCAGCGTCGAGCATGGGGCGCAGACTGTTTGTGAAGCAGGTCAACCATTCGGATCCAACTGAGAAGCCAAAGCCAGTCATGACGGGTAGGGAAGACGATGCGATCAGGCAAATACTGCTGAGCTCGCTGGGAGACTTTCTCTTGGTCGCTACAGACCGCTTCATAAACATATGGGCTACCCATGAACAGCAAATTATCTCTACAAGACCACAAACGGCATTGCACCGATGGCTCAATTCTCCATACGATGCCACCAGGGTGATCGGATTCTCTTTTCAGGGAGTCCAGATAATCGATTGGCAAGATGCAACAACAATGAGACGAATAGCCCTCGACCGGTCACTGGTGGATGGGGCGGTTGCCCAGCCGGGTCATGTATGGATGCACAGAAGACCCTCATCACAATACCCTATGAGCCCCTCTGAGACTCAGGAGGTCGTCGACAAGATAATCTACACAGTCGACGGTACAATGGCACTGGTGGCGACCTCACGCAGCACGCATCAAGGCCGGTATGAAAGGCAGCACATGCTCATCAACGTAACCAACTTAACAGGGATGACACACTTGATAACCATACCGGCAAATCCCTTCCCTTTGGAGCTGCAAACACATATGGCCAAGCCTCTCGGCTTCCTCGAGGTCGACAATATGGCCCGCGGGAGGTTATCCGCTAATAGAATACCGTCAACAACTGTAACAAGGCCGACGACACATCACGTCCTGGCGTTCTTAGACCACAACTTCTGGGTGTGCACGTACACGATGAATGAATCGAACCAAGGCCATGGGCGTGTCAAACGCCACTTCTTCCTTCCCCGTGATTGGATAAACCTAGACTGGTTGGACCTGGCCATTATGCGCCCAGACGGCGTCTTGTTGTGTCCTAGAAATGGAGAGATCGCGCTGGTCGAGAACGGTGTCCGTGAAGAGTGGTTGGATTGAATTTTTGCAGAGTCACAGCTGCACTCATTCCAAAATAAGCGATCACAGTTCTGATAACACAGAATTCATGTGTGGCGGTTCTCTGCCATTCCATATTTGATTGTCTCACCTTTATACCTCGTATGATGAAAGGATTTCCTCAGCCGATATAAATCTCGCCTCCCAGCAACCCCCCGTGGTCGCGCCACAGGAACGACCTGACACATCTGGAAATCTCTCCTCGCCGAAAAACCTGTTGCCCTTTTTGATCTGCCTGTTCTTGGAGCTTCTAGTAAGAATTGTAGGTGTCTGGATCAAGAGATGTAGGCTGCTGAGGGTATAGTTCGCCGTATGGCGCGTTACAATAGGCGAGTTCGTAGAGTGTTGAACCGGGTGCAAATAAATTGAATCGAACTGTGTTTGGATCGTTTAGATCCCTTGGAAGGAAATGGGTTGCCTTCTCGTAATTAAGTGCTGGTTGTCTTTCGACGCATTGAAGTCGGAAAGTAGAGCATCGAAATTTCCGTCGAGCATAATTTGTTTGAGATTGAGATCTAAATGAATAATGTCCTTGGCGTGGATCACAATGACGGCCTCGATGATCTGCGAGCCCCATTGTGCCTTCAAAGCAGGTGGAACATGATCTCAATACTGATCGAGGTAGTCAACGATATTGCCTCGGGTAGTACTCGAGGTCGATGTAATCGTGACCATCGCTGGGGATCCATCGCGTAATGCAAGGGTGATTGCCTATTTACTTGTACACGACTTTCTCATTACTTATAGCGATTGTAGGGTTCTCCGGGTATGTCGACCCTCAGGAAACTTTCGAACAATGTTGCCGTCAATGAGATACACCCGGCTGCAAATTCCATGAAGTGCATGTGAAGTCTTCGCTTACATCTGGATCGAATTTGGCCTGGAATTGATCAGGCCGGCTGCTGTAGGAGTGCCTCAGATACTTGGAACAATTCTGTCCTGCCCAAGGCGTAGGAATCCATGTTAGCGGTGCCGAAAGTCGCATCGTCGAAGTGTTGAATGGTGATAGAGAAAACGTACGAGGTACAGTACAAGGTACAGGAGACGTAGGCATTAAAGTTAGGCCGAAAGCTTGGCAACCTCCCGTTAACAGCTAGACTAACTTGATTAGATTTAGCGCGATTGTATAGCGGAGTCCAAACGCTCCAATAACCTTTAAAGCGTAAGCGTGCAGTATCGGCTCAAGGAGGACTAGATCGATTAGTCCAAGAAACTGGTATTTGTTTGGACCCCCTGGATCTCAGATTGTGAACGCACCATCAATATATGCTTCAACACTGAGCCGGGGATCGCCCCGGAGCACTCAACTGGAAGGCATCACGAAATCCAGTAAGCCCTCAGATCATGCCTTCCAGTATACATTGTATGGAGTATCAAAGAGGATAAAGAAGTGTTGAAGCGGACCATATGTTTTCTATTAGCACTGCAGATGGGACTGTGTTGTCGGACAGTTTCGAGCGGTTATGTGTCATGTATCATCACCTCGAGCTGATGTTAGGTGCGACCGCCACAGGTTCTCTATCATTGATGCAAAATAGCCCCGCATACTATTCAAGGCCGTTGCTGATGAAGCATTCTCCCCTTCGCCTCAGTCAAACATCGTTGGTGGTGGCGGCTCTCCACCTTCCTCGTGCGTTTTACGACAAGCATAGTTCGACCATTCTGTGTGTCCCGAAACCTGCGCCAACTCCTTTTTCGTTGGCACCCATTGTAGGTCGGGAAACTGCTCGTTTGCTTCGGCATCGTTCCCTGATTCACGTGCAGCATACAATCTCTCCAGTCTCTACTTTCATTCGAACTTATCCCGGATCCGGTGCCCTGCGCGTTGCATGATGCATAGCGAGGACGGGCTTTCCTATTTTCTCGTAGCATTCGCTCGCCTCGGTTTCCTCCGTTTCTTGTAGAACCCCATACCAGCCGCGGCTGATGGACGTAATGACCTGAGACTGGTCCTCGATGAGATTACAAACCAGCTCCAACTGCTTCGCAGCGCCTGAATAGTCGCCTTCAATCATCGGGACCTAATGATTTCGAAAGGTTATGTTAGATGGCGCTCATAACGACTAAGCAATGTGGCGTAAAGCAAAACTCGCAGATGAGAGGTAAAAGCGTATCCACCATTAGTCCGCAATGGACGATGAACGGAGTGATGCATTGAGACAGTCCAACAGCCCCGCTTTCGTGTTCAAGAGGCCCTGTTCATCCCGTGGGTTCGTCGAAAGAGACACGGTTGCCCGTCGGAAGAAATTGCGTCTCCTTTCCGGCATTCTTGATGGAGGTCGTCTCGGTTCTTCTCCTTCCAAAGAGTTGATGACGTCGCGAACCTCATTTTTCCACACAGGAAGCAAGGGAAGGACACGTGATTTCGAGTCGAGCTCGAGCATGCTATTTATGGCCTTGTTAGCTGCGACGTGACTGCTCTCCGACAATCCGCAGTGCCCGGTGAGCTTGGTGAATCGTAGAAATGCACTAGTTTCAAAACGTCAGAGGATTGGACACTTTTAGAAGAGGGCACGAAGTTTATTGAGCCCTATCCGTTTCTCGCTACAACGCCATGGAGGTCAAAATGAACCAGATGGTAGTAGACTTTGCCTCGAGACTTCGAGGCCTGCTTCAATGCTTCCTCAAATGCTGAGAAAGTTCCAGGACGTACGATATCCACATTCAAAGTATTGGGTGGCAGCAACTTGGATAGACGGATGAGAGAGCTAGCGACGATTCGGAAATCGATGTCGCTCTTCCCGTCGGGCCGGGCGGTGATCAGCAAAAGATTCAGACCGTTATTTATTCCAGTCTTGGGCTGGTAATATACTAAATCATCAATAGACGATGTGTCCTGCTCAATGGACTGCGGAAGAGGCTTGAGACATGTCGAATACATCCGTCGGACACGGCCATTTATCTTGGGCGTCCGTCAGAGACGTTAATTGGCCGTTCCAAGATCTTCCACGGCATGAAATGAAGTCTCTCATCCAGGACGTCAACTCTCACGATTTTCTAACCCACGCTGTTGGGCAGATACTGCGTTTCGTCGTTGAGGGGAAGAGAGCAATTCAGATCCACGGTTAACTGGGAGAGACGGGCACGCACCGACTCAATCTTTTGCTGTGAAAACGGGTCATGCTTGAAATGATCCTAGAGATACCAAGCCAAGAGATTGTGATCCGCATCCGTCCATGTGGCCCAGAAATCCCGCCCGAATTTCTCTATCACCGTCGAAGTTCTCTCATCGATGATCCTGAGATCAACTGGCTGGTTCAACTTCCCTTTTCCTTCCGGAGACGAAGAACCCTCAAAGGGATGAAGTTGAACGACTTGCACAGTGTGGCTCTCCATCCGCGCGATAACTTGGAAAATGTTGGAGGTGGGAAAGATCAAAGAGAAAGGCTTGACTGGAAGGCCGTGTTTATGCGCGGGCCATTCAAATCAACAAAACGACAAAAATGAAAAGAAAAAGAACTAACCGAGATGTAAGTCAAGGAGTTCAAAAGCGCGATTTGTTCAGTCGAACACTGGGACTGAGAGCATAAGAGATCGTGTGCCTTCTAGTGAGGCGATCCGGTCTTGATAGAAATGAAGTGGAACATTTTCTTATTGGTGATGAAAGTCGGCTCGATGGACTGACCACGCTTGGAAGCAGCGCCAGTTGGTGTGATGATGAAATATGTAACGTCCAAAGATCGTCCGAAGTCTGTTCTGCAGCTGAGCAGTTATGGTTATTTGTGTTGAATGATCAAAAGGTTGTCCCCCGTTATTCAGTACGGGGACTACGGTAGACTATATAGACAGTACTGGGTGGCTGGGCTGGATCACGTGACTTCTCAACCTTTTCAGTTTAACAATTTGTAGAGGTCGTGATATTAGCAATTTGTCGTCACGAGGTGCTCAATTCGCGCTGCTCGAAGAAATACCAACGCGTTCCCACTCAGCAACAAGGGCATGGCCGCAGCCCTGAAGGACTCCTTGCAGGCGTTTCTCAGCAGGAGACGCTCTGGAGAATTTGTGCTTGATGCCAAAAGAAATCCGGACCCTCAGCCTGGAGAATCAAAGTAAAGCACTGCAGAACCTGCTTTCAAACGAGTGTACCAGAAGCGCAGTTCTAGAGCGGCTGAAGAGGGGTCGCAGTTGGCACATGGTCGTCGGCATCAAGACGTGCCGCGGAGGCGTTGTGCACACTGGGCAAGGTGCTGCCAATATAGTGCAATTTGAAGCGAAAGTTCCGGCAGGAAAGATGGCAGCACCATTCGTTCCTGGGGCTGGGTCTGCGATATCACAGCTAGACTCAAAGATCATAGCGTGGAATGACGTGAGTTGGAGCGCCGTTTAGAATGGACGTCTCGACGCAGAGACAACTTTGCCGTCGAGTACCGGGAGCTGATGCCACCCTCAGTGTTCCCAAAGTTGAAGGCGGCGAGAAAAGGGAAGAAAGTCCCTGAATGTGAGTTCGCGGAGGAGCCGCTGGTCCATCCTGAGAAGCATGCGGTATTCGGTGTGGAAGACGACGAGAGCCGGATCGAAGAAGATACTGGGCAAAGGCTGGATGTGAAAGAGGACGATGAGTTTGGCCAGTTCTTGGAAGATCGCGGCGTCGAGATGGTCAGCATCGATCCTGGGTTAGAGTTGCCGCTGGCACAGATTGACGTTTTAGAGGCACCTCACACGATGAGACTTGAAGACACGAGTTTCTCGTTGTTTCCGGATGATATAAGTGGCTGATAGCAATGATACTAGGACCATCACGGCCGATCTTGGGAGTTTTGAAGGCGTATATGCAACCCTAGTGTTATTATTTCAGTGTGTAATATTTTCGATTCTAGAGATCCTCTAACCGATGCCCTTCCTTGTCCTTTTTGAAGTTGCCCTCGGTCACAGAATACGCGAAACCCCCTAGGTAGTGATGTACCTCAAGAGGGTTCGATGGCGGCCAAGTGGCCGCTATACCGAGTCAATTTGATGGCTGTCCTTGTCAGACTCTGCGTCTCCGTCAACAGATTCATCCCAAAAAAGGAAGCCTCCGCCTGCTCTCGATACATAGACCTTGCCAACGCTGGCAGAGACAATGGCAGGTCCCAACCAACGATAACAGATGGGGATATGATGGGCTCAATCAATATCTAGAGCACCAGGTCTCATCAGGACTGTCGGGTTCTTTCTACCACCAAACACAACGCCCGGGACTACCAATCTGTAATATGCAATATATAAATGCTGAAAGGGCGAATTACTACCACCACTCTACCCCATCCTACCGCCGACAGAATCTAAAGGAGGACAACAAAAAATATCGAGCGTGGCTCAATTCCGCTTCCCTGCCCTGTGCCTCTAAAACTGTTTCCTATGCGCCCTCTTCTTCTCCTGGCGTCTCTTTAACTGCCTCTCCACTTCGACTTCCAGCTCGACCAAGTCCTTGCCTCCGAACCCCTTTCCCACATTATTATGCTTCTTCTCGAGCGCTCTGATCTTCTTGCGTCCCGCCACGGGCGCAGAGCTGTTCATCACCTGCGCAATCAAGTATCCATTAATCGTATTGCCCGAGTTCTCCAGCGCGTAGAGCGGACATTTGCCGTCGTCCGCCGAGCAGTGCACGGTTGGCGGGCAGCAGATTCCAACCGAGTTGGGGCAAGTCTGGCACAGGGGGTTGCTAACAGTGGAGTTGCTGGCGGGGAGAACAGTGGAATTGGTGGACGTCGATGAAGAAGAGGTCATGTTGAGGATTGGTCCGGAGAGGGATGTCACGTTGGAGCCACTGGCAAGGCGGAGGATGTCGTTTATGCCCATGGTGGACTCCGGGCAGTAGGAGAGATATACGCTCACGGTTCTGATCGGTCTGGACGTCGGAGTTGGAGTGGTGGTAGGCGTGATCACTACGGGTGAGCCTGTCGTTGCGACGAAGGTGCCGGAGCCGGTCTGCAAGAGGGCGAGAGAGCATCTGAGTTAGTTCGTAGGTTTCTCTGTAAAATGCCCCCGTAATGGGGGAAATCGCATAGCATGATACGCACCAAGGTTCCGCAACCACTAAAATTACCATTGCCGCTGACCGTGCCCGAGGTGACAAACGAGATATGTCCACCTCCGTAGGCTGGCCAGACTGTTCCTGTGCCAGTCAATGTACCAGTGCCAGAACCCGAGCCACCTATGCCATGTCAGCTATTACATACTATTACTGACCAGTAAAATGGAGAGAATCACGCACAGCCAGTAATCTCAGCAGACCCTGTAAACGTTCCGTTCGTAGCAATGATGGTGCCGCAGCCAGAGACATTGCTCGCCGAGCCTGCGTCGCGAGTGTTAGAACTTCGTTCTGGGGGAACAATGAGAGCCTGTCAAAGAATCGAGCTTCAAAACCGTACCACTTGCAGTTCCCGAGGTCACTATCGGTGTGCCTCCTAGGTATATTGTGCCTGTGCCCACTGCAACAAAGTCAGTCGTATGCCTGATTGATGGAGGGATTCGAAGCACCTACCGACAATGCCACTTCCTGAAGCTTGCCCGCAGCCTATGATGGTATTTGGCATTGTTGTTGTAACGAGCGAAACCGAAGTCGGAGTGAATGATGCGCTTGACGCGGTGCCGGTAATTACGGTCAATGTAGACAGTGAAGAGGATGTTCCACTTCCGACGGTTGAAGCGACGGCACCAGAGTTCGTGATTGTTATGGTTGTGCTTGAGACAACAATGATCGATAAGCTGGTGGTGCTGGTAGCTGGGCTTGACGTTGGAGAGGTATATGGCTGACGGGACAATACAGAAGAGCTTGTCATGCTTGTAGTTGCTGTCATAGCTGAAGTCGAGGTGGAAGTAGTCGTGATGACTACTTTTGTTCCGCTGATGACAGTTACTGTACTCCTTGTAGATGTTGACGAACTACCATTGTTAAGTATGGGCCCTTGAGACTGAGAAGAAGTTCCCCTGGTGCTGCTTGCCGTGGTCAGGGAAAATCTGGATGTTGTAGTTGCGGAGCTGAACGCCGTTGTAGTAGAGGAGGTTGTCGGCCTAAAGACTCCAGTCGAGGCCATGAAAGATGCGCTAGTGGTGCTCAATGTGCTGTTGATTCGACATGATGCAGGGATCGTGAAACAACAGGGCAGGCCAGAGGAGGACGAAGTACTCGGCTGGAACACGCCACTGTAATTTGTATCGTAGCAGTATGCACCTGTTGCTGATGGAGGAAAATCAAAGACGCCCTAGAGAATCCTGTCAGTCTTACCAACATGGGATATGACCTCGAACAGACTCACATGATACGTAATGGTTGTGCAAGACAAAGTAGAAGAAGCTGTGCTGGAACCACTATAGCTTACAGTCCCACCTCCACAAGGAGTGCATGTCGCAATGGGCGGATCGCTGGCAAACACTCCGCGCTTGTCGAAAATACCACTTCCTTGTCGTGTCTTGCTGAAGTAATGGTGATAATGGAGGCTGTACATGGTTTGGTGGCTTCCATTTCCCGCGATCGTGACTGAAGGGGCAACGGCTGTGATCATCGAGGGGAGAACCTCATAGCGAAGATCATAGTCGTCAGGCAACTGGTTCGGTCTCGGAGTAGGTTGGTAAATGGGTTCAAAAGGAAGAGTCAAGGATCCGAAATCAACATAACCATACGCAATATGAAATAGAACACCTGCCAACAGGACAAAGGAGTGAAACGGAGACATCGTAAAAGATACCCACAGCCAACGACAACGGCAAGAAAACGACAGACACGGTGAGGCTTAAAGATTGAGCCTGCGGATGGAATTCATCCCTGCCATCGCTAGAGCCGCGTTGTGATGCGCACAGACCGCGAGGAACTGGAATGGAATGTTGGCCACTGGAGGCGAAAGGCCGCCCTACCTCACTCTGGATCATTTGTCGCGGTCTTGCAGGTGCCGAGCGCACGACGAAACCCTGATAGTCCCATTGTCATCAAACTGCGCACCAGAGTCCATATGGATGGCTTGTGAGCTGTAAGCCATCGTTGACAGACGTCGGGTTCAATATCAAGAAGAATCTGTTAAGTTTATCTCGGCTAAATCGTACATAGTAGATCCGATGCCGCTTTAAGAGCTTTTTGAAAGGACATGCCGTGAGACCCGTTGAGGATCTCAAAGACAATGAACGGGGAATCAAAAACGAAAGTCCGATGGTTGGGAGACTCGAAACAAGAGCATAGCTAGTTTGACCCCTCAGGCAGCGCCTATGACAGTGTACACCGTACACGCCATCGCATAAGCAGTAAGCCACAGGGCCGATACAGGGCCATGCAAGCAAATTGTATTAGCCCATTCCTTCCAGGAAAATTCTGACACGAGGATCTGTTGTAGTCTCTAGGATGATGAAAAGTTGTTTTTTTCCTCCGTCAAGGGAGCAGAAAAAGATGGTTAACATTAATGTAAAGGTCAAAGTTCGAGTGCTGCGGGCTGAATATTACCCTCTCGTTTTTCCTAAATATAGTTGCTGAGACAAAGACAGTCATGCTCAGTTATCCAATTCCTCGTCGATTTCAACCCAGCATTCCTTGAAATGCTTCAAGCCCGTCTGCGTTGGGCCAGCGGCAGAAACCGTGACCGTTACACTAACTGTCACCGTTTCAGGAGATCCAGGAGAAGGACTACCCCTGCTTACGCTGCTGGAAGATTCTGGCGCAGCTGGAATGGAAGCAATGCTACTTGTTGTTGAGGCTGGCTTCACGACCGTCGCCAGAGTCGTCCACGACGGTGAAACAGAGGAGCTTGTAGTAGGAGGGGTCATAGATATTGCTCCAGAGCTTGAGGTGCCAGCAGCGCTGGTCGTCCAGGATTGCACGTGGGTTGCTGCAGGTGCCGTGGCAGAGATGAAGATCGAATTGGACGAAGTCGTAGATGAAGACGCTGGTCCCCCAGGTGTAGACGGAGCGCCTTCAAAGATGTCATCTTGCGGACCTGGCGTAAACCCGTTGCGTGTATTGTATGCTGGCGTTTGTGAGCCGGTTGTCACGACGTTGTTTCCAGTCAACTGGTTCCACACAATCATTTGCTTCGCCCCTTTGACGCATTTGGAAGGGTCCGTGTCGCACATGACGGGTGCTTGAGCCTTTCCCAGGGGAATTGTGGACGTGGCCCCTGTTACCACGCATTTGAAACCTTGCATGTAGATATTAGGCTGACCACATCCCCTCGGCACCCAGAGCCAGGCACAAGTCTGGAAACATATGTTAGCCTATGGCCATGTTGACCGAGTCTCATGAACAAAGAGGCTTCGAGATACGATGCGGTCTCGCAAAGACAAGGAAGACTTACACATCCGCCTTCGGGGCAGGCGGGCATTGCCGCTGGGACCTGGTAGGTTGCTGCCCGTTTCCAGGGTGTGTGTTCTAACACAGTAAACACAACCAAGTCCTCCAACGTGATGGCACTAAGATCGCTTTCATATGCAATAGCAAAGGCAGTCCCTTGAGTCATGCTCTGGTTCTGCACGTGCATGTAACCACCATCTTGGATGCAGCCCTCACCAACACCGCCACCGTTCCAGTCCTCTGGGTGAGTGCCGCCATCCGGCCACTCGGAAACTTTTGAGCCCCCATAGGATAGGTTTGAAAATGCTTGGTTATTTGCAAGGTCGACGTCGAAAGAGCCACCGGCAGGTAACTCGAGAAAGACGCCAGGAGGTGGTGGGACAGCATCACAACCTCGATCGTGTTGGAACCACCATTGGTCCTGGGTAAGGTTGTACAACGGTGCCACAGGCGCATTGGAGTTGAAATTCGGGTTGGAAGGGTCAGCACCGTTCTCGCAGTACATTCCCTTGGCAAAAGCGGCAATATGGGCTTGGGCCACTCCAGCCAGGGTCAGTCCTGCAAGGATCAATGCTGCACACATGCTGTTGAAAGTAGTTCGTGTCCGGAAAGCTGGGCGAATGATTCGAGACAGTATCTGTAGCAGAAGCAGATCTCAATGGCTTCGGCTATCGAAACGCAGATTCGAAGCCTGAAGGAACGAATGACTGAATAGATCTGAAACGAATGGACGTGCGCACTGCGCAGCTAAGAGAATGAAGGAAAGGACTCTTCGGGTGCCTGTGACAAGAATAAAGAAGTGCTTATGGAAAACAGAATACCCGTGCAAAGACGGCGGGAAGGTCCATTTTGTACTGATCGAGGCCGAGGTACAGTCCTCCATCTCCCTGAGATAGACATAGTTCATCAGGATAGATGTCGCAAGGGGAGATGAAGGATGGAATAATAAGCTGCCCAAAAGCACACCATCGTCTCAGGCAGCCAGAACCCCATTACCTACGGAGTACGGAGTACCCAGCACACGTGAATGAACTGGCAGGTCTCCTTCAGCCTTTGCTTCACCCATGCGAGTGTTCGCAAGCGAATGACGAGGCTGAGGGGAGCGGGGCAAAGGATGTTGACATCCCCCGTGAATCTCAATGTTCCGTTTCAGATTTGCACTAGGCCAGCAGTTTCGGGATATTTTCCCAGGAGCCACCGATTTTGGCCCCAACCGTGACAGAACAGGAATGGACGAGCATGGAGACTCCGGATGACAGATTTCTTCCTTCTTTAGACCTTGTGGACCAAAGACGCTCGGCATGATCCTCCGTTTTGAATGAGATCCTCAGGAGTCGCAGTTGATTTCACGGAATGGCGACGTTGTATCCCGGGGAAGTCTTGCAGGAGGCTTGCACGGCTGAATCATCGAGAAGGTCTACTCGATGAGGCCAGCCCCGACAGTTTCTCCATTCGCTCTGAGCACAATCCTTGAAGGCGGCTCCAAGGGCACAGCTTGGTCTAGCTGCACAATGATTCGCACAACACTTCCTGGTTGGACAATTTTGGGCTTCTTCTTCAATACTGTGCCTGATGATTTGTCTAGAACGCCAACGAGCTGACTGATTCGACCCGGCACATGCAAACGCCCTTTGTGCACGTCGACGTTCATGGGTGTTAGGTGATCGAATGCGAGTATCTTCGCTTTGAATTCGCTGATGTTCTGAATCGGCGACAGGGGGCTGCAGAGAACATCTCCTGACTTCAGGTGAATGGGGTCGATGTCGGTCAAATTGAGGACCACATTTTGTCCCGCCACTGCCCAGTCTTGGGATTCTTCGTCGACCTGCAAGCTCCGAATCTGCGCCTTTTCACCACTAGGCATGATGACCACTTGCTCGCCGACCTGAATAGTGCCCGCATCCAATCGCCCCGATACAGACAAGGGATTCTGCACACCACCTCGGAAAACGTCGTTGATATTCATTCGCAAAGGTTTATCCAGCGCGTGCGTTGATGGTTCCGCCTTGTCTAGCTCCTCAACCAATGTCGGGCCGGTATACCAGGACGACCTTGGATCTGAGGCTCTAGTCAGAATGTTCTCGCCTCCGAGGCCAGAACAGGGAACAAATGTCACGTTTTTTGACTGGAAACCCGCACTGCTCAGGAATGCGGCCATCTGCTGACGAATTTCATTGAAGCGTTCTTGGGACCATTCCGCAACGTCCATCTTGTTCACGGCCACTATTATTCTCTGGACACCAATGGACCTCACCAGGAGAGCATGTTCTTTCGTCTGTCCTTTCAAGCCAGATTCGAAGTTTCCCGTTGAAGCGTCGATGACAAGGACTGCGAAATCCGCCTGACTAGCTCCTGCAATCATATTCGGCACAAAGTCCCGATGACCAGGGGCATCCAGGATGGTAAAGCTCGTCTTGTCAGTCTCGAACTTGTTGGTGGCTATGTCGATAGTCACGCCTCTTGCCCTTTCTTCCGAGCCTTGATCTAGCACCCACGCGAATGCAAATGAACCTTTGCCGATACGTTCCGCTTCTTGTCGGTACTTGTCCAGGGTTCTTTGATCGACAGCTTTCAAGTCAAAAAGCAGCCTGCCCATAAGGGTGCTCTTGCCTGCATCGACATGGCCTGTGGGAATTAGTGCAATCTTGGAATCCGCCGAATGGGGACGGCCTACCGATGACTACAAAGTTTGCCGCATTCTTTCGTTTCATTTTCTTGTACTCTGCGAGCACGTCAATATTTTTGCTCTTGAATTTGGGAGCCTCCTGGATGGACAGGTCGTGGATGCCACCGGTCAAAGTTGATTTTGCCCGGGTTGTATCCCTGGCTTTGGCTGTGGCCGATCCCGTGGCTACATGACGACTGGGTTAGCTCATCTCCATATCGATCAACCTTGTCCCCGACCTTTTGCATTCTGTGCCTTGGTCACAATATCGTCCGGGCTAGGCTCTGCAAAGTTGAAAGATTTAGCATTCGCTCTAATTGAGAAGAAGTCGGTTGATGATAGGAGATAAGCGTCAGCGTCGCGGCTAGTCATGATGCTGGCAAAAGGCGAGGGATGCCCCCGAAGATGCTGATCAACCGCGAGTGAGCCATCCGAAGCCCTTTCAGCTGCTATCTGCTTGCTTTCCATTTGCATGTTCTGGTCACTGCTGTGATTGCGCTCTTGTGACTGGGGCTGTGGCTCTTCTGTCAGAGAGTCTGACGCATCAGCTGGTCCAGACTTTGCTCTCGATGGCTGGCTAATCCGGAGTTTGTTCAAGCTAGACAGGTAATCCTGTTGAGATCCGTCGTTGGCTGTAGTTTGAGCATCCGATTTCTCACTTTCTTTCTGCCGTCGCTTAGCAGCGAGAGCAGCTAGTTTGGACATTTTGCTGGTGTTTGAGGCACCACCCAAAAGACGCAAACGGGGATACAGTGGCGTGATGATGATCTCTGCCTTTCGGTGTTCAGGAATCCGCAGCCACGGGCTATCCTTGAAGAAGTCCGCGGAAGAAAAGGGGCTCGAGCAAGGGGCGGAGGTGGTGGGATCTTGATGCTCATCAGCACCGTTTTCGAAGTGGCTCGGTCCCGAGCTATCATGACCACCACGACGCGAAGACGATGCAGACGAGGAATATACAAGAACAAGCTTACTCTTTGAGCCATTTGCCTCCTTCTTTGTGGCAATGGGAGCAGGCTTCTGTTTGTCTAACGCGGTGAGTGTCCAAACAAGATCAAAGAGAATGCAGAATTTCCATACTTTTCAGATAAGTGACGGATTTCCCAATGTCATAGTAATAATGCCAAAGCGCCTCTTGGATCTCGTTTTCTGTAGCAGGAAATGCCGGTCCCAAAGCTGCACGGACTTTGATGGTTCCTTGCCGCAATTGTTCCTTGTCTTCTGCAGAAAGTTCGTTATCACCGCCATCATCTCCATAGTCGTCACCATAGTCCTCATAATCATCGTAATCGTCTTCACCAAGCGCCAGAGACTTAACTCGACGATTGGACATGATGTCGCTTGACGAACAGGGAGGAAGTTGTTATCAAGACCGAACACGAGGACCGTCGTGGTGGCGTGGGCTTGAAATTGGGAAGGACTCGCCAAGTCGCTTGGTGAATGGAATTGTGCGGCTTTTGATTGAGCCAGGCGCGGGGTGGAGATCCGATAGATCAGGCCTTGAGTTTGATGAAGTCGTTGCGAGAGTATCGTCATGCGGGTGTTCCAACGAACGTCCCGTCAGGCTGTTTTTCTCTTTCCAGTATTGTTCAATGCCCAAAGGAAAGGATGAGGAAAGAAAATACTTCAAGCGCTCAGGTCGCTGGGAATCGTGGCATGTGTAGGGAGAGGAATGTGACTCGGGAAAAACTGGCGACTGCGAGATGGGAGAGGGGCGGGCAATGGGCAGATGGGCCACCTCCAACACATGCCAGTCACTCATGCCGCTTTAAACATTCTGCTCGTGGCTCCCATCTTTCTCTATCCAACGACTGAGAGGCCATGGCTTTACGTCGCTAAGTAAGTTTGAAGCCTCATGAAAGGCTGAGACGTGCCTGGAGTTGTGCACAAACAAGAGCTTAGAAAGGCTTAGGTCTAACTCCAGCTCGTTGTTGAATGACCATAACCTGGTGCGAGCAAGTATCTATGTAGCTGCAAGCTTTCTCCGCGATACTGATGAAGTATGAAAGGCACATAAAAAACGAGGAGCCGCATTATTCTAAAATCAATGTCCAACTGCTCATGTGACCGAATTGTTCCACATTTCATCCACCAAAGATTAGCAGAAAATGCACGTAGCTTCGAGATACACACGCATGCAGGGAGCATACCCTCCTTCTCAACTTTGAACGGCATGAACTTCTCCCTCGGCCAGAGTTCGCCCTCGCAGACTTTGCATCAATGCTAACCTTGAGTGAGCCTGCACTTCCTTGCTCATCTCCTGCGTTCATGCGATCCCATTGAACAGCATCATCGTTGCGACGCACAGCATTGCCTTCCAACTGATGGTGAGCGGTAGGGCAAGAGAGGTCGGAGTAGAATTGGTTGCATTAGAGGGAGTGGCGCGTTTGCCGACTTCGGTATTGCTGTCGCTGACAACAACTGGCGTGTTTCCGTCGCAGGTGTAGGTGCCCACACAAGCCCCGTTGCACGGTCCCCATTGGGTTGAGAACGCCCACTCTGTGCCTGTATTCTCAAACTTGCAGACACATTGCTCGGTCTCGCCGCCATCCACGAGAGCAAGGTAGAAATTGTACATTAATATTCCCGTGCAGTCGAACTCCCTTCCATATATCTGCCAAGCGTTCCCAATCTCGTTCACGCCTAGGCAGGCACTTTTGTAAAGTCCCACATGTGCTTCATCATAGCACAGTGCTGCGCCTAGGTACGCTGGGGCAGTCATTGTCGCAGTGTGGTAGTAGCTGGTCCGCTTTCCAGAGAGAAGGAGAGAACCCGTTCGTGCTGCAACTCTGTTAGATTATTGGCAAAATTCCAGTAGAGCAAGGTATGGGAGGCCCATAAATCCGAACTCGGGGGCTCCCCCCGAGCAAAAGGACAATGATATACCAGGCAGGATTACGAGCTAGAATTGGGTCGAAATTCCTGTGATGCCAAATTTCCGCGTGGCTCATTGTTCATGCATCCAGATAGGTAATTCGAGTGTCGAGCCGTGCGTTAGCATGATCAAGTCGCGACTAGCCGAGTTCAGCCTCACCAGCTCTCGCTCCAGCTTTTCGCGGTCGGCACATGAGTAGAGAGACGGTAGGCGTAGCATAGTGGATGCCGGATTCGACAAATGGAGCGAGGTGGTACAGCCAGGTGATTGGGACGGATGGAATTGAGCCGCAACAACGTGGAGGCCGCGTTCAACATGTCGCCTTTTCCGCCACGAAATGAGCTTGATCTCCAGCCGAGCTGCCCAGTTAGGCGAAGCGTTGCCCTTTCTGGGACAGCATTTCTTGTATTCCTGCAGGGCATGAATCAAGGTTTCTCCAGGTGGGTTGCTTCGTTCGCACCCAGTACTAGCAGCTCAAGGTCAGGCTGTGAAATAGGTGTGCTTCACGTGATCTAGACCCTGCCATAAAGTCGGGCGTGGTCTAGAACGAATCTCTTTTGGCGAGACTTGCAACATCACCGATATGGTTTCAGCTCGCTTCAGTCCAACCTAGGCCGTTCTGCAGTTTAGCAGCTTCAAAACTGTAGGCAAGCTGAGCAATCAAAGTTTCTCGTCGCGTCCTGCCGCCTTTCTCGCAACTGCCAGAAAGGCCCAACTTTGTCGCAAGACAGCACTGTTTGTGAAGACAATGTGGCCGAACGCCCTATGTCTGACACAGCCTGGGTCAGTCAAGGTTGACGAGTGCTCAAGCAGCAGCTTCTCCACTTCGCCATTTGACCGGTGTGGACAGATATTCATGCTATTGTCGAACTTTGACATATTGGAATGCATAGAGGTCGCAAGAAAGCAGCTAAATAGAGCGGAGTCCGGCGCCATTTATCCCGTTCGTCGGCCGACGTTACTTCTGCAATTGGTTGTTTGATGGTCAAGTCAAGTCCGAAATTCGAGACAAGGTGAAGCCCAGAAAGCTTGACCAGAACGTGCATGGAGTCTTCGTTTCCCACTCGAAGTCGAGAATCGAATATTACTCCTGCTTCGTCCCTCAAGAATGCCGAGCACAAACGCTTCACAGGCTCCTGTTTTTTTTTGCCACGCGCCTGAATAAGGCGATCTCCCGGAGACGATTTATTCGTCATAGCTATGTGAATTTCCGAGGGAACTCTTGAGTGAGATGTTCACACACAAGACGGGTTTTCCGGCTTTCACAAGTCTCATGCACGCGTTGACAATCAAGGATGCATCGGCTTCTGGAGCTTCTTCGGTGGAAGGGTGGTGGTTCTCGAGGATTTCCACAGTCTTGGGTGGCCGTTGAGAACAAAAGAGCCACGAGAGAGTCCTTTTGCAAAAGTCTGCCCTGTGAACTCCTGATTCAAGGAATGCTTGAGCACGCTCGGGTAAACAGCCCGTAGATGGTGCAGGCCCTCATAGAGCACCACATGATCTCTTCAACGGTAGTTTTATACAGAATGTTCTCGGCCGGTGAAACGATGAGCGGAAACCTGTAATTCACGAGAACTCTGGATCCCTGTGAAATTGAAGACAAAGGGAGAATGGCGTACATTTCATGTTCCACACCTGTTGCAATTAGAGTATCGATGATCTGCTGAAGCAAGTGCTCGTTGCCTACTAGGCGCATTCGGTAGTTCAGCGTTGGCATAATAGAGCTTGATATGCCCCTTAGACGGTGCAATGTCAATCTGCGGGCTGCTCTCAGAGACGTCTGAACGTCTGGTCAGATATTGAATGGAGCGTGAAGAAGCGTTGCAAATCTCGTTTGTAGTCGGGCGGGCATTGGTCCAAGGTGTCAAAAATAATACGGGTAGCGGCAATGCCCAGACACAGCTGGGAAGTGCAGAGGGCCTACGTGAGAAAAGGAATATGTTCCGACCTGGTTGCTTCGGCCTCGAGCTGCATCACTTCATCAACTGCTGAAGAAGACTGCAAATACAATGGCTCAAGTAGCACCAGTGTGACATCCCGATGGGGATTGGCAGCCCAGATATAAAGTAGAAGTAGACCAGGCCAGTGTTCAAGAAGCTACTGTTCTGCTGCTGCATTCGGCATTCATCAGCTACCAAAGACCTGTAGGTCCTAATGTTAGTATCCTAGCCATGGCATGAATGGGGAGAATAAGGTTGTAGGGCTGCCCCTGGAAGGCTTTGCGGAAATATTGCATCGCACCGCTAGTATATTTTAGGCTAGTGAGATAATGGGCTGTGTCACCAGACACGCTGCGTCCAGCGGCACGTGGTCCGGACACCAAGTCGACGACGCTAGCTGCGTCCTACCAGGATTTCAATGAAGGTCAGTGAAGAACTTTCCTCTGCCGGGCTTTTGAATGTCGGCAGGGACACCGTCCAAAGTTTCAATATTCTGTAAATTGTCCGTGGTAATTGTACGGAGTACTCGGTACTGGGTACATACGGAGCTCTCCAAGGGTGGGGTTGGCCATGACATTATTTTTGGACCGCGTGCGCTAATTGGCACATCGTCAATCGTCGACCACGCAGACCACGGCACGCGTAGGAGTTCCAAGGTGTGAACGCAGTTAAACGCAACCGCCCACTCTTCAACAGACTTTCTCTTTGGTACTCGATTGTTGACACATGCTCATCGGCTTGTTGAAAATCTGAGGCCAGCATCTATTCCGCGCAACATGGTTCATCTCGACATCATCTTAATGTTTCGGTAACGCGCACAGAGCCTCAGCAATGTCGACTTCCATCGTCCATGCCCCGCCTGTTGGGCTGGGTCTTTCGCCGACTAAGTCGAACCTCACACAACAAATCGAACAGAGCGAGGGCGAACGTACCCCTAGATCCTCTCGAGCATCCACCAAAGGCTCCCCAAAGCCACGCTCTCTCTCAGACGCTCCCAAGCCCGTCCTCTCCCCTTCGCCTGCCTTTCGAGAACCTCTGAGACGAATCTCCAAGGATGACTCGGCTATTACGACTCCCACCACGCCCGTTCGTCCTCCAGTCCATGCTCGGGGTCTATCCCTCCATATGCCGTCTAAAGACACCTCAGGAACAAGCACAGGTGCCACCATACCGCGGATTCCGTTATCGCCCAAACTAGATTCTTCCTATGTCTATGGTTCACCCTCGTCCATGCTCCCCAGAAGATCGCGAGGGCTGGACTATACAAGAGCGTGTACCAATCTACACCATTCTACGTTGGCAGAAGCATCTCCTGATGCCTCGCCAGTTACTGGGAGAGGAATACAAATACCACAAAGGAGAAGTCTCGGGAGTAATGTGCTTGACTCCCCAAGCAATCAATCAAATGCTTTGTGGTCCTTGACAAATGATAGAACAAACCTGTCAAGCTCCGTTAGCTCTGTTAACATGTTGGGCTCTGACTCTGAGTCTGAATCTGACACTTCTTCAGATGACATGGCTATCGACCGTGAAATGGATGAAGCGATCTTGAGCACACCTGCGGCGTCGAGACTGAATCCAGGTCCCACACCGGCCTGGGTGAACAGCCCCGGAATGGAATGGATGAACACCCAACCGTCTCCGGCACAGGCAAGCCTGATGAGTTTCCAACCCAATCTGCTGAGTTTCAGGAGAGCCCGTACACGGAAGGGGAAAAGTCAACACAGCTCCAGCAGTGTGAGCATGCATAGCTCTAAGCCGTCACCGGGACCCTTGTCACCTGGTGTCTTGAAAAGTGTCGAGAGCGCAGGTGGCAGTTACTTTGGAACGGGCTTGACCAAACAGCAAGTCCAGTCTCGGCGTGAGAGTCTGAGTCTGGGCACAAACGATCTGCATCTTTCAGATAGCGAAGACAACAACACTGCCCAAACAACTGGGGGCCAGTCTCTTTCGGACATGGACGGTGGCGAGGATCCCAGAAAGGTCATTCGCAGAGCTGTTACCCGCCGAAGCAATCTGCTCCCCAAAACAAAAGGCTTTGCTCGAATTCGTGCACAGCTATTGGAAGAAGCCGCTCCTATCGAGAGTGAAGCGCGACGTGAGGCAGAAGTCATTCGCCAAGTCCATGAGAATGAGCCGGCCGTTTCCCAACCAAAGTCGCCGATTATCGCTGGCCATCAGACCAACACCTTCTTGGCCGAGCCGATAGAGGAGTCGATCGAGGATATGGTCATGGACAACAAAAATCTGCTGCCTCCTGATAGCTTCAGTCGCCAGGCCGAGAGGAACTCCGCGGGAATGGGGTTTTGGAACGGGTTCGATGGGCGCTATCGAACACCACCGCCATCTTTACAACAGCGTGACAGCTCTTCCGCCATCAGTGATGATATGATAGAGACTCCAGGTTCCTCACTTGTCGATAACCCTGCCCTCAGGCATTTCAACCGATCCAGATCGAGATCGACCACTCCGTTGGCCTCTAACCCGCCTACCGCAGGAGATGTCGCCCGGCGAGTCAACAACAAGAGACGACGCGAAGAGGACTTTGATCCATCATACACCAAACGCCGAGCAGTGTCCCCCGGCATGAGCGTCCAAAGCAGCCCTATCCTGCCGCAAAGCCCTGTTCTAACAAGTGACAAAACATGGTCCAAACTGCCGTCGAAGGGATCCGGACATAGGCATGGTGATCGCAGCAATAGCGGGACCAGTCATAATGGGACAAAGAAAGTTGGGTTGCAAGGCATGACCGAGACGAACGAAGGCATCATGAGTATGAGCATCGATTAGGCTTGATTCATATCCCCTACCCCCAGGTTGATTTCTGACTAGCGAGGCGCTTGGAGTGGACTGGAATGGCATGAACTGGACAGGACGGGACGTGGTTGCTTTCCATCTGGAACAGATGTATGATACTTGAGTTCAGTTGCTGTCCTACATTTTGGTTCTTGCTGCACCCGAAGCGACGACATATCTTACTCGCACAAACTTCAAACTCCAAAACTTGTAGCTTCTTTGGGACAACTTTAGTAGCCCCGCGTCAGGCTGCGCCTCAAGAGGCCACCAGGCTTCCTCCCGGTGTCTGACACTCCCGAGTCTATTCCCGCTGCGGCACGAGCCTCGAAACCTGCCCCTCCACCAGGATACTAACAATATCATTGTTACGAACATAGCGGAGAATCCTCCACAACCCTGTCCAGCCTTCCAACATCCTTCTAGTCCACCGGTATGAGCTCGACGGTAGACATCACCTCGTCATTTATTGAATGCGCGCCTCCCGGCGAACTACAAGATGTCATCAAAGACATCAAGGCCCTTGCCTCGGACGACGACCCAACCCTGATTGCGAAGCTGAAGCCTGCGTTCGAGAAGTACAATGAAGAGCAGATGGTGGCGACGAAACTTCCTGGGGCGAGCGATTATGTACGGAAAAACAGTTCTATCCTTCACCCCCCCCCCCTTCTAGACAAGGATCCGTTCAGTTCTCACGAGAAAAGAAATCTCCATTGAAACTTTTGGCTGCAAACGTCCCTGAAAGCTGACCGCGAGCCCCTGGCATTAACTACAGGTCCTAATATCCTCCTACAACAGACTCTCCTCGGGCCAATACTACGACACGCAGTCCTCGACCTCTTTCTCCTTCGACCACACAACCTCAAAGGCCTCGGCACCGCAGTCCTACACGCACGACACAAAACACAGCGACCTCGTCTCGTCGATCCTGAAGCACCTCTCCGCACACTTTGCAGAACACTACCCTCCCACGTCCTCGCCCTCGGCTTACACCGTATGCGCGGCGCCCGACGACTCGCAGGTGGCTGTGCTGATATCATCGCTGAAAGCGTCGCCCAAGAACTTCCTCAGCGGCCGCTGGAGGACCGCGCTTCTCTACAACCCCTCGGCGAACACGCTGTCCGGCAGCATTAGGGTGAATGTGCACTACTACGAAGACGGCAACGTCGCGCTGTCGACGAAGAAAGACTTTTCCAACGTGGCCGTCGATGGCGGCAGCGGTGGTGATAGTGTCGTGAGGAAAATCGCCGCCATCGAGAAACAGTACCAGGAGGAGGTAAATAGGACGATCGTGGGCATGAATGAGACGAGCTTCAAGGCCCTGAGGCGGCAGCTGCCCGTCACGAGGCAGAAGGTCGAGTGGGAGAAGATTAGGGGTTATGGGCTTGGTGGAGATCTGAGGGGAGAGGGTAAGCGGTAGACGGTCGAAAAGCGTTGGGCGGTGATAAGCATCTGGATGGCCTCGGGGCAGGCTGGGGACGAACATGGACGGGACTCGGCAGGGGTTGTTCTACATTTGCATACGAGAAGGTCTCCAATACTTGTCAACGGCTCAGAAGGGGATCCATTCCTGGACTAGAAGCTCTGGGGCGAAGGAAAATGCCATGGACCATTCATTTCAACATGTCCCCTCCCTTCTCCTCGTTGTCTATGGCAATCCTCTTCCCGATCTTGTGGCCTTGGCGACCTCGCTCTGCGTGGTGTCCTCTGCATACCTCCGGTAGGCATCAACATACTGGTCCCTTTCACTCAAAGTGTCCAACACGCTCTCCCTTCCTCCCACTGCTTTTGCCCACTTCCTCCATCTCTGCCACACCTCTTCATCGTCACCTCCCTTCCCTTCCTCAGGCACACCTGCTCCGCCTTTGTACACGTCAAAAAGAAACATCCTGCACAGCCAAGGGGCGAGCACAATGTCCACAAGACTAAATCGCTCACCCAAAAAGTATGGTCCCCGGGGGTCGCATTCTTTAACGAAGGTCTTGATGTGGTTGAGGAAATCCGCCCTTGCTTGATCCAGACTGTATGGTTTGGAGTCGGAATGTTGCATGAAGCGGTAGAAGGCGGGGACAATCCTGGTCGAGATATGGTCGATCCAAATGCGGCATTTCGCGCGCAAGTAGGCGTCTTCTCTCGGCAGCAGATCGGGGCCGTTCTTAGAGGGGTCGTTATATACTTCGTCCAGGTACTCGCAGATCACGAGACTCTCGTACAGGGGCTTTTGCTGCTTGCCATCCTTGTCGAGGGGGACGGCGAGTGTTGGGACCAATCCCCGAGGATTGAGCTTGAGGAATTCGGGGTCTTTGTGGTACGGGTTGATCTCGAAATATTGGTGCGCGATGTTTTTCTCGTGCAGGGTGATCCAGCTGCGCTGGACGAACGGGCAGAACCAACCGCCGTAGAGAATCAATGGGTTTGGAGACGAGTGTGCTTCTGCGAAGCGGGCAGCGCGGCCCGATGTGTGGGGGTGCAGCGAGGTGTCTACAGAGCCCATGGCGCGGCGGGAGAGGGCGAAGGTTCTGGGTGGGAATTGTGATGGAAGGTGAAGGAAAGAAGGAAGACAGCGATTGTTGTAGGGGAATGACCGAGCCAGAATAGAGAGAAAATTCATGCCATGTACCAGGTAATGTAGAACAGAGAAGCGCACTGATGTTCAAAACATGAACGTGGTAATATGTATGCTATGCGATGATGATGCGGGGATGGCGTAGTAAAGAATGACGTACCAAGTACTCGGTACATACAGTATGCTTCTGGTGCTTGGTGATGCTTCTAACAGGGGCTGTCTTTGGTGCTCCTTTCATTTGGTCCAGCACGGGTAGGTATTCGGGACATATAACGAGTTGATGCTTCTAGATGGGGTGTATCGAATCACACCAAAGAGACAGCCTTCTCGGAAGAGAACTTGCACTCGTGCGCACATGTACACATGGATTTCGTCCTCAGTCATGGTGGCTGGCCCTGGTGGCTCTCTCTGGTGGCTCTCTCTGGTGGCTCTGTGGGGAGACCGAATAGATGCAAATATAGATTTGTCCTTTTGGGAATGGAAAGGGATGGCACTTTTTGGATTTGCAAAGAAGAGAGTAGATGCCAGGCTGGCATCGATTCAGGGGCAAAACAGCGTGTCCAAAAGCCTGGTGAGCCGCCTCCTTAGCCCTTTGACCGCCAAGGCTGGGGGCACCAGGGGGGGGCCAAGCGCCCATTGTGTCGGCGGCGAACAAAGTACCGCCCCGCCAGTGAAGATCGTGGAAAAGGACAGCGTATCGATAACTGCGTCCCTAGAATAAATATTTCCCTCCACCACCCTCTCCAATCTTCCTCCCAATCACTAACACATCACTCTTTTCCTTGCCTCTCTTTCCTCTTCCTCCTCGTCACTGACAAGATGGCGTCCGGTAACGTCCAGCGTCGGCCTCACAGAGCCTCTTCCGCTGCTCTGCAGTGGACAACTCTATTCTACCTCCTCCTCATCTTTGTCTGTCCCTTAGCCTTGATCGGGAGAGTGAATGCTCAGGATCAAACACCCCTAAATGACTCGGACACCAACTATGGCACCGTCATCGGTATCGATCTGGGCACAACATACTCCTGCGTCGGTGTGATGCAGAATGGAAAAGTCGAGATCATCGTGAACGACCAGGGAAATCGAATAACACCTTCATACGTGGCGTTTACCGACGAAGAACGGTTAGTAGGAGACGCAGCAAAGAATCAATATGCTTCGAATCCTACCAGGACGGTTTTTGACATCAAGTGAGCATCTTCGAGCCTCTTACATTGTACCTGCGCTTTGCTGACATGCCCCTCTCTCTAGACGTTTAATCGGTCGCAAATTTGACGACAAGGATGTTCAGCGAGATCTGAAACACTTCCCCTTCAAAGTCGCCAACAAAGATGGCAAGCCTGTGGTCAATGTCGAAGTTATGGGCAAACCAAAGGCCTTCACCCCTGAAGAGATCTCCGCCATGGTTCTGGGTAAGATGAAGGAAGTCGCGGAGGCATACCTTGGCAAGAAAGTCACCCACGCAGTTGTCACCGTCCCAGCATACTTCAATGACGCCCAGCGACAAGCCACCAAGGATGCCGGCACAATTGCTGGGTTGACTGTTCTGCGTGTTGTCAACGAGCCTACTGCCGCAGCTATCGCCTATGGTCTCGATAAGAAGGGTAAAGAGAGTCAAATCATTGTTTACGATCTTGGGGGTGGTACTTTCGATGTTTCCCTTCTTTCGATTGAAGATGGCGTCTTCGAGGTTTTGGCTACCGCTGGTGACACTCATCTTGGTGGCGAAGACTTCGACCAGCGAGTGATCGACTATTTTGTGAAGAAATTCAACAAGGAGAACGATGTTGATATTCGCAAGGACCTCAAGACTATGGGTAAGCTGAAGCGCGAAGTCGAGCGAGCTAAGCGAACCCTTTCTTCTCAAATGTCGACTCGAATTGAAATCGAAGCTTTCCACAATGGAAAGGACTTCTCCGAGACCTTGACCCGAGCCAAGTTCGAGGAGTTGAATATGGACCTGTTCAAGAAGACGCTCAAGCCGGTGGAACAAGTCTTGAAAGACGCCAAGGTCAAGAAATCCGAGATTGATGACATTGTCCTCATTGGTGGCTCTACCCGTATCCCCAAGGTTCAGTCAATGATCGAAGAATTCTTTGGTGGCAAGAAGGCAAGCAAGGGTATCAACCCTGACGAAGCTGTTGCATATGGCGCAGCCGTTCAAGGTGGTGTCCTTTCTGGCGAGACCGGCACCGAAGACCTCATTCTCATGGATGTCAATCCCCTTACTCTCGGCATTGAAACTACCGGTGGAGTCATGACCAAACTCATTCCTCGAAACACCCTTGTCCCGACCAAGAAATCTCAAATCTTCAGTACGGCAGCCGACAACCAGCCCGTGGTGTTGATTCAAGTTTTCGAAGGCGAACGAGCAATGACAAAGGACAACAACCTCCTGGGCAAATTTGAACTCACTGGTATCCCTCCGGCTCCTCGTGGTGTCCCTCAGATCGAAGTGTCCTTCGAACTCGACGCAAACGGTATTCTCAAGGTCTCAGCTGGCGACAAAGGCACTGGTAAGTCTGAGTCGATCACCATCACCAACGACAAAGGACGCCTCACCCAGGACGAAATCGACCGAATGGTCGCAGAGGCCGAGGAGTTTGCTGAGGCAGATCGCGCCATCAAGGACAAAATCGACGCTCGCAACAAGTTAGAGAACTATGCGTCGTCATTAAAGAACCAGGTCAATGACGAGGATGGGCTTGGTGGCAAGATCGACGACGAAGATAAAGAGACTCTTCTGGACGCAATCAAGGAAACGCAAGACTGGCTCAGTGATAACGCTGATTCTGCGGACAAGGACGACTTTGACGAGCAATTCGAGAAGCTCTCTCAAGTCGCATATCCTATTAGCAGCAAGTTATACGCAGGAGCTGGTGGTGCCGGTGGCATGCCAGACTACGGAGATGATGATGACGAGCCTGCGGGACACGATGAGCTGTGAGAGCGGGACATCATATCTCGGCTGTGGTTTGGAATGATTTTTGTACCAGCGTTATGAATTGAGGACTTGATTACAAGCATCTAGACGTGCACGGCCTACGGAAGAAACCGGTCGGACATGCAAAAGGGCGTTGGTCTTCTCCCTTTTTCTTTCTATCACGGAAGGCAGAGTTGTGAAAACTAGATACCACAAGAAGCCAAATGGAAAAACGTTCAAAAAAGCACATATCTTTTTCCTCGTGCTCAAGGGAGCTAATTGAATCGTGACTTCGTGGCCTCTTGATGTGCTGTGAAGCCTTCCAGGCCCTTCCCCCCCTTGCGTGTGCATTTTCCCTCCTCTCAAAACCTCGTGCTATTTTCAATGCCTACCCTTCAGGTCCACGTTCAGCAGGCAACGGTCCAAACCTTACGACTACGATTCCGACCATCGAGAGTAGCGTGCCGAGCATTTCGACATCATCGCCCATTCCCGAGTTCGCACAATCACCGACCGAAGACGATCTCATCGCCAGCGAGGTCAGTGTTTGGACGCTCTCTGCACACCATGTCCAGCCACACAGGAGCCACTAGCACCACCGCCGCCGCCGCCGCCGCCAGCAGCACAGATGACAAGACGATCTACAAGCTGACCTTCTACGTACCGCCCGCGAACACACAGGCGTGCCTTTCGGCGCTGTGGGCGACGGGGGCGGGGACGTGGCCGAACAACGACGACGACGACGACGACGGGCCCGCGCTGTACACCGACACGGCGTTCATCAGCCGCGGGACCGGCCAGTTCAAGCCCTCGGCCGCGGCGAACCCGCACATCGGCGCGCCCGGGCAGGTCGAGCACGTCGAGGAGGACCGCGTCGAGATGGTCGTCGTGGGCACCCCGACGTGCAGGGCGGCGGTGCAGGCGTTGAGAAAGGCGCATCCGTACGAAGTCATCGCGCTGTTCGTGGCCAGGTGCGAGGATTTTTGAACTAGGTAGAGAAGAAAAAAGGGAACCAGCACGGCCGGGGGAGAGATGGATGGATGGACTGGGGAAATGGAGCGATGCTACGTATGCGTTCTCAAAGGCTTCGCGGAACAAACCAAACATCTTTATCAAAGGATACTTTTGTTGTCTGTATTCTGTTGGCATTTGCTACGGCAGACGAGGTTTGAAGACAAGAGGAGAGATTTCCTAGATTCGACTTGCTTGCCGTCTTAGTAGTCGAAGTTCTCGTAAACAATCGTCGTCCCTGGCATCCACTCCTGCACAATCTTCCTCATCGCTGGCGCTGTGCATAGATACCAATTGTCCACTTCTGTTTCCCAAACCACCAAATCCTCCTTTGTGACCCGCCTCCGCAGAACCTGCACACCAGTGTCAAGTAACTCCTGCAGCTTCGCCTTCTCCTTTCCACCCTCACCGTCCAACAGGGACTCGTCGCCGGTAAGACAAATTGTAAGCGAATCTTTCAGACCGGGATATTGCGTAAGGATGTCCAAAGGCAAGGCGACGTCACGGATCCCCACGCTCCAACTGACCTTTAGTTTGTCGAGATCCAGGCTTTCCATCTGTCCCAGCAAAGGCGTGATCCCAATTCCAGCGGCGATGAAGGCATTCCTGGAGTGGGGTTCGAACACGAATTCTCCGCCAAAGCCCCTAATACCGATCTCACACATACCCTCGCGCTGCCATTCTAGCCATTTGGTGACGTTGCCGACTTTGCGGACCGTGACTTCGAATTCTTCCCCGTGCAGGCCCAACGAGTTTGGGATAGATGAGACGGTAAAAGTGCGAATGTAATCATCATTCAGACTGGTAGGGTCGTCGTCCCGCATGTGCGAATACCCCATGTCCATCTCGGCTGCCAGATCCATTGCGACGTACTGACCTGGCTTCCAGGGGCCGAATACTCCAGGATCAGCAAGCGCGAAGCGATATCGCGTGACAGTTGGAGTGATCTTTGTCTTCTTGATGAGTTTTGCGGTGGTAGGTGGTCCGTCACCAGCAGTCTTCGCGAAAGCGTCTGTTTTTTCTGAGGTCAAGTATCGCACACGTGGATTATAGGGAGAGCGGCCTTGAGACGCATCGTCCATCAGTCTGCCCCTGAAAGGCAACCCGTTCTCAACTAGCCGCGCTGCGGTCACTTTCAAGCTTACCGCAAGATTGCTTTTTGTGATGACTTTGCTCGCCGCGGCCCCGACAAGTGTCTCGGTGTCCCCGGTTACATACAGAACATCACCAGTCTCGAAGTCCGGGATCACCAGGCCCGCATGAGGAGTGCTTTCGAGATTGCCGAGTGTTTGATAAAGATTGTTCCCGCTATATTCCGGCCACACAATAGTGCTGCCTTCGTCCGAATTAGTAGGCTGCTGCACGCGGATGAAACCCGGAGGGCCGCCACGGTGATTGCAGTCCATGTCCTCATGCTTGTGCGTGGAGGTGACGAAAAACAGGTCGGCACTCTGCACTAAATCAATTGCTTTTTGAGTGAGGTGTGGTGAAGAAGACAATAGTCTTGGCTTGGGATCAGCGGCAACAATGTGCTTCTTGTTGAGATACTTTGGACAATTTCCGAGACTTTGGTCGATCTTGACGACGAGCTGGACTTCGCCTGATCTGCCTGACTGCAGATCGCCCTTTAATTCACTGCTATCCGCAACGGCGTCGTTCACGGTTAAAGCGCCGGCAATGACCTGCCCAGCCACCTTGACTCTCCCTCTTTCTTCAAGATGAATGCTAAGGCCGGCCATTAGCCTCCCGTTGCCCTCCTCTCGCATCACTTCTCCGTCATCCTTGCCTTTGTAAATTGCCTGGACAACGGGGTCGAAGCTTGCATCGACGGTAGTGCGGACACCCATGACGCTCTGGGCCACCGGCTGCGCGATTGGTAGATGGTCGGAGCCCCAGACTGTACACCAAGGCCTGCCATCATCATCGAGCGTTCCTATAGCCATCATGGGGTACCGTTGGATCATGCTTGCAGCCCGAGGGGTGAGAAATGGTGAAGTCGGATTGTCATAGCCGCCGACACGAGTTCGTTTATGAATTGCGACTTCTCCCTCATGCCAGGAAGCAGCTTGGAAGAAGGCCATGTTTCTTTTCCTGCTCACCATGAAATTTCTTGATCTGAATGCTGATACAAGGCTGGAATAGAGAGTGATGCAACGGCCTCCTTTATACCATGGCGGGTGTCACTTGTTTCCGTCCGTGTCGAAGTTCGAATGCAAATCAATGAAAGCGTCGCTGCTAAGGCAGACAGACAAACCGACGAATATAAGGGCAGAAAAGACTGGTGTGCCTCGCAATCACCATGACGGGTGCAGGGTTAATCATCTTGAATACGACAGCAATGGCAGAGGATCGCAACCGTGGCACCCTCAGGTTTCGGCAAGGGAAAGGTTTACTAAAGCAACAACTGTCAGCATGCATGTGCCCATGTCCCCCATCTTTGGCCGCTTGAGCATCAGGGGGGAGTCTTCCTCAAGCGGCGATGAAAGCTGGATGTTCTCATTGGCTTGCGCATACACGGGAGGAGTAGCCAAGAGGCATGGGGCGTCATTTGCGTGACGGGAAGCAAATCAGGTTCTTTGACTCGGCTGGTCAGATGGAGGATGATGGGAAGAGGGAGGGAGAAGAGGAGGACGCTGGTGGATCTCGGTCGACACCTGCCGAGGCGCCTTTCAAATGACGCTGTCACTTGGCCGACAAAGCAGCGAGAGCAGCAGCATCACGAGAGCAGCAGATGGCGAGTGGCGGCGCAATCCATGTTCATTCAGGTTCCATTCCCGCAAACCATCCATATCATTACCTGCCTAAGGTACCAAAGCAAACCGTAGACGACACCTCCGTCCCAATAAACTACGAGATACTGCGTGCATTCCCCCATTTCATGTCTCCGGATAGGACACCCCCCTTGTGCGCCAGACCGACTCCAGTTCCTCCAGGAACAGCAATTCCTCTCCAGAATACAGCTTGTGGAACCGTTGTCTCAAGTCGTTTCGAATCAATGCAATGTCCTCAGGCTTGTCGACAGCGTACCCAAATATCAAGGTCGGCCACGACCCCAGGTAGCATCTCGACCATTCCTCATTGGCTTGCGGACACTGCATGATCTCCAATCCTCTGCGAACCTGCCATGTATCGCCCGCGGGCGGAAGCGGAGATTCAGTCTCGTACACCTCATGTGATCTTGCGACCCAATCCAGAAGCAGTGATGCTGCGAGAATGTGCAAGCTCGTCGAGTGTCGGTGGAAGATGCGAGCTCGTTCAGCCGGTGTTTTGGTCAACCATGAGTCCTCTTCGTTCACGCAGTGCCCCTCTTCTAGGATTGTCTGCTCCCAGTACCCCAGTTCACGTCCAAGTACCTCGAGTAATTCAGGCTCAGGCTTCGCTGGACTTTTGCAGAGTTGGACGATCTCGATAATCAGCTTTTGGAGTGCCAAAGGAAAACCTATCACGGGACTATTATCGGCTGCCGAGGCATCTGGGAAGGTCAATGACTGCAGCGTCTCTTCCGCCCGTGCACAGAACTCAAAATCAGGCTGGAAGTCTACTGCAAAGGGCCGGTTGACTGTTTGACGAAAGACCTGGTAAAGGATGCTCTCCCAGATGATCCGATGGATCGGGCGTGGCATTGGCGGTCGGCGTGAATGCGTGCATCGGAGTTTCATCAGTTGGATCGCCCCCATCACATGTTTCCCAATGTCTTTGTTGGTCCCGATACTGAACACCTGTTTGCACACAACACAGGTCAATCAAATCGATCATTTGGCGCGTTTGAATGAGGCGGGGGAACTCACTCCGTGGATGTAAAGAAAGATGATGGCCACCAAGAGAGCGTCATTGAAATCGTCGCGGCCCCAGTCGATCATGCTGAGAGAGCGATTGACCTCGGAGACGGCACGGGCATAGTATCTGATCCCCACCTCGTTCATTTGAACATTCCCGGTGAGTAGATGCATGCGCGACGCGCCACACGCTAGTGCAATGTCTTTCATACCCTCAAATTGGAGAAGCATTTCCACCACCTCCGGGATAAATTGGGACTGAAATCCCGGATGTGTGTTTGAGAGGATGAGGAGCGGTAGGAACCCATCGAGAAAGTGCCGGAAACAGTCAACTTCAAGGTCGGATTTGAACACTGGCGAATTGAAGAGGTCCGAGTTGAAAGAGATTTCGCGGCATATGAAAAATGGCGACGCATCAGCTCTTGTGCTGTCTTTGATGTCGTTTGAGAGCCGCCCCTGTACGTCGATGCTTTCCGGCGACTTCCCCGGCGACGGCGACGTCGGAGATCTCGAAGCTCGACTATGCCGCCGGTCGAACAGATCGTCTTCGGCAGGCCAAGTACAGACTCGGTTGGATTTGATGCACTTTTCGCACCGCGGCCTGCCTTCGTTGCATTTTTTCCGTCGCATGCGACCCAGGGGTCTGTTAGCTGCAGACGACTCCAATTGATGTGATTGCCACTCACAGGTCAGACATCCAGTCTTCGTCCGCAGAGTGGCTGTGGATTGAGGTGCCATACCAAAAGATAGGCTTGCGCAGCCTATATGCAGGTCAACATCTCATGGCGGGCGGTTCGGTATTCTCGAGACGTCCATTGAAATGCGACAAGAGGAAGCCAGATATGCCAGGTTGGATTAGGTGAAACCGAAAAGCAAGCCGAAGTCGACGTCTTCAGTCTCTTATCATCGAGGTCGAATCGCTTGGAATTCTAGGCCCCAAGGATGTGGGCTATCACCCCGCATTAACGAGACTGGCCCGGCTGTTGCCAATCAACAGACCCGGAGCGTCGGCTCTGCAGGGAGGAGAAGCGGAATTTTGGCGAAGCTACGGAAACTCGTCTGCCCACACCTCGCCTCTAGATGCACATTTGGCCTTGGGACGAGGACGTCTTGGACAGCGAATACAACGATAGATAACTAACATTATAATCAAAGACAGCCTCCGTGTTCCACCTGACGCCTTTCCCGTCGAAACGATGGGATTCTGTCTCTCGATGGTCGAATCACCACTATCTGGATCGATGCGCTTCGTCGTGGCTCAGCCTCCTCGCATCGCCCCGGATACAGATGGGCTTTTCAGCGCCAGACTGCCACATCACCTTCCTCAACTCAGATCGGGGCCCTCGTCCGTGCCTGCCCGTTGCCTGTCTTGAACTCCACAGTATCAAAGGGAGCCCAGGGCCTCTGATATCAACTCCACGGCCGACATTAGCTCTTCATCGTGCTCGGATCTTGCAATGACCTGAATATGACACGGCGCGTTATCGACAGCTTCTGGTAGATCTGCATTATGTCAGACCAATAACTGTGCAACCTGCTCTTGAGCAGCTGAGCTACTCACAGTCTGGAATCCTTGGGTCTGGAAGGTCCACGTTCTTATCTGCTTTGAGATATGGGATAATGCAAGCAGGGTACTGCTCGAATTGTTAGCCTTCTTCCCTGGCACCTGCTCAAATCAGCCTTTCACTTACCGCCAGGAGATTGAACATGACGGTGTACGGCGGCATTCTGAAAGTGTCGTGAGGTACCGCGGTTTTGTGCGATCCTGGTGCCACAATAACATCCAACTTGTTCTCTACAAAGAGCTTCAACCACTCAGCCCGAAATTTGAGGCGCTGTTCATTCATGTCAAATAAATCGCCCAGAGTCTTGTCGGGTCGGCCTTCAGGCGGCGGCGTGTACATGTCCTTGACCGAAGTGACCCATGGCTCTCCCGAGGCTTCAATATGTTTGAATCCGGTGCACTCATTATCAATGTCGAAGAGTCTCCACGACAGCTCCGTGGCTTCTTTGAACGAGGGAAAGTTTTCGAGCATCACGATGCTGTGGCCTGCTTGCTTCAGCTTTTCCGTTGCCGTCTTCAAGGTTCGCAGGATGGGTGGCTGGACAGGCCAGGAGGGACACTCGTGGATGACGCCAATCGTCAGAGTCTTCTTCTCTTCAACCGGATGCCATGGCATCGCGAGTGCCGTATAGTCAAAGTTCCAAGGTTTCGAGTTGATGACGGTTTCCAAGAACAATCGCAAGTCGCGAGGGCTTCTCGCCAAGGGCCCTGCCGCTGGTATAATGCCTGTCCAGCCATCGAGTACCGGATTGGTCTGGCCACCGAAGGGAATTCGATCAACAGACGGCTTGAACCCGAATGTTCCGCAACAAAAGGCAGGTATTCGGATGGATCCTCCAATGTCTGTCCCTACGCCTAGAATTGAGCCTCGCATGCCGATAAGGGCTCCTTCCCCGCCACTACTACCACCGGCAGTGAGTTTGAGCTTGTGGGGATTCTGAAGCAGGTAAGCCCGTTGTTTGCAACTCTAAGCCATCATTCTTACCAGCACGCGGCCGAAGACGTTGTTTTCGGAGTCCGCCGTCATTAACGTTTGTGGAATGTTGGTCTTGACATAAAGAACGGCTCCATTCTGGAGCAGAATGTCAACCAAAGGCGAGTTGAAGTCCGCTGCTGGTCGGTTGATAAATGACACATAGCCGATTGTCGAATATGTGCCCTTCAGGTTGAAGGAGTCCTATGAACCTGAGTGTTGAGCAGTGAGACTCCTAGGGAGATCTCTACCGTACCTTCAGACTTATCGGCATCCCGTGCAACGGGCCCATTGGCTTACCTTCTCTCGCTAGATATTCATCGAGATATGTGGCTCTTTCGAGAGCCTTGTCGAAGAAAATTTCTGTCAAACAGTTCGTCTTGAAGTCTCAGCGATCACCGACTGGAGATGTGGAGCTGTTACTGACCACTTGATGGGCAATAGCAGCCCTCTTGCAGAAGGCCTGGGTAACTTCAAAAGAAGAAAGCTCGTTTGCGGCCATCTTGGCTATCAAATCGACAGCGTCATAGTTTTCGGTGATCTCAAGCTCCTTTGGTGTGAGAAGGCCACACTTTGCAGGAATGTCGAGGACGCTGATATCGGCGTCGGCATTGACGGAGTCCAGAATGCTTGAGGGCAACCGCCATTCTTGCGGGAGTGCTTTTGCTCCCTCGGCACGTTTCTTCGCGACCAGAGTTCTCCAATCTTGGTCCATTTTGATTTCGGCCAAACAATCAGGATAGAACTATCACAAGGTCAAAACGGGCTATATCTGTGAATGGAAGTGTACAGCTTTATATATTCTCTATCTCTTCTCGATTCCCTGATGACGGGCCTCAAAGCGGGGAAGCTTGGAAGTTATACGGGTATTCACTGATATTGGAGGGTGTCGGAACAGGTAAGGGAAGTCTCGCTTCAGTGTTCGTTCAGTCTCTTGGTATCTTTCAGCCATATGATAACTCCTCTAGATCCCATTTGGGTATGGACGAACGGGATCATTTCCACCACCAAGCACATGGAAACGTCAATCACACGGAATTGCGCGATGCTTGTTTCCGACCAAGATCTTGAAATGGGAAGGCCGCGTCTTAACCCACCGCCCTAATCAAACACCAATCAGACAGGATAGCGCAACCAGGTTTTCGGACTATCGCCGGACACTAGCCCCCAGCAAATATCTGTGGCAGTCGGATTCTCTGAAAGCCAGGCCCTGCCTGAACGGGCAGGAGAGTTTTTCGACAATGACCAAGTGCCCCGGCCATTCCATAGGACACGAGCCTGCAACTGTGCGAGACAGAAGGCCGTGTGGCTTCATAATGGCACGGTGACATGATATATCAGCGGGAGATCAAATCTCTTCAACCCAGGCTCCGACGACTTTCATCCATGTCGAGGGAGATAGTTGGCCATACCGAAGCATGTCTTGTCACCACCAGCCTACTGAATATGTACCAGTAGGTCGCGCTTGTCCCTGTGCGTGCATTGACCTGCATGTTTATCTCCAACGGCAACCAACTTTATTTCGTCTGCAGCTCCGGGCCGCTGCATCGATACATGATCGTCGACCGCTACCTCACCGTTAACCAAGTGCACCATGTGGTACATCCGTGCGGTACAACCGACCACATGCGGAGATCTCAGTATCTTATCTTTCTGCAATGCGCTTTCATAGGCTTTATCATTTCAGTCCATGTCGAGAACCAGCCGTCTAGGCCTATCTCGAAGGAACTTCAGCTCTTATCGACGAGATTGCGTGTCGACTCTTCTATCGCTGATTCTCTGGTACGCGGAGATGGCGTGGCGTGGAACTTCTCGCGCGGACTTTTGCGATGTGGGAGCACGGACTCATAAGTCAGTGTTACCCTCATGATGGCGATCCTATGAAGATCACCAACTCGAATCTCCTCTTCTACCGGGTACGCTCCTCACTTCTCCGTTCTTCCTCTCCTTCCTTTCATCTTTGGGCTTCTACAGTCTAAACCGAGATGGCGCATTACGACTTGCCAGTTGACACAGTCCCTGGGACAGTCCACCTCGTGGACATCGAACATACCATGCATACCCGACATGCTGGATCCGGGGACAAAGACATCGTGCTGGTGCCCACTCCCTCAAACGATCCTGATGATCCCCTGAACTGGTCGCCTAAACGAAAACTCATGTTGACCATAACAGTCAATGTGTACGTCTCATAACTACCTTGTTATTGTCCACTACGATACTGACTGGCATCAGCTACACCTTGGTGGTTGGCATTGCTAATTCTGTGGTCTATTCGGTGCTTGTTCCACTTTCTGAAGCTTCTGGGGTGTCCATCAGCACCTTGAACCAAGGCACGGGATATTTGTTTCTTCTCGCCGGCTGGGGGTTGCTTTTCTGGCAACCTTTCGCCTTGCGATACGGCAAGCGTCTGACCTACCTCCTCTCCATCTGCGGAACAATCGGTTGCACAATGTGGGGCCCATATGCCCGGGGCAATGGGGTATGGATCGCGAAAAATATATTGGGTGGTTTTTTTGCCTCACCGATTGAAGCTCTTCCCGAGATCTCTGTGACAGATGTGTACTTTGCTCACCAGCGAGGAACGTACATGGGCGTCTACGCTTTCTTCCTCGCTGGCAGCAATTATTTTGCGCCGGTGATCTGTGGTTTCATCGCCGATGACCAAGGCTGGAAATGGGTCTTCTATTGGCCTACGATGTTCCTGGGCGTGGCTCTGATCTTTTGCTTCTTCTTCATGGAAGAGACAAACTACACACGCTTAACGGTTGGAATAGTCGAGACCGCGAGCGGCAGCCAAACGCCGCTCTCCGGTGCGAAAGGCGAGAAACCGACGGGAAAGACGCCAGATGTTACGAACGAACCCGCCGTCAACGTCGAGAGCGGCATCGTGGTCTATGGTAGCAACAAAACATACCTGCAAAGAATGTCGTTGTGGCAGCCATCTCCAGGGGAGAATATGTTGTCAAGAGCTATTAGGTCGTTGAAGTACCTTGGCTGGCCCGTTATCTTCTATGCTGGGTTTAGCTATGGCAGTTATCTCGTGAGTTAACCATTCACTGGGTCCTGCTTGTTAAGATGAAACGGTTCGGCGCCTTACTGACAACATATCACAACAGATCTGGTTCAATGTACTGAATGCAACCGCAAGCATCATTCTAGGAGGTGCGCCCTACAATTTCAAAGCCTCCATGGTTGGACTGTCATATGTCAGCACATGCATAGGCGTCATCGTCGGATGCTTCTTTACTGGTCGGTTCAGCGATTGGCTCACGATCAGGCTTGCGCGTCGCAACAATGGCATCATGGAAGCTGAACACCGTCTCTGGCCTTTTGCGGCTTGCATCATTATTGTTCCTGCATCCCTCATTCTGTGGGGCGTAGGCGCGGCGCATCACGTCCATTGGTTTGGCTTGATCTTCGCCATGGGCACTCTGGCCGGTTCGACCTGCTTCGGCATAACTCTCAGCGTCAACTACCTCATCGACACTTATCATGAGATCAGCGCCGATGCGATGACCACAGTGATTCTGGTTCGCAATACCATGTCTTTTGCCATTGGCTACGGAATTACCCCTTGGCTCGACAACCTTGGTTTGCAGAACTGCTTTATTTCCGCTGCATTCATCGGCATGGCAGCTTCGTCGGCGTTTTTGATCATGATTTTCTGGGGCAAGACTTTCAGGGAACGTAGCCGTGTCAGGTACTGGAACTTGGTTGCGGAACTGATGGCAAAGGGCAATGTGGCCACTTGAGATGTGGATGGATGAATACGTTAGAATATTCGCAGACAATGGCTCAGATCGAGCGGTATGTCTCATCCTAAACGATAGGTGCAGTAGAGTACAGCCGGGGTGCGTGGCCGAGGAACCATAGAACACGAAATAGAGCTTAAGGACAAGGCTGCGTAAGGCTGCAATTAATGGCAAGGCTGTGCACGTGATAAATATATAAGCCTCGGTTTGATTCGGACTTTTCTCTTCACGCTTTTTCTCAACGTCATTCTCATTCTGCCAGTCATCGCAAGCCACCATCCACATCCGAAGATTATTGCCAGTGTCACAGCATGTCTTAGATGATCTGACTCTCGAGAGTGTGCAGCGGATCCTTGATACCGAACCGCTCGAATTGGCGTGCGCACTGGTTCAACATGCTGAGCCTTGCAGATTTTCCGCTTGTCCTGAAGATACGCTCCTGTCGGTGTCAGAGTTCGTCGTATTGGTGGCGGCCTGGCTGATAGATCTTCATGAACCAACTTTTGCGACCACATCTCCACTCTAGGTCTAGACTGAAGCGTTTCTCAAGCGCGTTGAAAACGCGATCGACTGCCACCATGAGGAGCATAATCAATAACCGCTCTCACCTAGCTTCGTTGCCTTACACAAATTGTCACACACGCATAGTCGACCTCCACGACCTCGACATCCCTGAACACGCACCTGATGAAGAATACCGCGCCATATACCTCAAGTACATCCTCCATCCACCTCACAGCAAAACCGAGAATGCAGCTTTACTCAGAGACGCCATCGAATCCATAAGACAAGGCATTGCGCCCCCGGTAGCCTTTCCCACGGAAACTGTATACGGCCTCGGCGCGGACGCGACCAATGAGCCCGCCATTTCAGGAATTTTCGCTGCCAAAGGCCGTCCAAGTGATAACCCCCTGATCGTTCATGTCGCAAGTATCAAACACCTGGAGCAGGTTACTGGTGAACCTTTACCGGAAATCTACGCGCCAGTGGCGGAGAGATATTGGCCTGGCCCTTTGACCATCCTCCTCCCAGTGCCCCCGTCGGGGATCTTCGCCAAGAACGTGCACCCCTTCCAGTCAACCATTGGATTCCGTATTCCGTCATCAAAATATGCGCGTTTCTTCATCGCCGCAACGGGCAGACCTATCGCCGGACCTAGTGCGAATTCTTCAGGGAAGCCGAGTCCCACTACGGCACAACATGTTTTGGATGATCTAAATGGCAAGATCAACTTCATCTTAGACGGGGGAGGGTGTGATGTGGGTGTGGAGAGCACGGTTGTGGATGGCTTGCATGATCCGCCGCTTATATTGAGGCCGGGAGGTGTGAGCTTGGAGGAGCTGAGAGGTGTTGGGAGAGAGATTGGCAATAAATGGACGAGGACGGCGATCGGGTATAAAAGGCATGCGGCCGGAGCGGCAGACAGCTCAAGACAAGATGGTTCAAACGCGACCGCGACACCCTCGACGCCATCTTCTATGGATGAGTCTACTCTTGGGGTTTCTGCGTCCTCGGGAGACACGAGTGTGCCTCATTTCGACGGCATCGTTAGTTACGAAGACGACATCAACGGTGCACCTCGCGCACCAGGAATGAAGTACAGACACTATGCGCCTGTAGGGCGACTGGTTTTGTTTTCTGAGGACGCCGTGCGCAACGGTCGCGTGTCAGAGAAGCTGGATGAGCTCGTCAACAATTGGCAATCGTGTTCCAATGAGGACGGGCAGGAGAAGAAGTCTCGCGAAGTCAAGGGTGGGATCATTTCCTGCCACTGGCCACCCTTTGCCGGACAGCCGGTCAAGACGATTCCATCGACTTCCTTGTCTGCGAACGCTAGCAGAGATATAACCTTTGGCGCTCTCGTTCCAGATGCGATCTCAAACTCGATCTATGCGCCAATGATCTCGATCGCGACAACGGTAGTCCACGACATGAAAGTCACGTTGTTCAACGTCCATCTTGGGCCCGACATCTCGACATTAGCGCACTCACTATTCGGCGTCTTGCGACTATTTGACGAGCTGGACTGTGCATTCATATTCGCAGAGACTGTGCGGCGAAACGCGGCTGCGACGAACGGCCAACAGTCAATGACGGGGCAACAAGAACCCAACCAGACACACCACCGGGATCTCGAAGACGCCGTGATCGATCGGATCGAAAAGGCCGCGGCCGAGAGGGTGGTGGATTGAAAGAGTTTCAACCCGACTTTGACCGACTGATCTCATCCACATATTTCCCTTTGTCGATGCTACACACTTACAAGCCGTGGTTGCATATTACATCACAGCCCTCATGAACCTAGAATCAAGAGATGAAGCCTCATTTATAGACGGCAGAAGGCCCAAAGCCACACACTCACAGCTCATTTAGTCACGGATGAATGGGACGGCAGGGAGAGCAAGAAGGGTCGGGGGAGCACAACAAGAGCAAGGACTGCTGCCGACGAAATGCGTGTGGCATGCATACATACATGACAATCTAAACGCACCGAGTCGAAAAATGGTCCATGTCCATTCACGAATACTTAACTACCTACTCCACCCACATTACATGGTCATTTGGATATGTAGTGGTTGGACTACCTAGATTACTCGCGAATGAAAGACTTAATTGCCATAGGTATTCGGTTTGATCCTAGGGGGTGAGCCAAGGCCGCAGTAACCTGGGCCTTAACCTGAGCTTTAACCGAGTCATTTGCTGAGCCTGAGCCTAGTGAGCCTCACAGGGTTACAAGGAGGGCTGGTGGGCCCAAGGTAGCCCCTCAGCGATCGGCTACACCTGAAGGCTGAGATATTTGAGGTGGATCATAATAGGCACCAAATGGAAGCTTATTGAGTTATGCTTCCCTTGGCTTCCCGCAGGGGAGGCGAGGAGACACGTGGGAGGTTCGGCCCGTGCAGCCCACCAGCCGTAACTCTAATACCCAGGTAACCAGCGCCCGGTGAGGTACTTAGAGGCTCGAGAGGTGTCTTGAAATGTCCCTAGCCCATTTCGTAGGGATGCTAGACTAATAGAGTGACCTGTGGTAATGATGTGGTGATTAGGAGTATGGTGGATGCTATTAATAACTGGGCGTCTGGCTGCAGCTCGTAGTAATAGCCTCGATCCAGCATTGCAACTACCATGGTCTAACACTAGGGAATGAATTTGGTACTTTTGGGAAGGAGCTCGCAATCCGCTCCTCAGCTTGTGCCACGCAGCATGCGTCGTATTTCTTCGGACACTCTTGTTTATATATGTAGTGTCCGCGTTACGCTTGCTCTTGAACGGCTGCACCTTTCTTTGTTCCATTCATTGCTCGAAGTCATGCCCGCAGCTCCTCAGCTCTGAGGCCACCGCAAACCTCACACATTCGTCCCAATGCCTCGAGGGAGGAAGGCGAAGAAGACTCCGGCCGCATCAAAATCCGAAACGACCTCGAAGAGGGTCAGACCGGTCACTTCTCGGGGAGCTCGCGAAGAGGTAATATCAATATACAATGCTTATTGCCTATTCCCCCTTCCCCCTTCCTTGCCTTGTCGCCGTTGGAAGCTTTTGCTTTCCATCAAGTGAATGGTCAGAGATCTCCCAAAGCCCAACTTCTGACGCATTGCATCTATAAAAGGTTTCCAAAGATACAGATACTACGCCAAATCCCCCCCCGAAACCTGACATTAGATCTAGACTGAGGTCTCATCCGTCCGCCGATTTGCAAGACAGACCCACTGCTGCAGACCCAGAAGCGTTGCTTCGAAAGGCACGCAAAGAGCGAAGAAAAGCAAAAGCTGCTACGGCTGCTGTAGAGGTTCAGGAAATCCCTGAAGAACACTACACTAAAGATCAGATTGGAGGCCTTGCTCAGAGTATCGAAGCTGCTCTCACAGGGGTTTCCCGCCGTGTTGACGAGATCAATACTGACAACGAGGCCTCTGAGGAGGGGGAAGGTCACGACATATCACAGGATATAGAAGAGCAGGAGTTCAATCGCAGCTGGGGGTATCTACCTCCCTTGGACGACGAAGCGGTAGCGATAATAGAAGCTATTATTGCAAATCCAGAGATGGCAAAAGATTACTCAAGGATCACCCCAAATCACCGGTTCTTTCCTGAGGGCCTCCGGGACAGAAACGTCTTTCTATCCGAAAGCGGCCATCCCGACCCCCATGCTGATGAAATTCGACGTCTTAAATCACCCCTACTTCTCGAGGAGACCAAGATAGAAAGCAAGTCACATGGACAGCTCTGGGCCTTAGATCAAGCGAAAATTGACCAGGGGTCGAATGAGGCGCTCTTCCAGAGAACCCTTATGATGAACCTGATAGGACGACACCTTTTCATCTACAACAGACAAAGTGTGAAGCCATGTTGTCTCGATTTTAGCGTTGAAGAGTTATGGACCTGCCCGCCGATGCCGACTCGATCCTACAATCAAGGCCGCAACTTTCTGACACAACCGAAGCCAGATCTTGCGGTTTGTTTCCGTAGAGAAGCGGCCATACCTGACCGGCTGTGGAATTCTATTCCAATGGCAACAAAGATACTCGCCTGCTATGAGAGCTTCAACTTGATAGGTCACGACAGGATATTCCATTTTCTCACCATTGAAGCTAAGAAGGAGAAGACTTCAACCAATGACGATGTGGGAAGACTTCAAAGTCTGAACAACGCAAGTCAAGCGCTCCATAATATGTTCGAATTCTTTCGAGACGCCGGTCACGAGGATACCTTCTTTGCTAAGGTGAGATTCTTCTCGGCAGTAGCTAGTACAGAAGGCGTATGGATTCGTATCCATCGAGCAACCCGAGAACCCGAAGATGGGTCTGACCAGGGATTCATCTTGCCGAAACGAAAAGATTACCCGCTCCGGTTTGAATTTCGAAATTTCGCGCACGTCATTAGAGCCGAATTCGAGCGTGCCACGGTTCTGGAGATATTTGAAAAGATCCTAGTCGGGTATGGAGTAGGAATACTCCGTGACCTGATCTATAATGCGGCCAAAGCTATCGTTGGGAAACTAGAGGGGAATCCTGATGCGTATTTGGCGAGAGGCGATCCTAATTTCTATCGATATGGTCAAACCGTTATTAAGGCAAAGAGCAGGATCCCGACACCGGTAGCAAGCAGACCGGAATCGACACGGGGGATGTCCATCGACACGACGATCGGCACCAGGCCAATGGAAGCAACCAGCCAAGATTTCTCTCAGACGAACGTCTCCGTTGACATGATGCGAAGTGGCACAACAACACCGATTCAGAGCCCGCTTCCCGTGCCTAAGCAAACAACCAAAGGCAAAGGGAAGAAGCGACCAAAATCCCCATCACCGCGTAAGATGTCGGTTTCCGGACCGGAACAAAAACGAAGAACCGAACGGTCCTTTTCCTCCAGTACTTCAATTGAGAGCATCTCTTGATGTGCCTTATCAAGCACCGGAGGGTTCGATGAGCCATGTTCACTACGTCTTGGTCGAATGTTGAAGACGCCATGCATGGAGATATTGGAAGCTCGAAGTCGACCGGATAAGGCTGGGGAGGAGGGTTCTGATGCGTTTTGAAGGGGTCCGGAAAGCCTTGTTGTGCGGTGGTTCTGCGAAATGACAGGCACATCGGACAAGGCAATCTACATAGGTGCACAGTGTTGACAGATTGTGGAATGGGAGGCTCAGGCGGTGGTAATAGTAACCAAAAGGGAGGGGAAGATTTCTTCAATGTCGGCCATTATAACCAGGTTGAGAAATGTCGAATCTCAGGCGACTGCCTACAGAGGCACCTCACAAATCCCTAGCGGGCGCGATATCTATGTATTTTGGGAAGGAGGGAAGGTAAGGTCGGCGGGGTGTGTATTTTGTGCAAGGTTGTTCGTGCTGAGCACACATAGAGAACAGAGAGGCAGCAGCAGAGAACGGAGGACAGAGGACAGAGCGCATTGCACCTATGTATGGTATTCACTACCTAGAACGGAAGGGTATAAACGGGACGAGCGAGGCCGAATTTCGTTGTTGACACATAGAGTCACAAAGTTCAAGGTCGATTGAATCACGCCGCAAGAAGAAATCTTTGTCTCCATCTAGCTCTGCCGTAGGAATTATGCCAGGAAAGAGACCGCCCTAACTTTCGCCTATACTTCCTCCCCTTCGGCGCTGCGAATAGTCTGCTTCGCGATTGACATCATTGTCCGCATTCAGCTTCGCACGACATCATTTCTGGTCCAGCAGGATTGAGAATTTCAGAGCTCAATCAGACTTTCCTCGATAGCAACTGGTTGCTGTTGTGTCGGATGCGTGGCAGGTTGGTTATATGCAGCCGGCAGATGTTGCGGTGCAGAAGGGAACTGGTCTTGCGTATAAGTGGGATATGTGGCTCCATATGAACCACCTGTAGACATTGGTGGTGGTTGTTGCGCAAGCGGCGGTTGCTGCTGAGGTGGCTGCTGATATTGCGGACTAAATTGTTGTTGCTGAGACTGTTGCTGTGGATAAACCTGCGATGGAGTCTGTGTTTGCTCCTGAAGGGCCGGCTGTCGTGGCTGGTAAGACTGCTGAGGCGGTTGTTGAGGTGGAGGCTGATGTTGATACTGGGGTTGAGGCTGTGGGGTGGGAGCCTCAGGCGGCATCTGCGGCATTTGAGCGTAAGTCGTTGGAGTCTGTTGAGGATCTGGGGGAGGCATCTGAGGATACACGGATGGAGGCTGAGAGGACTGCGATGGATAGGGTGGCTGCTGAGCTGGCTGGTGTTGGTACATCTGCGGCGAAGGTGGCTGATTGAATTGTGCAGATTGCGGCATGGGTTGGTTCTGCTGCGGTTGCTGCTGCGTTGGGTACTGATACGGCGAGGCAGGAGTATCTTGTTTCTGGCTCGAATACGAATACGAGCGCTGAGGCTGAGGAATCGGCGTTGGTTGAGTGGGTGGAGCGTAAGACTCGACTGGCGCATTGTTGAAATAATAATTCTCCGCACCGCCAGGACCGGTATTCATCGCCAGAGGGGGTCCCGGCGATATTGAGGGATACATGCTCTGAGGCGCCGCAGGGGAGGGCATTCCATAGGCGGCGTATCCCGGATTTCTCTGGTTGTAAGTATTGTTCAATCGCTCTTCAAGCATCCGATCGTAATATCGCACGACTGTGGATAGTTTGGCATGTAGATCGAGCAACGCGTCATTTTTGGACATTGTTTCGCCTAGGGTCCGCGCCAACTTTGGTCGAAGCTTTCCAATGCTCTCGTAGAGCTCTTGGATCTGCGGTTCACGCAGAATTGTACCTGGCGGCTGATGTTGCAAGCGGTCGACCAACGTGGCAAACAAGTTAATATTTTCGGCCTCCATCACGGATAACTCATAATCGTTCTTTGGCATGACGAAAGGCTGTGCGGAGGTTGCTCCGTCTGTCGTGGTTTTCTTGAGGGAAGCTGCATGCTTCTTGGCTTGTTCTTCGGCTTCCTTCAAAGACAGTGCTATGGCGGCTTTCAAATCCGGATCGTCTTCTTCCTCGTTGGATACACCATTTGCCTTTGCCGGCTCTTGCTTCGACTGTGATTGCAGAACATACCCTGAGCTTGAGATTCCCTTGGCCTCCTCTAAACTCATTTCTAACGCTCTTTTTAGGTCCTCGTCAAAACTGCTGTTCTCTACCCTGGCACTTCGGGGCTGCATCGAGCTCGGTTTCGGTGCGAAGGAGACACGGCGATCGGAACCGCCGCTCGACTTCTTGGTCAACTTATCATAGCAGCCGTCGTCGACCCGAACTGGTTGCATAATGCCTAGATGCGGGAGAGGAATCGACTTTGACGAGCACTGTTGATCGAAGACGTTGCCACAGTTCCTGCAGTGATGCTTTCTATTCGTCAGGGTGAATGAGGTTCTGCATCGCATGCAAACATCGCTGTCTGTCCACTCGGGTGGGGCACTGCTGTCGAGCATACTGCTGGATATCTCCACCTTGGGCGGGAACTTGAAGCCCTCCATTTGCAGGCCCTGGTATACCTGGTTGATATATGACAAATCGTATCTTCCCTGGGTAGCACTGGCCCAACTCTGGATCAGCTCCAAGATCTTCTGTTTGACCTCGTCATTGACTGCGGCGGCCCCGTAGGCTTTGAGTAACGAGACCAGATTGTCCATAAATTCACGAGAAGCGATCTCTGTAAGGAAGTGGGACCCGCCATTCTTGACGCAAGTGTCTGTGAGCTTCAGGGCCGACAGTTGGACGTTGGGATTCCTGTTGCCTATCCGCCTCTTCAACGATCGCATAGCCTCTTTAGGCTGCACTGTCTTCGATCGGATGAGGTCCGTAATCTCGAGGGAGGTCGCAATATCCTCCAAGCTAGAAGAAGTAGCTTTCTCAATCTGCTCATCGAGCACAGACGTGCCTGAGGAGAACCACCCGGCCATTGTGCGGGATGGACGAATACAAGGCAGCGACGGTCAGTTTGGGATGAATGAGGAGGACTTTTCGGCTTGGAAACGACGCTGTTTAGCAGCTGATGGACTGCTGCTTGACAGAGAGAACAATAAGACCGTCTGCAAAGTTCGAAGTCGGGAATTGGAAGTTGGGGTTAGAAGGAGTCTGTGTGTAGGATGAGTTGATGGTTGGATGCAGTCAGTATCTGGGGAAGTTCTGGGTGCAGGCCACTCGGTGCACCATCCGCCACATGCGCATGCACCAGCCACTGAGAGCCTGTTGGCCTGGTCAGCCTGGAGCCCACTACCAGTAGGCCACTCACCCACTGCCTAGCAGCCTTGCCGCTCCGGCCACCAGGCTTCAGCCTCGCCTGCCGTGTCATCAGTCATCAGTGGACACTTCGGAAACGGCCATTTCCATTTCCCCATCCATCTCGTTCTCGGCCTGCGGCCCTCAGCGAGCCAGGAACTCACTACAGAGCGTCATGCATCTTGCTCGACACTCGATTTCCCATACTACACATGTGTCCGACTGACTCCCGCCTTTTCTAAACGCCCTGTCACCTCGACTCCACGCACGTTACTCTCCTTACTGACGTCTCCGGAATCTCCTGCGCCCCTCTTCAGTCAACCGCAACCAGATCTGACTCTCACATGCCTGGTGGATTAATCGTTAAACGCCCAAGACTAAGGAATTAATTTTAGAAGCCTGCCACTGAGACGGAAGGTCTTGCCACGGGTCTTGCGCGCAATGATCTTACGGTAGGAACGACACACACATCGCCATGGCGGCGTATGCATCCTCGTCCTCCTTATCCTCCCACACCACTTCCACCTCGGCCAACGCTCGAAGCAGTTGGACCGATCCACGAGACTTGACACCAGGTCCAGGCTCCGGCGCGGGAAAGGTCTACCCTCATATCAGGGACATAATCCAAGATGCCACAACTTCCTTCCAGGCGGACGGCTCGCTTCCACAGTACCTGACCGAAGTCGAACATTCTATCACCGTGGCAAAAAGCTCGGTTGACTTTGGCCGCCACGATCTGGCTTACAAGAGTTATATGCGGGGGTATGAGATAGCCGTTAACCACATCCCAAAGCACAAGGAGTTCGGATTTTGGGACAATAGTCCACCTTGGAGAGCAAAGTACAAGGCCGCTCTCCAGAAACTGGTGGACATGGAGGCAGAGATGACCCGGATTAAAGCCCTGATCGAGGATAACAACGCCCGCTATGGAACCCAACCTCAATCTCGCGCAATGCCCAGAAAACTAGTCTACTCTTCGGGCTTTGGAATCCCTCAAAATCTGGTTCCTGGCCGGCCTACCTCTTCAGGTAGCAACGATGCTACTCCACGTGCGACCTCGCCGAATTCATTTGCGGACTTACCTGACTCCCTTCGAATCCCTCGGGCACGTCCGTCAAGCAAACCAAAACCCGAGAATTTGCAAGGCCGACCTTTAACGGAAGCCAGTAACGACCTGGCTCAAAGATTTGCGAAGCTCAGAGGGCTGGGAAATGCCTCCGAACACTCAAACTTATTATTCATGCCCAAAGCAGGTGATTTTCAGCACGGAGCAGGATATAACTCACAATCATATTCCAATGAAGCGTCGACTTCGCGACCAAACGGCCCCCGCGCGATTCCTGCTTTCAGTAATGGACCCATGGTCCCTCCAAAGGTGCCGGCTGCACCTCCCAAGGTTCCCATTGAAACTTCCATGGCAATGCCCAAGCCTCCCAGTCCCACATACAGCCCAATCAATACCACTTCGGCCAGTTTCCATGCAAACAATCATCGACTTTCTGCGGAAGGGGGCCGTCCTCCCACTGAGAGAAAGCAAACTTACTACAATCAATCGCAAAATTCATCCACCGCCTCTCTGCACCTGCAGAGGACCCGCGACGAGCTTTCTGCTCCCTATCGACCAACTACACCGAATGGAATCAATTCTGCCATCCTCCCTAAAAATAGCTCGAGTGACCTCCCCCATCAGACGTCGATTGATGTTGCCACTCTTCAGGAGTACATGAAGAGATACAACGTTCTTCTGATCGACATCAGAGAGAGGGCTATTTTTGATGATGGGCATATCATGTCTACTTCGATTATATGTATAGAACCCATCTCTCTGAAAGAGGGTGTCTCGGCAGAGGAACTTGAGGATCGACTTGTGCTGGCGCCGGATAATGAACAATCACATTTCTCTCGCAGAGATGAATTTGACCTGGTTGTTTATTATGACCAATATACCAGCGACGTTTCCTATCTCAAGGGTCCCCCCACAATGACTAGAGCTCCGGCGTTGAGAGCACTGTACGATACGCTGTACGAATTCAACGACACGAAGCCTCTGAAGGATGGTCGACCACCTGCGTTGTTGTCTGGCGGTCTGGATGCCTGGGTGGACTATATGGGAGTCCAATCACTTGCGCGGTCAAGAACTGCTGCGACGCTGGGTATCACGCGGCAAAGACCTGCCGGTCCTGGTCGACCTATCGCACGACAGCGCATGGTTTCAGCAAATTCTCGCTACGAGGTCCGGAACAGGCGTCTTCGTGACCACAAATTTCTGGATGAGAGCGAGCAAGAGGCGTGGCGTCAGCAGGCTTTGCAGGAAGAAGTGACCCCGATTGAGAAACACGATCATGCAAGCGACGAAGAGTATTCAGTGGTCGAGGAAGAGCCCGAACCTCCGTCACCATTCATCCCCGACTATGAGACATTCTTGCGGCGGTTTCCGTCAATCCAACAGCAAGAGTCTATGGTCATGCCTGCTCGACGACCTCTTCCATCTCATCCTGCCGCATACCTTCCTCAAGTTGCACCACCTCCCATTCCCCAAGTACCGGCAAGGCCTGCTCCCGCAATTCCGAGACCGAGCTATTCGGGCCATGCGGATATCAATGCACCCCAACCGGCACTGGCTAGAGTGACGTCGGCCACGCGACCCCCGCTGTATTCGACCGTGACATCCCTTCGCAGAAGGTTGCCCAAGACTGGGCTGACGAATTTTGGGGTCACTTGTTACATGAATTCGACTCTGCAATGTCTGTCCGCGACTATTCCCTTGTCCAGCTTTTTCAATGATCGACTCTATGAGGGATATGTACAGCGCAACTGGAAAGGCAGCAATGGCATCATGCCTAAGCTCTATGCCAACCTAATCCAGGCAGTCTGGCAGGGGGATAATGAGGTTATTAAACCATCAACATTTCGAAACTTCTGTGGGCGAATGAACCGAGAATGGGTAATCGACCGACAGCAAGACGCAAAGGAATTCTTCGACTTCCTTGTCGATTGCCTCCACGAAGACTTGAACGTCAACTGGGAACGAACGCCACTCCGGCCACTAACGACTGCAGAGGAAATGCAAAGAGAGAGAATGGAGATTGCAAGAGCCAGTCCAATCGAGTGGAAACGTTACGAGCACCGAGACCATAGTTACATGTCTTCCTTATTTGCCGGTCAACATGCGTCACGCCTCCGTTGTCTCACCTGCAAACGCACTTCGACCACCTACGAAGCATTCTACAGCATCAGCGTGGAAATCCCTCGAGATCGTGCGGGCCACATCTATGACTGTCTTTCCTCATACTGCCGGGAGGAAAAACTGTCGGAGCTATGGCGATGCCCCTATTGCAAGTGCGAGCGTGAAGCCACCAAGCAAATCATCCTTACTCGCTTACCGCAGTTCCTGGTGATACATTTCAAACGCTTCGCCGCGTCAAAGCACGAAAAGGCCAAGAAAATCCACACGCCCATTGAATTCCCATTGCACAATCTATGTATGGATGATTTCGTCATCCCCAGACCACCTACGCTACCGGATCAAGATGGGCGTATGAGTATGGAGCTTGCCACAACACCGCCTTATACGTATGATGCATACGGGGTTCTGAGACACCTAGGCAATAGTGGGGATGGAGGACATTATATCTCCATTGTGAAGGATCAGGGGCGGGGCGTGTGGAGGAAATTCGATGACGAGAGGCATGTTGATTTGGACCCGCCGAAATTAAGCCAAAGAGATAGGTTGCAGAACGGGGAGGCGTATATCGTGTTTTATCAGAGGGCGCAGGGGCGATGATTGACAGCTCTCTGCCAAAAGATGAGCAGAGAAATTGGCAAGATCGGCTCTTTTCTGGTGTCCACGTTCGAGCAAGCGAAGCTTCTCTGCATGAATAGCGAGGATCGGTATTTAGTTGTGTGCGTCTTGATTGTGGTGGCATTATGGACCTCTGGAAGCGCCATGGCCTCTGGATGAGCCTTCATTCTGAGCTTTGTGAATAGGAACCTTTGACGATGACCATGAAAAGACTCCGGTGCGACGAATGGAAAAGACTTTTTTTTTGGATTCTTGAACCTCTTTTCGTTGGCCAACTGACTCTATTCGTCTCCATCGCGGCCTCCAGAGACCCCTTTGTGACATATTCGATTCGACAATATGCCAGGACGACAGGCGTCCGCTTTCTCAGAAGGATCGCTGAGCAGTCGAATGAGGAGCTCCCCTTCTCAGTTTAGATCAACCCGGCACTACTTAGCATCGAATTTGCCCATTTCTCTATCCTTTGTGTTTGGTCTTGCCGTACATGCCTCCGTCGATCCTCCGCTTTTCGATCGCCAGCCTGTAGGGAGGTGCTGTGGGAGGCTGGACGGGATCCAGCGACACATGGCCCTCCGGCAGCTTGTAGGTGGCGTCGCTGTCCCAGGCCGACAGATCGCCGCAGGCCAGGAATGGAGCAACATATCGCCGAGGGTCATCAGCGTCTTCGAGGGATGGGAACCGGAGTTCGACGATGCCGTCGGGGCGGAGATGGCGCGTTTGTTGCATCTGTATTCGTTGTTGAGAATGCGTGTCTGCGATTGATGACTGTGATGCTGACACTGAGTTACTGTCGTCGGTCTCGTGGCTATCTTCAGGAACAGAACCCAGCGGAAATTGCTCTTGCTGTTGCTCCCGCACCGCTGACAAAGGCGTCGATATAGCTGCGGACTCCGGAAGTCGCAAACCATTCTCCACTTCGATTTCCGGTGTCCATAGAACTTCCTTTCCATCATCATTCGTTACCATCACAGGTTTGTAGCCCTCACAGACCACAAACGCCTCGATACTACTCGCCCTACTGGCCCTCGGCTTCGCCACACTCACCCGCTCAAATAAGATTCTCAACTGTGCATAGATCAGGTCGACATCTCTACCCCTGAAGATCTTGGCCACAAACTTGCCCCCCGGACGCAGAACCTTTGTGGCAAGCGTGAGTGCGGAGTAGAGCAGTTGAGACTGGACGTAGATGTCGAGCGAGTGCAGACCCGTGACGTCCGGGGCCCCGTCACTAATCACAAGGTCGATCAGATGAGTTGTGTTCTGAGGAGAAAAGTCCGGATCGATGGCCCTGAGGAGGAGGGGAACGGTGGAAGGGTGAGTAATGTCGGCTTTTAGCTGCGTTATGCCTTCGAGAGGCGCCATGGGTTGAAGGTCTATGGCGACGATTTTGACATTGGCCCGGGGGTTTAATTCGCCGCTGGTTGTTGAAATGATTTCTTCGAGCGAAGACATGTCTCCTCGGGCAAGACTATTATCCCTTTGGACTTGGGCTTGGACTTGGACTTGGGCACGCTGCAACCGCTCCATCTTCTCAACCCAAGCTCTCCGTCCAAAACTCTCACCTTTAATTAGTACTCGCGAAAGCACCTGGCTCCAAGACCCCGGGGCAGCGCATAAATCGACTACCCTGGTGCATTTCTCGGGTTCGCTGTACGAAAATAGGTCGAATTGTTCGTCGATTTGTATGAGTTTGAAGGCGGAGCGTGCGCGCCAGTTTTGTTCTTTGGCCAAGCGGTAGTAGACATCTCTTTTGTCTTTTGAGGATTTGCCCATATCGATAGTAGGTGTTTCCTCGATTGGTGGAGCGAGCGTCTCAGTTCTGAAGACTTTGGTCCAGTTTATAAAATTCTAAGGGATCCCGAGCACGAAATCGTCTCGAGGGCGAGGCTGAGCTGTACTGCGCATGGCGGAGTATATGGTTTGCCGTGTCAGGGCATACGGTCGCGTTTTTAAACTTGAGCCGCAGTTTATGTCGCCTCTGTGCGGTTGAGGCCAGTTCAATTAGTTAGCATAGCCAAACCGTTTCTCAACCTCGCTTCCAGAACTCGTCAGATCAGGTCCCCATCTGCCAATTCCTCGCAAGAGGAAGTCCGTCAACCATGGCGCCCAGTATGTCTCTGCATAGTGTCGTCGCCATCCTTATATTATCCACCGATTCCTCCCCCGAATCCTCTAGACTGTTCGCCAAATACTACAATCCTCCACATGCCTCAGCCGCACCACAACATCCTCTACAATCGCAACCGTACCCGCATCTAAAAGAACAGAAGGCCTTCGAAAAGGGATTGCTGGAAAAGACTTCAAAGCAGACAACTGATGTGATCCTCTACGACAATAAAGTCGTGGTGTTCAAGATGGAGAGCGACGTCATGCTGTATGTGGTGGGCGGCGCAGAGGAGAATGAGATTCTATTGTATAATGTTGTATTGGCACTGAGGGACACGTTAAGCATTTTGTTAAAGTTTGTGGGCCATTTTTTCTTTCTTTCTGCGAACAACAACGGCTGACAAGGGTGACTATAGGAACTCGACGGACAAGCGCACCATCATGGAGAACTACGATCTGGTAACGTTGGCCATCGATGAAATTGTCGATGACGGCATAGTCTTAGAGACGGATCCGGTGATGGTGGCATCGAGAGTGTCAAAGGCTCCTGCACAGGACGCGCCGAATATGAAGAACATTGACCTCAGTGAGCAGGGGATACAGAATCTTTGGGAATTCGGGAAGAAGCAGGGAATGGAGTTTGTCAGAAGAAACTTGTGATTTTCTCGGCAGTGGAAAAGGTGGCATTTGATGTTCCAGGCGCGCTGAAGCTGCCGGCATGGCCCTGCGCTGGAGATGGAATTCAGGGATATTCCTGCATGGCGTTATGATGCGGAAATGGGGCAATGAGCATTATGACCATAAAAGTCGAGGACCTGGAGCCTGGCCGTCGTTTCCAAGACTTTGGGAGGATGGCAGCCTTGTTGGGGGCGCAGCCTTGCTGCCATGGATTACCAAAGCAAACCGACGTCATTCGGACGCTGAAATATTTCAATTCAAAAGAGTCATTCTCCCAAATTCTCAGTCTTAGACCTCGTCCTGTGTTGAAGCTCTGTCTTGCCTCTTCTCCTCTATTATATTCCCTCAGATTTGCGAAGAGGCCTATCATGAAACAGCGCTTCTCATCCCTCGACGTCAAGGTCTGTGTTTGTTCCCTGCCCCGCATGCACCCTCAAGCAGCAACTGACTCCGTTGGTGTGTTGTAGGTCATTGCATATGAGCTATCAACTTCGCTCACCGGCCTCCGTCTCTCAAACGTCTACGATCTCTCCAGTCGGATTTTCCTGTTCAAATTCGCCAGGCCAGGGAAACGAGAACAACTCCTTCTAGACTCTGGCTTCCGCTGTCACTTGACCTCTTTCTCTCGAACCGCAGCCACTCAGCCGTCCGCTTTCGTCAGCAGGCTACGCCATTTTCTCAAGAGCAGACGCGTCACCAGAGTCGCCCAGGTGGGCACCGACCGAGTCATTGAGATCACCTTCAGTGACGGACTGTACCGAGTGTTCTTGGAATTCTTTGCTGCGGGAAATATCATAGTCACAGATGCGGATCTCAATGTTCTCGCGCTTCAGCGACAGGTCAACGAAGGAGATGCGGATGTGGACGTCAAATTGGGTGGGAAGTATACCTTGGAGGCAAAACAGAACTTTCATGGCATCACTCCCTTATCAGAAGAGAGAGTTAGGTCAGTTCTTCAAAAGGCCGTTCAACGCTCGAAAGCTGCAAAAGAGGTGGGCGGCAAGAAAGCGAAACGATCAAAGGGGATCGACGATCTGAGGAAGGCTCTGAGTGCCGGCTTTCCTGAGTTTCCTCAACACTTGCTCGAGCACGTATTTAGGGAAACGGGCGTCAATGCGACCTTGAAGGCGGAGGATGTCTTGACAGACCAAGAGTCTCTGCGGTCAGTCATGTCTGCATTGCAGCGCGCAGATCAGTTGTTCAAGTCTTTGGGGACCGGTCAACCAAAGGGTTATATTATTGCGAAGCAGAGATCACCCCCTTCAGGTGAGGCCGAGTCTTCAGGGGCACAGGAATCGACCAGGGAGTCCCTTCTCTATGACGATTTCCATCCATTCCGGCCATGCCAATTTGAGAATGAGCCCTGCGTTCATATTCTCGAGCTCGACGGCTTTAACCGCACGGTTGACGAGTTCTATTCGTCCATCGAATCCCAGAAGCTGGAATCTCGATTGACAGAGCGAGAAGAGACAGCGAAAAGGAAATTGCAGGTTGCAAAATACGAGCACGAGAAGAGGTTGGCAGGCCTTCAACAGGTGCAGGATATGCATGTCAGGAAAGCCCAAGCGATCGAAGCGAACACTCACCGCGTGGAGGAAGCTTGTGCTGCTGTCAATGGTCTCATCGCACAAGGCATGGATTGGGTGGACATTGGGAAACTCATCGAAAACGAACAGAAGCGAGGAAATGTAGTGGCTCAAATGGTCAGGCTTCCGCTCAAGCTGGAGGAGAACACAGTGACTCTCCTGCTTGACGAACCCAGCTTCGACGAAGGCTACGAGAGTGACGAAGAGGACAATACAGATGAGGAGGTTGAATCTGATGAGGAGACCGACGAGACTCCGGGTAAAGGCGGACCCTCAACAGATAAGCGATTGGCCATTGATATTGACCTGGCGCTGTCACCTTGGGCAAACGCACGCCAGTACTACGACCAGAAAAGGTCCGCCGCAGTCAAAGAGAAAAAGACAGCAGAGGCATCGGCGAAGGCCCTTAAGTCTGCGGAGCAGAAGATAGATGCAGACCTCAAGAAAGGCTTGAAGCAGGAGAAGGCTGTCTTGAGACCGGCAAGAAAACAGTTCTGGTTCGAAAAATTCTTGTATTTCATCTCCAGTGATGGATATCTTGTGATTGGAGGCAAGGACGCCCAACAGAACGAGCTACTTTACAGGAGATACCTGAAGAAGGGCGACATCTACGTACACGCCGATTTGCAAGGAGCCTCAAGTGTGATTGTGAAGAACAATCCACGAACCCCGGATGCACCAATTCCTCCTTCAACTCTTTCTCAAGCCGGTACATTGACCGTCTGCACGAGCAGCGCGTGGGACTCAAAGGCGCTAATGGGGGCCTGGTGGGTCAACGCGGACCAAGTGAGCAAGACGGCTCCGACTGGCGAGTATCTCACTACTGGTGGTTTTATTATCAGAGGGCGCAAGAATCTATTAGCACCAAGTCAATTACTCCTTGGATTTGGTGTTTTGTGGTTGATCAGCGAGGAGAGCAAAGTCAACCACGGCAAGCATCGGCTTGAAAGGACAGAGAGCATGCTCCCAGGCGAGGCTGAAGCGTTAGCTAACGATGTGAGAGGGTTACCTATTGAGAAAGAAGACATTGCAGGCGAGGTGGGGTCAGATCAAGGACAGGCGATACCTGATGTTGAAGATGCTGCTGATGCCGCTGTGGGGGAGGAGGAGGATGATGATCATGGAGCAGCCTTAGATGAGGCGTCTGAACAACCAGGGCAGGTTGACGGCGAAGGCGACGGCCGTGATTCGACGGAGGCTTCAGAGGGAGAGGAAGAGAGATCGAACCCTCTCCAGGTCAATGTTTCTCGATACCATCAAGGTACCCGGGGAAAAGACTTCGACAGGCCTGCAATCGAAACCGAAGAAGAGGCAAAGGAGCATGCTTCAGACGAGGCTTCCGACGGAGAAGAATCCAATGACAGTTCAGCCCCACAACCATCTACACGAGCGTCCACGCCGGCGTCGTCATCACAAGCCATAACGAAGTCAAAAGCTGAACCACTCGCTCGCGGTAAACGCACCAAGCTAAAACGTGCCCAAAAAAAATACGCCGACCAAGACGAGGAAGACCGTGCCCTGGCCATGCAACTCCTCGGATCCACCCGCGCTCAAGAACGCAAAGAAGCGGCTGAAGCAGAAAAGGCGGCCCGCGAAGCCAAAGCTCAAGCAGACAAGGAACGAAGGAGAGCACAACACGCAAAGGCCGCGGAGAGGGAACGCCTACGTCGTGAAAGGCTCGAAAAGGCAGCCGCTGGCGGTAGCGCCGATGGCGGAGCGGGGGTCGTTGACCTGGACGAAGACGACGAATTGAGTAAGGAGCAACTGGAACAAGAGCGGCGCGAACTATTGGACATCGACCGCCTTGTCCCTATGCCGGAACCCGGGGACGAACTCCTCGCAGCGATCCCCGTCGTCGCGCCTTGGACGGCTCTCACCCGACAAAAATACAAGATCAAGCTGCAGCCCGGGAACGTCAAGAAGGGTAGAGTCGTCAAGGAGATCTTGGGATTTTGGACCTCTCTCGCCACAAAAGGCCCCAAGGTAGTCGATGAGCTGAATCACGAAAGGGACAAGGTCTGGAGACGCGAGATTGAGTTGTTGAAGGAGTGGCGCGTCGAAGAGATCGTGGGCGCTTTGCCGGTTAAGGGGTGTAGGATTGTGCAGAGCGGTGGGCTGGGAGGCGCGTTGGGAGGCGGAAGCGGTGGTGGAGGGAAAGGAGGTGGTGGTGGGAAGGGAAAGGGAAAGGCAGGAGGTGGTGGAAAAAAGGGAAGATAGCGAACCAGTACATATATGTAGGTAGGGGTCATGCTAGGTTTCCCTGGTTCCTCTGGTTCCCCCAGCTAGTACCCCGTGCTCTGTACATAGTGGGGAAGACATGAATTATGTTGAACTTCTGTCCGTGATTGCCGTCATCTAGCAACAATAATGGGGCGAATGCTCGCCGTAGCACCAAACTGTAATGCACACTGCTCATTTCAACGACGAATATTATAGTTTCTCCGATAGTTGCTCGGCCAAGTAATCGTTCGGCGGGCTCGAAACCTCATCGGGCCTTCACAGGAAGGACCATATGCATCTGCATCTCATCAAGGTCACTCGCATCGCTCCCACGACGCCGGTACTGGCTCTCGATGTCCTTGCCGTCCTCGCCCATGGTCTCTCCAGCCTCGGTCGCCCTCCAGACCATCTCATCCCACTTGGTGAAATCCATCGCCTGAGCTAGATACTGCGCCACTTCGTCTTGTCTGTCATCTCCTTCGAAGGCATCTTGAGAGTGCCACCAACGCCTCAAACCTCTTGCGTTCACTCCAAATCTTTCCCGCTGATCGTTTTCATTCTGTCTCTGCTGCTGTATTGCCAGACGCTTCGCCACTTCGTTGGCATCATGGAGTGCCACTAACTTCCGCTTCGCCGGATATTTGGTCATGAGAGAATTAATGAGGCGGTACATGTACCATTGCTGGCTGCGTCCGACACCGTCTGTGGCTTCTGTCTTGCCCGAGTCGGACTCGAGATTTGCCGCAAATTCCTGAGTAGGAATATCCTTAACGCTTCGCTCCTTGGTGGTGGTCAGCTTTGGGGGGTAGTCGATTTGATGTCGTAGATAGCTGGTGGTCGCCACATCAGATACAGTCATCCCTGTGGCATTCTCCCAGTACAACAACCCGGGTCTGTATTCCACGATGAACTTTACCAGTTCTTTGTGGCCTTTTCGTACGACTGAATGCAATGGATAGTCCCCTGCCCCGTCCATCTTTTCGAGGTCTTTACCGCCTGAAAGGGACAGGATGAGCTTGAGACTTTCTTCCCATCCTGAAGCCGCCAAGATGCGCCCCACGAAAACTGCTAGAGGCGTGGTACCTGTGGACTCAACACTGCTACATCGCTCAAGTAGCAACGGTGCAATGATGTTCTCATCCAGCATTCTCAAGATGGATCCAAGTAAGGCAGGATTGTTTGTCGGAACAGTGTCGAGAACTGTATGAAGAATGTTGCGCCCCACATTGTCTTTAGTGGCTTGATTTGCGCCTGCTGCAATCAATTTCTTCGCCGCATAGTATCTTCTGATTTCGAAAGCAAGATGAAGCGGTGTTTTCCCATCAGTGGAGCGAACCTCGAGTGTGTGGGGCATCTTTTCAAGCAGGAAGTCAAAGCATGGCTGAGTTCCATCTTGCATCGGGGCCGACAACACTCCGATATGCAGTGCGAGCTCATTTCGTGTCGACAGCCACGCATCGAGTGTCCCTCGAATGCCTCCTTTCGTGTGCGCCAATGCTTGGATGCGTTTGTCCTCCTTGAAGGACCGGGCAAACTCGAGGTACTGATGCAAGGGCTCATCTGACACGAAATATTCGGTAGTTTTCAGGTTGCCCTCAACTGTGGCAGCTAGAAGAGGAACACCCACATCAGATTCGACCTGTTGGGTGCGGTAACCTCTGCGGCCGGCTTCAGCCCAATCTTTACGCTTTTTGCCGTAAACGCTGAGTCCCTGGTAGTACTGGGGCTTCTCGTCAAGCTTGATTCCTGACTTTTGGAACACTTTCTGAAGTGGAAATCCAAAGCCGGTGGACTTGATCATCTCACCTATCATCTCAACCCTACCAAGATGAAGGGCCAGGTCGAAATCAGTCTTGGCGATGGCGATTACGTTCAAACTGTCACCACCATCTCCTTCCTGGTTTGCGAGGCTGTTGCCAATCTTGATGATGAATTTCAAAAGAGCCATATTGTCGGTAAAAATGGCATATCGAACCAGAGAATGACGATTAAGTTGGCACGTGGTTTCAAAAGCCGAATGAAACCACTTCCAAGACTGAGTTGAGTAACCATAATAACCGACAAAAACACTTCGTCCATGGACGCCCCCAAAGGCATGCTTAACTTGTCGCTCATCCACGCCTTTTTTGAGCGCCCGCGCGATCAAGCAATTCCAGGAGACCATGGCGGCCGGCGAGACTCTCGATTTGACATTGTCGGCCATTGCAGCAATGTCGTCTACCGTGAAGGTTTCATCGACAAGTTCAGCAACAACTCTCACCCGAGTGTCCTGCTCCGTACCATCACTATCATAACTGTTTTCGCTGTCTGTGTCGTAGTATTCGTCAGTGTGGACGACATAGCGGTAGCGAACTGGGTGGTTCTTCGTGTTCGGCTGGTGCTGGATTTTAGCAATTTCGACAATCAGTTGCGCCAGCTCGTAATGGCCGCGAAAAGAAGCAACTGAGAACGGACTAAATCCACGAAGATCCATGACTGCGACTTGTAGCGGATGAGGGCCAGTCAGACAAAGTGACTTGACAGTTTCGGAGTCGCCCTTCCAAGCTGCTTCGAACAATTCGATGTACTTGACCTCCTTCTCTGGAGTCAGGTCTGGCACCTTAAAAGATATCTTCGTGGCGTATGGTTCACAATCCGAAACCTTTGAAATAAAATGGCTTTTGGGAAACTGGTCTTCGCTATGGGCCCTCGGGTACAGGTCGAAGAATGATTTAGCACCCTTGTCGGCAAGCTTGTGTTCAATATCACGCAGCTTCGCAATGGTGGCGTTGACGGCAGCATCCTTCTCCTCCTTCCCAACTTCTGAGCTTCGCATCCAAGCTCGCAGTTCTTTGTTGTATTCCCTCATTTGAAACCGTTGGATCGACTTTGCACTCTCCAGGTCGTGAAAAGCAGTCCAGTAACGGTAAGACTCTTCTTCAAAGCCGGTGAGGTATTCATCATCGGCTTTTAGTGCGGGAGGCTTCTCCAGGTTCTGAACCTTGGGGGATAAGGATTTCTCCAGTGACGAGATGCGGTCTCCGACGAGATCCAACAAGGACTTGGCGTCCACGCTCAAGGCAGAACATGGACGTTCCAGATATTTGTATGCGCCAGTAGTCAACGTATTGACATCCTCGCCCCTCTCGATTAGTTGACTGACGAGGTCCACCATTTCATTCTGGAGGGCAAGAGTGATAGGCTGTTCGACACATTTCTGGAAAAATTTCTTCACTTCTGATGGATCATCCGAGGCATTGTCGAAGCGGCGTTTGTATGCTTGCGCAAAGGACTCGAAGTCGATGTGTGGTTTAACACCCATTTGGATCAGATCCTCAAGAAGTTCAGGTTTCCCAGTGCGGATAGCAGTTAGCAAGGGTGTCTCGATGGTTGGCTGGCTCCAGTACCCAGAGACGACGATGAAATTGACGGCCTTGGCAAAGCTCGATGGATTAGTAGAGTGCATTGTCTGCAATATAAGTGTCTTTGCGCTGTTAACCGCATAGTGGAGGGCGGAGATGGAATTCATATCGCTGTGAGTCACTGTCAGCCACTACCGACATTGACGGAATCTATGACAATAATCCGCCGCAAAAGAAATATGGTTTTAAGGAGAAGGGAAACTTACGCCTGCGTGCATGACGCCCCAAACGCAAGAAGGCCTTTGACAGTTTCGTTGGCTTGCTGCAATGGAAGCTCCAAGGCCAGACAGATGGTCAGGATCGCAGCCTTTGCGTGCTTTGCGTTGTATTCATCCACAATCTTGACAGGAAGCAGGACGTCGGCGCCGTAATTGTCAATGAGGACTTTCACCACATCCATATGTCCCCCAAGGATAGCAAGGTGAAGAGGCGAGAGTGGACTATCCCAAGCAAGAACATCGACATCGTAGACATCTGGTCCATCCTTGTCTTCAGCGTCTTGAGCTTCGGAAATGCCGTCTACTTTCACAAAAGACCCCTCGGTCATGGCATCCTCTTCCCCGTCCTCGAAGGCTTCAGAGTCGAATGAATCATTGTCGCTGAGATCCTTTGCATTGTCATAGGCTTCTTGCGAGTTGTCAGTAACAGCCCTTCGTGCTTCTCTTCGTGCGTCTTCTTTGAGCGCCTCTTGTTCCTCGTTCGCGTTACTCTTGTCAAGAATATCCTTGATGATCTGCACCTCTCCACGGTGAGCAGCAAGATGCAAAGCAGTCATACCATTATACAGTCTGGAGACAAGACGAGCACCATGTTCGATCAGACATTGGACAATCTCAGGGGTGGAACACATGACCGCAAGATGTAAAGGAGTGCGACCAACGTGATCCCGACGATTGACGTCGACAGCTTCTAGTGCAGAGAACCAGTCTCTGACAGCATCGATATCGAGGTCGACTATTGCTTGGCACAACCTCGTAGTATTGCCGATATATGCCATTTCCGTCCAGTCCCTGTCCGTGATCGGATTAAAGCTGCCAATGGCCTGTCTGCCTGGATCATCTTTGAGAAATGTAACATCCCCAGATATGTGGATCTTGCTCTCTTCCTCGAGCGCAGCGAAGTCTTCATCGGTGGTAGCTTCCGGGCAATACCCACAGCAGTCGTGCAGAATGTCGTTGACTGAACCAAAGAAGGCCGGATGGCGATGCAACTTGGTCTTTCTGTCCTTGGGTTTGTTCCATTCAGCATTGAGGAGTAAGTCCTTTGTGAACAGAAGCTTCTCAACTCTTTTGGCGTTGTATTTGGGGCCATATGGGATAGTAACAGTGTGGTAATTGGAGACTTCGTCCTCTTCTGCCCATTCAGCCACGTCATCTGGTTGGGCGTCTTTGACATTTCCCGGAAGTTCACGGCGAAATCGAGCATTCCATGGCAATGGGGGACGTCCTCGTTCTGCTCGACGCTTTGCGAGGTATTCATCTCTGTCATTGGGATGTGGCAACTTTTCAAGAACCAATAGTCTCGCTAAACCTTGTACCCTTGAGAAAGACCTCTCAAAGATAGTTGGATCAATTCGACTGCGGTCGATACTGGGGAAAAACACCTCGAAGCCGCGATGAGAGTATTTGGACAGCCGATTTTCGTAAGATGGAGATCTTCTGGTGAGGTCGATTGTGTTCACCTGGGTCATGAAGGCCGCTAGTGCTCTAGGAGACGCCCACACCTGCTGACCATCGTAGGCCACACATGAACAATCAACGTCGAAACCGGTGAGGATCTCAGAAATGCTCTTGTACAGGCGGAGCACAATTTGGACATGACGGGTTGGGTATTCTGATACAATGGTGATGGCATTCTTCGTACGCTGTTTCCTGGTTAATATCGCACATGCTCCAGTACGATTAAGCTTTCAAGGATGCCCAACGACGCCGAGAAAGGTATTCAGGGAGCTTACAATGGTTGTTGTTTCGGCCAGAATGCTATCTCGGATCTTGGTCTCGATTTGTCTGATCTTCTCAATGGCTTGTTCCTCGTTCAGGCCGTAGAGGAAAAGATCGACATCCGAAGCAGGCGCGAGCTTTTCATGATAATAAGCTCGAAGGGCTCGCTAATGGTATGTTAGAACGTAGGGAGCAAAAAGACTTGTGGCTGGTAGTTCACCTTGGACTCATTGTGAGGAGCATCGACCGGCAGCAAAGAGGTGACAACAGCGCTTCCTGCACACACCACATTATTCCAATCTAGGTCGACCAGTGAAGACTCGGAGAAAAGGTTGAAATTGGTCCTGAACTCTTTCAAGGTCTGAGCGGTGGCAAGAGAACTGTTTTTTCTGCGAGCCTCCTGTGGGAGAGTCAACAGGTATTTGTCTTTCTCAGCGTCAGCTTCCTTTGCGAGATCTCTTGCTCGAACGGTAACGGGAGCATCCTTAAAAACAGATACCAGGTGGTTTGCGCGTGCAGCTGGGTGGTCAGGTTGCTGGGCGTAGATCTCCCTCAATTTGCTTTCAAAGGCCTTGAAGGGTTCAACCGCTTCAGCGACGCCGGTCTGGGTTCTGGGTTTCTTGTCGACATAGCCAACAAAATCAGAGACGGGGACTGGGAGATGGGGAAGCTCCATGGCCATTGCAACTGAGCTGGGCGAGAAGCGACGGTGTGTATTGGGATGGCAGCAATAATGAAGGACAGAAAACGAGGAGGGAAGGAATCAGCGCAAGGTGAACAGAGACGATTGCAGAACCAAGCTTTGTGTAATTGACCCGCCAAAGCAATAGACAGAGGACAAAGAGGATTGATGGAGGATATTCATCTCACGGGGAGGTGAAGGTGACGTTCATATATTGAAAACACGGAGTGAGTTCAGTTTTGGTCGGAAAAGGAACGCGTAGCCACACGCGCACAACACGTGAGATGAAGGCGCAGGCACCGGTAGCAGCCTGACCAAGTTTCACCTGTAATAGGCACCAGATCCGCATTGGCTCCCACGGGGATCTGGTTCTTCTACCTTGGCCTCCACGATCAAGAATTTCCGAGAGAGAGAAGCAGCAAAGTCTCCAGAAGTGGAGATGGGGTGCCTAGCTGCGCCTAGTTGCTGCCCCAGATCAATTGAGCAATATGGGGCAAAAGCTTCACCGTACTTTAGCGCAACTCCGGATACGGCATAGCAAATACCTGCTAAGTGCACTTTGATATTCACAAAATTTTCGTAGACTGCTCCCGTCACGCGAGCAGGGAAAAATACACAGAAAGGTTGAGGCAGATGCTTGCCATCCTAAGTGGAACAAGACTAGCAAGTCGGAGACCGCTACCACGAGCTCTCTCGGGGGTACAGTTCGCCCCAGAGACATCCAAACTGCTGGCCCCAACCAAATCTCCATTTTCGACCCTAATTCAGGACTCTTCCATTCTCGCAAAGATGGCCAACGACCACATTCTAACTCTTTCATGTCCCGATAAACCGGGCATAATTCATGCTGTAACGGGGATTTTCGCCAGGAACAACCTCAACATCCTCGACTTACAACAGTTCAGCGACCGGACTTCGGAGAAGTTCTTCATGAGAGTCCATTTCGGACCAGCCGACGACACAAAGTTCTTAAGACCCTCGTTCGATGAGTTGGCAAACGACATCAAGATGGACTACGAGCTCCGTCCCGTGGCTGAGAAACCAAAAGTCTTGATCATGGTCTCCAAGATCGGCTACTGCCTAAACGACCTCCTTTTTCGCCAAAAGACAGTAAGCGCCCTTCTCTCTGAAAGACTGTTCTGTACCTCTTTGGATGGGTCGTGGTTATGAGACTGCCAATGTTAGTATAAGTCTAACAGGTATCTGCAGGGGCAGTTGGCTATCGACGTGCCGTTGATTGTGTCGAATCACCCGGATTTCGAACCGCTAGCCAAGAGTTATAACATTGCGTTCCATCATCTGCCTGTTAGCAAGGATACCAAGTCCGAGCAGGAAGCTCGCATCCTAGAGCTCATCAAAGAACACAACATCGATTTGGTAGTGCTGGCGCGGTACATGCAAGTCCTCTCACCGACCCTCTGCGAAGCCATGTCTGGCAAGATTATAAATATCCATCACAGCTTCTTACCCTCCTTCAAGGGTGCTAAGCCTTACCACCAGGCCTTTGAAAGAGGCGTCAAGATCATCGGCGCCACGGCACATTTTGTTACTGCTGATCTGGACGAGGGGCCGATCATTGAACAGAGAGTCACAAGAGTCGATCATAGTATGACGCCCAAGGAACTCGTCGACGAAGGGAGCAACGTTGAGAGTCAAGTTTTGGCTGCGGCGGTCAAGTGGTGGTCGGAGAAAAGAGTATTTTTGAACGGGCATAAAACGGTAGTGTTCAACTGAGGTCAGGATCCAGTTCCACCCGAACTTCTTCCCAACCCTAGACGACATTTCCGGCGCCTGAGAGCCTTCCACCGGCCCAATATATGTCGCTTGGGCCATCGCCAATTTGCGATACGGTAAGACAAAAGTTAAACGTTGAATAAACGGCTTTCCTTCTGGCTTTGCTCTCGATCTCATTTGCGACAGAAGTAATCGGAGTTGTCCACCTCACATACTACCTTCGCCTTTTCTATAAAAATTATCCTTCGCACATCCTTGTATATTTTGCACTCACATGCAGCAAGACTAGCAACGGACAGACCCATCCGACCTAGATTAACCGTCCCTCCATACAGCAGTGGTTCAGCTCCACAGGGATTCTCGCTTCGTGCGTCAACGTGGGGAACGGAGATGCCAGCTGCATCCACAGGCGCGTGGCCGATTCGTATCATGGACTTGTCCGTCTATGAAGAATGCATGCTTCTGCGAGGGACCATAGGTATTGACAGAGTTTTTCCCGTGAGATGAATGTGTGTTCTGGATATAAAGACCGGCCTGGCGGTGCTGTGGCGCGGTGGGAGGAGACGGTTTGTTCGATCCACAGCTAACAGGCCCCAAAGTACGGACGGGGTATGCACCAACAAGACCTATCTCGACAGCGCAGCTTGTCAAGGACGGTATCATCCTCATAAGAAGAAACAGCACCCCGGATTGCGAAAGAAAAGGCACAAACGAGAGAAGCGGCCGCTAAGATCGACGAAGCACAACGCTGGGGACAACAATGGCGACAGGACTCCCCTTCGTTCTCGTGCATTTTGTTCTTCTCATCTCTCTTGCATATGCCCATTCTCACTCGAACATCCATTCTCATGATGCTCCCGGTGCCTCCTCCGAGGAGGCACCACTCTCCTTCTCCGTTGGCCCCAACTACCCCTATCCCCTCGAGGACCTCGACAAAGATCTGCCCTTCTCTCAACCCGTCACCTTCGCACATTTACCATGGCAGCGGTGCTTTTCCCCCCTTCATGCATCGGCCCTGGACATTGCCATTGTAGGTTTCCCCTACGACACATCGACATCCTACCGACCTGGCGCGCGCTTTGGGCCTAGGGGCATCCGGGCCGCGAGCTCCAGAGAAAAGAAAGGAAGGAGCTACAACACTGTATGGGGCATTGACCCGTTGACGGAAGGAGGGTTGACCATCGTGGACTGCGGAGACATCCCCCTCACGCCGTTTGACGCCAAGCATGCATTTCGACAGATGGAGCAGGGTTACCGTCAGATCTTGTTCCACAACACCTCCACGGCATCAGCAACGTCGTCGTTAGGAGGGAGAACATGGAACCATCCCCGCGTCCTCTCTCTGGGAGGCGACCACTCGATCGTTCTCCCGATCCTGCGCTCGCTCAAGGAAATCTACGGCCCGATTTCCGTCATCCACCTCGACTCCCACCTCGACACCTGGGACCCCTATGCTGGCTACACCGGGATCGTGTCGGAACAGAGCGCAATCACGCACGGGACGTTCTTCTGGCACGCCGCGAGGGAGGGCTGCATCGCCAAGGGCAGCAGCGTGCACGGCGGGCTGAGGACCAAACTATTCTCGCCCAAGGACTACGTCACGGACAAGGAAGTGGTGGGCTTTGAGATCATCGAGGCGCACGAGATCGACGACGACCCCAGGGGCATGCAGGGGATAGTGGACAGGGTGCGCGGCATCGTCGGGACAGACGGGCCGGTCTATCTCAGTATCGACATCGACGTCTTGGACCCCAGCATCGCCCCCGCGACGGGCACGCCCGAGTCCGGAGGCTGGACGACCCGCGAGGTCAAGAGATTCATCAAGGGCCTCGAGGGCGTGAGGCTGGTCGGCGCGGACGTCGTCGAGGTGAGTCCGCCATATGACACGGCGGCAGAAGTCACCAGTGTGGCCGCCAGTGATCTGCTGGTCGACATATTGGCCTTGATGGTCAAGGATGCTGTAGGGAAATTGGAGACGGGCAACGCCGCACAGGGGGTAAAGGATGAGTTGTAGATGAGGTTCGAAGCTCGTGGCTTCGCGAAATATAGTGTACAGAGTATAGTCGAACATGACAACAGGATCGCGCCTTGATGTGCGAAAGACAAAGGGTAGCTTTGGGGAAAAGGCGGTGGAACGGTAGATTGAATAGGGCGGTCCTCGTAAATATTAACTTTGGAATTAATCAAGTGCTTTCATTTTACAGCTTGGCCGCCACGAAGCACCAATGTGGCTTTTGGACGCCCTTACGCGATTAGACTGCTGGAAGCAGACGATCGCTCGCAGTAGGAACGCCCTCCATACCTTTCTCGGATTCTGTATCTCAACGATAGCCAGTTCGCCGGGGGGGGGGGTATCATGAAACTCATCCCCATACCCATCCCATCCGCATTCCAATTCGTATCCCAATGGCGACAGACCATGGGCCTTTTTCACCGCAGACAATACACTAGAGCGTAACGCCGTTCGGGAACAGCCTTGTCGAACCACGACCTAAACCCTCCCAGTACATCGTTAATCTCATCGACCTTTACAGATGGCCTCCTCCACGCGGCAAAACCATAGCCCGAGACGCAGGGTTTGCCGTATGACGTGGGATGGCACGATTCCACTTCTCAGGCTCACCAAGAGGTCGTCCATTTCCTCTTCTGAGGAGTTGGCTCGGAAGCGCTCGAGTCTTTGTATTGCGGCCCTCTTGGCAGATTCCTGGCGATCTCCAGCCAGACTTTGCGTATCGTCGGCGGGAGACTCTCGCGTTTCCTTGGGCTCGTAACGGTCATCCACCTTCATCGCTGCTAATGTCTCTCGTTCCTGCTTTCGAGGTTGCTGTGTGACCTACACACGAATAGCCAGACAATCAGCAAGAACAGAATCCAGACCTGCCCTGTCTTGTGGCCCAGCGCCTTCCCAGCCGTAGTTGTCGGTACCGTCGACATCCATACTATCTTCGGCTGGATCAACATGTCCATTCGTCGTCGTCGCCGTCGCCGCACTCGCGGCTTGCTCTTGCTCCGTAAGCCACTGATCATGATCATAACCGGCCGAAGCATTGCTCAGGCTGTATCCAATACAAGGCATTGCATTCCAAGGTAGAGGACCGACCTGAGCGGTGAGTTGCAGATCCGCCATGCCGATGGGACGTCTTGCATATGCGACCTGCGCTTCAGTCGGTAATAAGTCATCATCACGGGTCTTGCTAAGCCTCCCAGCCTTGATTTCCTCCTCCTCGCGGTCGATTTTCCTCTTGTAGGAGCTCGTCAAGATGCCTCCGCCCGCGCTGTGCTCGTATCTTGGGCCGTTGGGCCGTGTTCGATTCATGACCTCAGCCAGCACGCCTTTTAGATACGTCTCCGCTGCAATTCCCACTAGTTCGGCGCATTGTATGGAGCAACCTTGCGCGATGGACTCTTCATAACAAATGGGGACAATCCGAGAATGTATCGCCGTTGTATCCGGAAACTCGAGTGTCTCTGAGAAAAGTGGCTGTAGATATCTTTTCCTAATCTCCAAATCCCAGTTCGTCTTCGTCAGTCCTCCTGCGACTGCGCTTGGGCCAGCCTCGGGTGCTTTAATTCTTCCAGCGAGATACAGGTCTTCATATGGGTTCCTCCGAGCTGCCGCCTCCTCATCTGCCTTGTCATTCGCTGCTCCTTTGATGCGTCGTCGGTCACGGGCGGGCAGCGCCATCACTTCGGCTTTCAGTCGCTGTTCGCTTGCATCGCCCGTGGCAGCGGGTTTCGTGCCCGACGTCAGGGCAGACTTGTCCGTCGTTGCGCTGACCCATGCTGCTAGTCCAGGATCAGGAGGGTCTTTGCCGGTATTACAGAGTATCGCGAGTATTAAAGAATTGTGGGCATGTTCCGTTTGAGGAGTCGCATAAATGAAGACATCGCAGAGGTCGCCGAACTCTCGTGCATTCAGTTCACCTGTCACCCAGAAGTCAGCCTCGCCGTCCTATCTCCTAGTGCTACTACGAGGAGGCGAGCATGGGAGCTCGGGGTTACCTCGTATAAACCTGGTTATAGCGTCGAAATATGTGTCCCAGTTGTGGCCGATTAGTGATTTTAGTTCGGTATACAGAGGTTCGAGATCGACTCGAGGATAGCTTTGGGCGGCTTTTTGCGGTTTCGACGTAGAGCCCGGAGGAGCCTTTGGTGTGCTCGTGGTCGAAGTGATGGTATCCGATCGTGTAAGAGCGGCGGGGTTGAAGGTCTCGTCGAATGTCGCCATGTTGGGCGAAAGAACGCGCTGGGAGTTTAAGGGGCGCGCATGCGCAGCGCTGCACAGATGAAGCCTTGGTCCATGCAGGAAACCAGTGCGTTGCTCGGTTCAGCACGGGGTCATGTCGTTGATGGCTAGAGGACAAAGGAGGTTGTTGGACTTTGTCGCAGTTTTGTGCGGGAGAGTTTGCGGAGCAGTGACATGGCAGCCGAAGACGAGGCCTCAACCAGCCTGGGAGCCCAACCCGCGCTTGCCCGCGCCGCCCTTTAACCGCCGCCGTCCTCTAGAAAGCATTCACCCTTTTTTAACTTACCTATGAAGAAGTACTTAGCCTTTATTTTCCTTCTACTCTGTGCCCACCTACTACTTACCTAGGTACGGAGCGCCTGCGCCTGTCTCTTCTCTACTTGATAATAACTTCTACTCCATATAAGCCTCGGACGCCATACGGGACATACCCGCAAACCCCGCCGAGATAAATATATTTACTCCTGTCTCTCCCCTCCAGGAAGAACTAATAGACGTAGGCGTATTGGCCTTGGCCAGAGCCAGTATGTCTACAGACAATACCAACAGGCAAGAGCCGAGCCTCAATGTCAGGGGGCTTCCAAAACATCAATAAAGTCATCCAAAGCCACCGGATCAGTAGAGTGCCAAAACATCCGCCTAAGGTCTAAACCACGCACGCACTTCAACTGATCAGGACTCGATCTTCCCGGAAATACGTCTAGCGCTGTTGCTGAAGCAAACCAAAACTGATGGGCTGATTGTGCTCAGGGATGGCGTTGTCGTCTACGAGCATGATGGTCGGATCAACACTAAAACGTCCGTTCAGGTAATATTTTCGATATCAAAACCGATCACCGGTCTTCTCTGGGGTCTCCTCGAGGAGCACAGCAAATTCAATACAACTACTCTCATCATACGTCGCGGAGGTCAGGAAATTAGCCCCTAGAATTGGATCAAGCACATTCTAAATAATGGTATCTCGGACCGCTTTTGCTACTGGTTCATCCAACACTGACCATGAACAGGAACGAAGTTCCAAGACTGCCCGCGTACCGTTCCAGTCAGGTTACAAACCTAAGCAGCCAGATGTTGATGGCCTCCGGGACTCACAGGCAGATTTTACTTCTGACTACAAGGGTGGCGCTGTGGTCCCCAAAACGAGCTCGCATCCTAAGAGGACAGATTGGGGAAGATCCGCCGCCTTGCTATACAGGCTTTCATAGAGTTTACAAGGATAATAGAGGCGAATGATCGGTGAGGGTGTAGTGACACCAGGCATTGGGTTGAAGAGGTGACGTTGCCGTAAAGTGTCATTACTTCTAGTCGACCGAGTGCTTCGTGCAGGATGGACATCCGCCAGGAGCGGTTTGGTTGAACGGTTTGTGATATTCCTTGTCCGCAAAGCTAACTGGCAAAGTTGAATTTCAACTTTTCATTAGCCGTTGGAGGAATGCTGTCTCCCCTGTGGCGCAAATTGCAGAAATAGAACGTTCCACCAGGGCTGAATTCTACAATCACCAAGCGTCTGAGACATGCCGGGACAGTGTACTAGAGTGTTTCCATATAAAAGATAGATACTGGAGATGCATTCGCAAGGGACTATGCAAGACGTGTCGCTGTCGCCATCATGCGACGATTCAATTAGATATCCTTGTTACAAGCCGCACTGTTAGCAATGAATTGACCCCCTCAAGCGCCAGCACAGAGCAGTAAACTTCCGGATGAGGTCTCGTCCCGTGTATCTGACTTGATGACCCACAACCTAATGGGTTACATCTTAACCCTTCTTGCCCTTCTTACCCCACCCGATCCACCTATATCAAGGACTAGCGGCTGGGTGGGAAGGCTTATCGCCTACTGTCTATTTTAATCTACATATCTACACCATTATCGTGTTTACATAATAATCTCAAGGCTGGGTCGTATAGGTATACAAATAGAGTAATCCCGATAGACAGGTGCATACGAAATACGCGCTATCGAGGTCATATAGCTACGTGGCCCACTCCAGCTATGTGAGCAGCAGCCACATGGGCTGCGGGATAAGGACGTCGCCGTCAAAGCCGCACATCGGGTCGAACGTGAAAGCCTTTGCCACGTGGAGGACCCAACGCGGCACGACGCTCCGAAACGTCGAGCAGATGATAGGGAGCCAGGCCTCGCTTCGGGTGGTTTCGATTGACACCTGCCTTTCAACCAGTACTTCGAGCGTGGCGGTGATGGATACATTCAATCGAAGCTCTCGAAAATTGGCCTGGGTTTCCAATTGCGACGGCATGACTGGCCAAGCTATCACTCATGTCGAATGTGATTCGTTCACGACCTACGTGGATGTGAACTTGTCCTGCAATGCAAGCACTTGCTCGTCCACATCCGTTCGTCACTCTCTTCAGCCATACCGTAACCGGAATTGGACCGTGAGTGATGGGACTGATTTTTTACCCAAGGCTTTGTCCAAGCTCTTGGGATCTTTTTCCCTGGCACCAGTATTGCCAGAATGAGCTCGCGGCTGCTATTATTCATGGCTATCTCAGCACCGATATATACCCTTCAGGAAGAAGCGCTTTTGAGCTTCGCATGGCTCAGATTCTCAACTATCTGCTTGTCATAGGGACTCAACCGCAGAATGTCACCGGACAGTTCGGCACTATTTCCGGCCTCAGTCCAAGTGTCATCCGTCACGACAGATTTTGAGCAGGATGTCGTGTACTGCCATCGACTATGGTTGGTCGTGCTGCTCGTGGCGTCTCTACCGACCTTCCTAGTGGCCCTTGCGGCTGCTAGCTTGCGCATGGTCACCACGGTGCCCGACGTGTTGGGCTCCCTATCTATTGTCATGCTAGACAATCGAATTCGTGGCGTTGTGGGCCAGTCGACGTGGAGTGCGAGTGAATGGGCCCGGAAGTTGGGTGGCGTGAGGGTGCGGCTTGGGGATATTTCCAATATTTCCTCGTCCCAACAGTTCACACAGGTGGCAGTGACTGCTTCAATGACAGATAAAGATATTCGCAGAGGTTGAAGAGAGTAGACGAGGCCTTTGGAAGATTACGTAGATAGGATACACTACCATGAATCATTACGATCGTCCTTTTGGCCGTCCTATCTGAGTATGTAGTCCTAGCAGCGCTGCGAACAACTAGCACTAGGGCACCATGAACTCGTCAGATCGCTGGAGACGCAAAGGAGTGGTGGCAGGAGTTGCGGGCAATATCCTTGGGATCAATTATACCACAAAAATAGAGACAGAAACATTGCATTGTCCTGGAAATCGCCGCATTTTGTTTCGTGAACAAACTGCGTCCTGTGCTGCTTCCATGGGTCAAACTCGTTTGCGCACGATTCTGTAGATTCATGCACACGCTGACAACACTGGAGGCTTCATCCATCAAGCCCGAAAGCACGGCCTCATTATAGAGCCCGGGAGGCGCCGAGAGCGGTTTAGCGAGAGCCCAGAGGTTGGGGGAGCAAGTCGTGGTAATAGAAGGACGGCACGACCAATGTTCGAGCCTCCTCCGAGGAGTTTGCCAGCCCGCTGTCACGGACATCGACAATGAGATCCTCAATGATTTTATTGGAGAGCTTGCCATCCGGGTCCATGACTGAGTTCACATGTATCCGTTCAATTCTGGAAGCCAGGTCGAAGATATACATCGAAAACAACTCTTGCGCGCAAAGCCTGGGGATATGAGTCCCGCCGTCGACCGCAAAGGCTAGCCTCTGGGGATTGGTGTTGCCTGATGGTGCTGACCTACCGGCCAATGTCAGAAACTCTGTCCCTGTCAGCTAATACGCCGTCAATGACTTACAAATGGTTGACTGAGGGTTCGACGGCGAATCGCCGTCCAAAACTTAGTGCAGGATCAAATAGCTTGCCTCTCCACTCTGTCCAGTGATAATCACGAGGGACTTCCGATAGAGGAGTTCGCAACCAATCTTGAATCAGGCCGGACCTTTTCACCTCTGTCCCAAATGCATCCACTACCCGTGCAAAGGGGAATTGTGGCTTGTAATTGACGCCGGCCCTTCGCTTGACAATGCGGCAATGCCAGAGGCATAGGATAGCCGAGTAAGAGTCCTTTACTCTCCGTATATGGCCGTCTCGATCGGTCGGGACGGCGTACCAGTAATTAGGAAGTGTGTTCGGGTCGATGGTGAATGTTGACCTCAAGATGAGATTTTTACTTCTACGCACGTACGTAGCGAGTTTCCAACTTCTGGTTCGTTCGACGTTCTTGAAGGTCAAACGTGGCCATCGGCCAGAGGACATGACCTCCAGTTTTCGAAATACGTCCTCGGCGGCAGTGGCGACGCGTTCTCCCCATGTCGTACAGTCTTCCTCCCACTCTGTGAAATATCCTAGTTCCACTCTGGTTCGCACCAGGCGGTCCTCCCAGTGCTTGAGCAGGACCTCGTTATGGCTATCTGGGTCCTTGAGCTCTGGTTCGCCTGAACTGGATGAAAATGATTCAGCATCTGCTTCAATATCGTTTGTCTGGCTTGGATTCCCTATTGCCGTGTTAGGGTTATTCCCTGCCGTTGTGTTAGGATTGGATATCTCAAGCTCGATGCCTGTGGAAAGACCCCAACCGTAATTCAGGTATTCCGGTTTGACCTGATCGGCGGCTGGTGCATTGGCCTCGGGGACCCAAGGGTAAGTCCAGCTCGCTGGTCTCAGCTTGGTTTGTAATTTCACTCTGCATATAGCAAAGGTAGCGTCAGAAATTTCGTGTTTTGACAGGAGCTTCTCGCAGCGAGGGTCATCCAAGAGATTACGTCGAAGCCAGGCGCGTATAACAATCATAGCCATAGTGGCAACGAGTTGAGCGATGGTGGCCCCCCAGTGTAATGTTCGAAGGCCGATGAATTGCACAATAAAGCCAGCGGAGGCCGAGAGTGTTCCGACCAGAGTGAAAGTTCGATGTCTCCTAACTCGCATAGTGTCGGGTAAGCGTCGCGACATAGATATGGTTGGGTCTCCGTCCTTATTGTGGATGAGATATCCATCGAAATTCTGGGCACCAGCCGTACACGATCTTTGAATGCGCATGACACTAAACCTTTCGGGATTCCGGGCGGGCACGGCGTGTAGCTCAGCAGTCACATCCTCGACTACATGGCCACATAGAAGTACTCCAAAGAAAAGGAGTCCTGCTCCACCGACGGCACAAGGGAAGCCGTATCTAGGTGGAGGTCTGTTTGCTCTGCCCACCTTCCAGTGATAGGTAGTTAGAGTCCACACCGTAACAACAGCAAGTTGCAAAACCAGCGCGAGGACTGCGGCAGCCCAAACTCTTTTCCACATTCTCATCCCTATTCCGCCCTTTCCGGTGTATACATCTCGGTCGATATTTAGTGTCAAGTTTGGGGCTGAAGTGCTGGAGGCGATCATCAGTTTGGATAGGGATCCGTTATCTTTGATGGTTCCCCCTAGTATCCTGCCGCCACCTCCAGTACGGATGATGTTATATCTCGTTCTCGGGTGTAGCGTCGTTGAGGTCGCGTGGGCGGTTGAGGTAGCTTTGGCAAGATCCATCCATTCCTCTTTTCCCGCACATGCTTGCTGACCAGACACAGGCATTACGTATCTAATGATCTCCTTGATGGGCGCCTGGCCAGCGACTCGAACGATTTGGTTCCCACCCCACAACTCACAGACTTCTGCTGAAGTGGAAGAGAGGACTTCGACCTCGGCGCTCGCTCTGCTTTCTCGAGCTCTTGTGCAGGGCAGTTGTTCTGTTAGATAACCTCTTATTTTCGCAATCCAGAGGCAGGATCCTGAGGCTCACCTTCCGATAATAGCTTTCAGCCAGTTGGCTCCGGCCACACGGATCGCACTGACCATGATCGTAGGAATCCCTATAGGGGCAACTGCAAGCGCAATATTGTCGTACCAACCGGTGGACAAGGCTAGAAATTGTTTTGTGGGCAAATCCCCGAATAGGGCAAGGAGGAAGCCCAGGTCAGAGATCAAATAGTTTGCAAAGCTGTCAACATCGAAGCCGGCTGCGGTGGTCGACGACGCCATGGTCGAGGTACGCCGCTCTGGTGGTCTAACATGACATACAAGGCTTTGACAAAGGAGCTGCTATTCTGGAGCAGGTGCGCTGTCTTGTACTCTGAGGCTGCCAAGTGGTGAACACGAGAGAGACTATGGGGCTGAACCCAACACGAGCACTCTTCGAGTTGCGGCATTGTGGTAAGTTTAGCGCGATTGTAGTGGGTGCAAGTAACATCTCTGTTCACGAGAGCCGGGTTTACAGCTCGAGCAGACTGAATGAGCGAGGAGGACGAGGCAGTTGTGAGCAAGGCGCACGCACGAGCAGGCACGGTACACGCTGTTCTACAGGTTACCAAGTTTTGTTACTGGCTGGTAGAACGAAAAGTTCGCATTGTGATGAAGATTCGAAGGGAAAGAATAATTGGTTCCACCTCATGGCGAGCATCGAGGTCAGCCAAGCGCTTGGCTGCATGTGAAGGCCACTGAAGGCGAACCCGAGTTCACATGACAACTCGGCCAGCGGGATGAGAACTGGTCTGGGGGGCCGGGTAAACAGGTGATTGATTGATTGAAAATCTATCTGGAGAGCGAGGGTTTAAAATAGGGGCAAGATAGGGGTACTGGGTAGGAGGGGAAAGGTTGCTGCAAATCATGGTTACCACCATACATGCGTCCCAGCAAGGTACGAGGGAGTGCTCATTGGAGAAAGGCGCCTGGCTGGATTTCCTTGTGCTGGTGTTTTTGTGGGGGAGGTATTTCTACCATTTGGGTAGCGTTGAAAGTGTCAAAAACGCGAATCTGTGTCCAGAGTTGAGCGTTCCAAAAGCTAGGTGTCAGCGCGAGTCTTGTACCGTGTACGTGGTCTGTTCCTGCTACCAGGCTGCGAGCAGTTTGCCATGCCCTGGCAAGGCTGTGGTTGAACCAAAGACCATCCACTTTTGAGCACCGATAGCGGGTGGTCGTTGGAGGACTTCAACAAATGCCCGTTCTAGAATGCTGCACGCAAGACGGAGACGAAGCCTTTCCGAATGCACAATACCTGTAGTGATTCTAATCATTCCACCGTTTGACCTTAACAAGCCGCGAAGGTGCCGGAGCCTCGTTGTCATTGCATCAGGCTGTCTCATCCAGGAGACTGGCTACATAATCCATCGACTCATGACGCCGTGTACCTCGTAATGTCTATGCGCCTCTCTAAACTATCTTGATCTTCCACTTCTTGACCGTGGCATCTGCTCCCGTGCTGTAGACGGTATCTCCGAGCCAAACGAGACCATTGACCCCTTCTTTATGTGCATTCGTCTCTTTCACTCGCTTTCCGGGTTCCTTCAAACTCCAAGCAAAAATGTTGGTATCTAAGCTTCCAGAAGCCGCCCCTGTCCCTTCTGGATTCCATGCGATGCAGGTGATCTTCGCCGTATGAGCGCTCCACCGATCGGTTACTAGCTCAAGCGACGAACTTCCAGTTACCAGCCCTGTAATCCCACTCCTGACCTTGTAGACATAAATCTTCCCCGCTGCAGAACCGGCTGCTAACATTGAGCCATCATTTGAAAATGACAGGGCTGTTAGGGGATGGGCGGAAACTTGTTCGACGAACGCAACCTGCTTGGGTGCTTTTCCTGGCACAACCGAGAACAAGCGAAGGCTGGAGTCCTGAGAACCGATTGCGACAGTGCTGCCATGGGAAGCCAGAGATGTTGGTGCTGATTTCAAGGGCAGCTCGCCGTCTTCTTCCCCATCTTTGTAGACAATGACACTTTCTAGCTGAGCTACAACCAGCAGAGAGTTGGTGGTGCAGGTCAGGGCTTTCGGCTGTGATGACAATCTTGTTGACTTCCCCATGAACGTCTTTGCTCCGGCGTCGACTGTTCTTAATGTATCATCCCAACTGACAGCAAAAACTTGGGGGTGCTTTCCAGAAGGCGTAGCGGCAAGTCCTGAGATGATGTTGGTGGGTCCATCCCCTTCGATTGTCTCTGCTGTACCGTTTGCAGCATCCCAAGAGCACAATCGCCCTTCGGAACTGCCTGTCCACAACGTTGCATTTTCAGCATCCCCGGAAGAGGTAAGCGCTGTGATATTTTTCTGATGACCTGAAATGATCTTGGAGGGCTTGCTCGAGCTAGTGTTCAGATAATTGAGATCCCCACTGAGTGACAGAGATATGATCAATCCATCTGATCTGCCTGCCGGCCATACGACGCCGACTTGCTGATCTGAAACAGCCATACCATCACCGAAAGACCAAGTATGTGTGACTTTCCCAGCCTCCACATCCCAGGTCTTGACAGTCCGATCCCCCGAGCATGTCACAAAGCTTTTCGAATCTTTGGACCATGAGACCCCAAAAATGCTGCCTTTGTGGCCTTCTGCACCGTCGGCGACCTCGGTCTTCACCTCCCCAGTTTTGCCGTCATACAGATAGATCTTCTTGTCACCACCGACGCTTAGCAAATGGTTGCCGTCAGGCGAGAAGGCAACTCCATAGATGAAATTCGTGTGGTTTCCTCGGCCAGGGATGCCATTGAATTTGAATGGAGCCCCGTGATAGAAGACCAAGTTCTTGTCATCACCTCCCGTAGCCGCTCGCAAGGGTCTTTGCTGTCTTATGCTGACAGCATTAACCTGTGCAGAGTGCCCGCTTATCTCTCCTACTGTGTTCCCCGAGTCCGCCGTTACGCAGTGTCCGAACCGTTGTTTTCCATCTCCTACCGCTATAATGCGCTGGCTATCACCGTCCCACGCAATGTCGTTGATTCGGCCTGATATGATGGCATATTCCCCTTTCGTCGCTCCTGATCCATTGGGTGAGCAGTCCCAGACCCGAACAATGCCTGAAGCATCCCCAGAGGCACAATAAAAGCCGGAAGGCGCGAACCTGGCGACGGTTGTGGTGGTGGTGTGTTGGGTATACTGAGTGGATATGGCAGGATTGTCGATGGATCGAATAAATATGGACTTGTTGGCGGCATACGCAATGCGCTCGCCCTTGGAGTCAGAGCTCAGAGGGGTAGGCAAGCCTCTTGAGGTGGACGGGAGTGCGGCATAGATGCCTGCGGCGCTGATGGACATTTTATTTCATGTGCGAGCGTCAAAGGAAGAATGCGACCACCACAGATAGTTTTATTTGCATTGAGATGGAGGTAGTTGACTGTCGGCCGCAGCTCACAAATAGACTTCTTGTTTGGGCAAGCGGGAGGAGGGCCGAGAGGCTGGGAGGCTGTGATGCCACAAGGCTACGAGGCTACGAGGCTACGAGGCTACAAGGCTATAAGGCTATGAGGCTACAAGGCTACGAGGCTGTCTACGGGATTTGGGCCTGCTAATTTGCGACTACACAACTACTATGTAGTAGAACAAACACAATCAGTGATTGCGTTGGTGTTTCCATCTTCCGAGCCCTATATCTTGATCGATGGAGAACATACGGAGATTGACAGGCTGTGAAGGTAAAATCGTCGAGGATTGCGATACCCAGACAAGCACAGAGTTTATATACATCGACTTCCTCTTTGAACTGCAGCCCTTTTTCTGCCACACCGTATCCACCTCGGTCCAAACCACCTGCTTATCAATTTGACCACCGAATTTTGTTCACGAATTGCCAAGCTAGACACCAAGTCTAGTCGAGGTCCCCCCAACGCACCCTTCAAGGGAGATGGATAAAAGGCGTAAGACCGATTAAGTTGCGGCACCCGTTGGAATAGTGGAGACTTTCCGCCACCTCAGCCCAGTGTATACCATTCACCCCGCGGTATCTTTGGAGAGTAAATCGTGGCATGATCGAGCAAGTTGGCTGCGAAAAAAATACCCGATCCTTGGGGAAGGAACGGTGTTTTCCCTCCTCGAAACCCTTTTCCTAGTACCGGCTAGGGTGGCTTTCGAGCTAGGTTTTTGATATTTTTGCCGATTGGAGATTATCGTTTGAGTTGTCTAGATTGCGGCTCCCGATCAGCCTAGATGAGATCACTGCCTCTCTTACATGCAGTCCGAAAGGCTTCGAGGTAGCGGGTTCGATGTTGACTGGCATTCGTACTTTTTGCAAGCGGTCTGGGACGCCGATATTGCCAAAGACCAGCTCATTTTTGCCCTCCTTGGCAAATTAGGAGAGCCACATTCACCTCACCCGTCCGGTGTTTAACATTCTGCCCTGCATTTCTTCCTTGATGATTTCAGGATGCTTGTGGATACTTGGCATTAGTCCCAATGCTATCGCTCTCCGAATGGCCTTTGCGATCTTTCGTTGGTTAACCGCTCGCAATCCCGTCGAGTTCGAATGTCGGATCCGGCCCATCTCGGTCACATACTCAGACATAACGGAGAAGTTCTATAGGAGGGTTAGCATACGTATACCACATCTCTTGAGGCTACAAGCTCACTTTATACAAGCTGAGGGGGTTCACAGATAGTGCGTCAAAAGCGTCGGTCGTAGGTCGATGTTTGACTCTCCACTTGCGAGCTTCAGCACCACTCAGATCATGAGGGGCGTACACATCGCCGGCTTTCCAAGGTCGCGTCAGCTGTCGTGCAATCGCATGGTTTTCCTGTGCCACCGCTGCTCTCCGTTCCGCCTCTTTCACAGTCATTCCGGCCGCGCGTTTGAAGGTCTCTGTATTGCATTAGGAAACCGCCCTTCTGTCTGGCATTGGACAAAAGACGTACGGTCAAGGGGGGATGAGGCGACATATTTGCTTGCACGACCCAGCCGCAGCCCGAGGTTGGAGCTGAGCTGAGCAGACATGGTTTGTTAGACTTTAGAAGCGAAGCAATGGTTGGAATACGGAGTACACTGGCTGAGGCCGTGAGGGAGGTGTAGCATTGAGACTGCGTTTTTCCGTTTTCCGTATGGAAGAAAAGCCGGGAGGAAGGTGCGCCGACACTCCGCATTTCAATCGCGGTAACCACCTGCATGCTTCGCAGCAAACATCATGCCACCACGATCCCTCAGCTACCATCAGCACGATTCTCCCCTCTTCCTCCTTTTCGACTATGGTTCCCGTGCTGTTTGATATCTAAAACACCATAGCAACTAGTGCACAAGAGACGTGCCATGAAGTTCTCGCATTTAACCCGGAGCGTGTTCCGCGCAATTCTAGCCAATAAACCCTATGTCAGTCGAGACTGTCAAAGGGCCATTGGAAGAACACCATTCTCCCAGTACGCACGCACGTCCTACCACTTCCATCAAAAGCGCCATCTCTTTGGTCTCAACTTTGGAGGTGCTCGGCAAGGCTTCCAGGGCGCTAGAAGCACTCCCGCCAATGTCGAACTTGCGTTGAGCAAGCTGGTTGATCTCGTCAGAGCAAGAAGAAGCCAGTCTCGACTACCCCCCGAGAACGAGGTTGTCGATGCTCTTAGATTCCTCTTTACTTCAAGGATCGAGGCGCCGAGGCGATTAACGAGAAATGAGGTCTTTCTGGCCACGGAGGCTTTCAAACATCTTCAAGAGCGTGGACATATTTTGACCGAGGACACTAAGACGGGTCTGTCGGAGGAAGACCTCGATAATATTTTGCTGGCATTAGCATCTTCTACAGGCCATGACAGATTTCGGACCGACGCCCGGATTTTGGCAACACTCGTCTTTGATACACTCAAAAATCTGTCGAGACCGGCGGAGGATCTCGAGGCTCCTGTGGAACAGGGTCAACATCGAGCTCAAGGTTCGCTCTTGTTGACATATATTACTGTACTGTCCAAGACAGGCTCCGCTCAGGATGCTCTAGCACTCCTCCGCAAGTCCCCCAACAACTCCGAAAGAGCTAGCTTGCCAATGTGGACTGCCGTTTTGAGAGGTCTTGCAAATGAAGGGCGAATGTCGGAATTTTGGAAGGTCGTTGAAGACGTACAGAAAACCGTCGGGCCTCCTGATGCTGTCTCCCAAGAGGTCTTGATCACTTATTTCGCCCAGCATGACGAGATTACTACTTTGAAAAAGGTCTTCTCGCTACCCTTGGAAGAAGGCCAGGTGCCGACGACGCCGACCTTGGTCAAGGTTGTTGACTGTGCGATGCAGAACGGGGAATTGGAATGGGGTGCAAAAGCTGTGCATCTGCTGCAACAGAGGGCCGATTCCGGAGATATGGCAGGAACTCTGCTTCTCTGGCATGCTACTCATGATCCAGATGTGAACCATATACGGCGAATGATTCAACAGCAATCAGAGCGTGGGCTCACCGACGCAGTATCTATGAAAAGCCTTAACCGTGTGATCGAATACGCCTATTCGCAAAACAACCCTGAGACCGCAACACGCTATATTGACCTGGCCGAATCTCTTGGCCTTCACCCGGACGCCAGAACTCGAGCATTGCAATTAAATTACGAACTGAAGCGAGGGGATCGTGCTGCTGCAGCCCAGGCATACGAGCTCCTCTCCAGAGAGGATATACCTGTCGATAGGTCGGACGTGCCAATTCTGAACCACTATATTGCTGCTTTGTCCTTTTCTGCAGACCCTGAGTACATCCACCTCATGCAAGTTGTCGACCATCTTATCGAAAGTGGAGCGGAGCTGGAGGCTGAAGCCATCGCTGGCCTGTGCCACGTCTTCCTCCAAAGGGATGAATTAGAAGAAGCAACAGGCCTGCTCCGCCACAGGGTCGACTCCTATCCCATGGATGACCGAGCTCGAATAGCCGCAGTCTTCCGTCAATTCATTGTTGACCCGACCGTCAAAGATCAACGCGCCTACAACGCTTATGAACTGTTCCGGCACGCGTTCCCGGAGGCGCCGGTACGAGACCGCGTTACCCTAATGCAGTCATTCTTTGATCGGAATCGTCCTGAGCTAGCATGCCTTGTGTTCGGCCATATGCGGCAGCGTGAAGACCTTGAAGCTCGCCCCACTGCCGAGGCATACGCGAAATGCTTCGAAGGTATCGCAAAATGCAAGGACATTGACGGACTGCAGATGATTTACAATATGCTCAAACTAGACCTAGAAGTCGAACAGAATACACGCATCCACAACGGCCTAATGGCAGCATATACAGAGTGTCAGCAACCCTTCGTCGCGATCATCGATCATTTTTGGAAGGTCATGGAGTCACGCGAGGGCCCTACATTGAGCTCCTTTATTCTTGCCCTGCGGGCGTGTGAGAGGTGGATACCCCAGGGTGGACATGAGGCAAGACGTATTATGGCGTTGATGCAGAGTTTCAACCTCGTCATCACGAAAGAAGTATATGACGCCTACATTGGCGCTCTTGCTGGCCAATCAGAATTCGAAAACGTTGTGGAATTGATCGAAAACATGGAGCGTGATATAGGCGAGCCACCTGACGCCGTGACCATCGGCACATTTTATAATGCCATCCCCTGGCAGTATCGCAAAGACGAAGTGGAGAAGTGGGCAAAGAAGGCCTATCCGGACCTCTGGGCCGAGTTGGAAAGTTATGGCGATGTGATTGATGAGGAGTGGGAGATTAGGTATTTTAAGATTGATCGCTCGGTGGATATGGACGATGAATTATTGTTCCAGAAAGGCCAGTATCATCCCATCATCGCACAGGAGAGTCATGCGATGCTGGACACTCCTGTGAAGTGAGAAGCGTTCCATAGTCCGATCAGACTTTTGTGCTTGATATTAGCCGGGTTAGATGGGGTTTTGGTTTCGATTACTATGTTTTGACAACGACGGTATCATAGATCTGCTTCTGTTTTAAAAAATGGCCTTCGATAAACGAAGCACGCGAGCGGCCCTGAATGGGGAAATTATTGTTTCGCTAGTTGAATTCAATATGACATGGCCTGTCCTGTTTCCAAGCCCCAGCTACCAGAATGCAATGGCTGATGCTCGCTGCCGCCATCTGCTTCTACATAGAACGCCTAGATATCTCCCGGGTGATTCACTCGTCGTCTAGCAGGAAGATCAGGCCTCTTATCATACCTCCTGGTTCTCTTCTTCACTCAGATGGACGACAATGGGGTGATTCGGTCATTTCGCAATCCACCGCCCACTGGACCAAGTTCAGCACGGCTAGCTGGACAGGGTGCTTGTCCGAGCCCTCCCACCTATCCAGTATCTTCGCCACCTCCTAGTTCCTCACACGCCCACCTCGGAGATGACGACCGATTCCAGCTCACGACAGTCTATGCAATGCTCACGGCCTTGTCTTGGGCAACACGAGCGACTCGCTCGGGCTCGGGCCGCTCTTCTGCTCACCGTTCTCCCCCTCTCCCGGCGAGACGTCCTTCAACTGCGTGCTCGGATGCTTGTCCGCGTCCGTGGGCTTGATCAACTTACCGAGACTGACCCACAGATCAGGATAGTTTGCCTAAGGGGGAAAGTTCGTTCCGTTAGTAGTTGCTCCCGGCATCGAAATATGGGAAGGCAGTTTATATGCAAAATATGGAGTAGGAAAGCCAAAACTCACCTCCGCCTCGGCGGTTACTTCCTTGTACTTCTTCCACAGATCATCCACCTTCTCATCCACGTTGATGTCCTTGCCGCTCAACATCTCCGCATCGACTTGCCATAGATCTTCGTACACGCCTCGAAGGCCATTTCTGAATTGCAACGCCCTATTCGGCTGGTTCCTACTCTTCAGGAAGGTCAGAAACCCTGCAATCACGGTGTTGATGGCGCCGAGGACGGTTATGGCGATTCTCGCGGAAAAAGATCAGCCAACGTCTGTGATGATACGGATGCAGGGATAGCAGTAGTCTCTTCTAAATGCAAGCAGGACCGGCAAAGAGAAAGGGCAGGATCTCACTAGTTGTCCCTAGAGCAGTGACGGTGGCGCCAATGCCGATTTGAAGCCAGAGCATGCTGTGTGAGACGCTCATGACGATGTAATAGAAGCGAGTTTGGTCATTGTAGGCTTTTTCTAGCCGGTTGCGGAAGAGGAATTGGCCAGGTAAATCTCCTTTTCGCGATCAAGTGAATCGTCAGTATTTTCTGTTTCAGTTTATTGTACTTTATCCTTGCGTCGGTTCGTCGCAGATGCGGGTTTTTCACGTCTGCGTCTTTCTCGCAAGTCTTTTGTAAAGAGAATCGCAAGATTGGAGCAAATCACACCGGTTTCGGGCTTAATTCCCACACGTTGACGGAATTCTGTGCGCTTGTTCAGACTCCGACTTGACCCGCTATCAGAGCCAGGACCGCCGCCTCTGCCACCAGCGATGCCAAAGCTAGGATTTGGCGAACCATCAATCTGAGTTTGGGTGGCCGTTGCGATAGATTTTGTGTCTTCGACCAACGGGGCGCGGCTGTCCTGAGACATTTTGGCAGGATGGGGACGGGATTAACGCCAAAGCCAATGTGATCTTTCCGAGGGGAGTTGACCTGTTTGAAATTTGCTCTCACACTCTCGCAGATTTAGAATGAAAATCAGAAATGAGGGCGCAGATCGCCTCGCTGGGGAGGATTGGGCTTTTTGTGAGTCGCAGCATCCATAAGCAGAGGGCAGTTCAGCAGCAGCTGATGCTCTCAGTAAAGTATTGCACGCCCTGCAGCTCGAGAGCAGTGAATGGACTAGTCTGTATGCATTGTGATACGAGGAGTGTGGTCCAGAATGAAGCAGACAGCAGAGTCTCCCTATAAGCGAGGCCCTTCGACCACTTCCTGGAATGCCAAACACGAGAAAGGGGCTGATGAGGATGAAGCCGGCGGAGAGCACATGAACCATTAGAGCTGGTGACACGAGAGTCTCAACGATGCTCACGATAACTCTGCAGAAGATGACCATTTCGACCTCGAGGGTGTGCATCAATGTTAAGGGCTTGCCAGTCAAAGTAGTTCCCGCAAGGAGTCTTTCCGTGTTCGAGGATCGCTTTCAGCCAGCCTTTCACCGGCTGGAGGTCGATAATGGTCCAGAAATTCGGGAATGCGGTGCTAAGTTCAAAGAGGATGGTGATGGCTTCGATGGGTTCAGCTCGGAAACGGTGCGCAGTCAGCCGCAGTCCAAGCACGGTTAGCGCAGTTCTCGCCAGGCTGGCAACGTGACCACGCGAACGCCAAGCATTATGCGAAACTGCCTCCACTACCTCGTCTATTTTCTGTTACACAAACTCACTCCATACCTATTCCTTCCTACCCAGGTATCCAGCCTTGCCAGCTCATGGCAGAGGAGGCATGATGACCACGCCCGTCTTGCACAGACGGGTGCTTCCATCCTTCAGCCGCCCCGTGTGCCTGTCGCCTCTAATGACCCCTCCGAACACGATACGATGAATCGCATGTGGATCGCTAGCCTCTGGACCCGTCGTCCCTAGAATCTCATAGTCACGGAGCGTGGTTTCCGATGGATTGAGGCGTCGAATATCCTGCTGCCACTCGTATTCGATTCTCGTTTCACGAAGCAGCAGTGCAACTGTATAGGCATTGTCACACACATCCTGAAGTTCTGTTTTGGCGTGATCTCTCAGAGGGGAGTTTAAAGGGTGCTGGCATGTCAACCCGATCTGGTCCCATATCTGATCCGCAGCCATAGCCGGATATTGGTCACGATCACCCATATCCAACAATTTGGCGATTCGAACGCTGCTGGTTCGCCACTCGATCAGTTCGTCAGCTGCGTGTTGTCAGTCAAAGCCGATTGAATGGTGGTCCTCGACAAACTCACAGTTGCCACATCTCGCTAGTACACTATCTTCCACCCATTTGAAAAGGCTGTCGCTTCGGTGATCTTCAATTCCGAAGAGCATAACCGTTGGGTGAAAGAACGAAGAGTACAGTCCGTCTGCAACGTTTGCGCGGGTTGCAAGCTCCGCAATCTCGGGACAAGCGTCTGGATCATAGGTGCCCTTTGGAGACGGTATCGGCTTGCTGAAATGGGTTTTGACCAATTGAAAAATGTCACTTCTGAGCATGGCGAACCTTTTAACGATTTCGTCGTCCCCCGAAACAGCCTCTTTGCGTCGGGCACGAAGCATCAGCTTTTGCATTTGTGCAAGCCTAGCTTTGTGACCCATGAGTTGCCGCTGTAACTCCTCGTTGAGATGTCTATGTTTGCTTAGTTCTGTCTGGCAAATTGCAAGTTCGTCCTTTAGCTTGCACACTTTGTCCTCTGCCTCTTCGCCGAAGGCGTTGGAGAATTCGAGTGGAGCGTTGCGCTCCTCGTGTCCATTGCTCGTTGTCCGGGAGATCTGATGACGCTGTCAGGTTATCAGCAATTGCTTTCGAGAATTTCGTGGTCGGAAGGAAAAACCCCACAACTCACTATCTGCGGACAATGTGGTAGGGCTTCAGAGTTCAGCTGCTCCGATCTCTCCGGCAAGACTTGCATGTTGATTTTATTCACGTCTTCACGCATAGCCTCAAGCTGCAAGTGAGCATCCTCGTACAGATAACAACGGCGTTCTTGATATTGGTCGCGTATCAAACCATCCATTGGTGCTGACGCGGCTGTCCTTCTGCCCTTGGCAGAAGCATAGAAGGAAAGTCGCTCGTGTCGATTCCTCTCCGATGATGATACAGAGGTCCGCAGAAGATCAAAAAGACACATCAGGTGAAAGAAAGGGTTGTTTTCTGCAGTGAACATTTAGCAAATTGCAAACGAGCTTGACGCTCTTGGGGCCAGGAGGGAAGAGTGCATGAAGGTAGGAGTTCATCAAACTAGAGACATATTTCTAATAACAAACTCAACCTCTTACAGACATTGCCTTGAACGCGAAATATCTAAGCGCCCTAGAGACCGGGGAACTGCACCAAGTCCAGGGGCTTTGGCCGAAACAGAACCGACCCAGGGAAAGACCATCTACCCGCCTGCAGATTGGACTCCATCTTGAGCTCAACAGCTTGAATTTCGACGGACAAATCCGGATTCTTTCTAGCTTCTGGTTATGAGGGAGAAAGGAGTGCAAGTGCAATCAGGTCTTCCCGAAAAGATGCCCGAGATGAGGGCACTAGAATCTCCAAATATTCACGAGCCATCGTTTCCCCAAATCCCTGTGTCAGAGAAGGCTGAGTCTCTGTAAGGCCACAACCAGAGGATTGTCTCATCCTGCAAATCCACGATCTCGAATATGTTTTGCGTTGTTCTAAGTAGACGCCCATGTTCAAATAGGTCTCAGTCTATACTCACAATATGTTTCATAGTGCCACAACCTGTGGGAGGCCGCTTTGACTGGTCAGAGGCCTCCGAACCTATTAGCAGAAGAATACCGCAGACGCGAGACCAAAAAGGTCCGGGTGATAGGGCGTATGTCGCCTTTAAGGACTCTAATATGTCCTTCTCGCATCATCTTCTCTAGGTGCGACGTTGTTCACAGGGTTCGTTATTCGGATAACCATGGACTCCGCATCGTCTACCTTTGACAACTTACTTGATGACTTGAGCGACCTAGCTCTTAGCTATAAGGATACGAGAGATAGTTTGATCATTGCCCTTGACTTTGGGACCACGTATAGTGGGTATGTCAGCAAATGCCCCTAGAGATATTCTTTTGGCTGATGCTGGAAAACAGAATCGCTTACGCTCTCACAACCGACCCTGAAAAGGTGTTTACGATTGACTCGTGGCCGGGCGGAGACAGGAATGCTCCGAAGACACCGACTGCCCTTCAGTATGGATCGGGCTCAGTTACAAATCTCAAATGGGGCTATGAACTTGATCGGCTGGAAGGGGAGAAGATCCAACACATCAAATTACTCTTGGATCCAGAGCAGCCAAGACCGTACTTCATTCCCACAAATATCGAAGCCGAAATGGCAAAACTGCCAAAACCTGTTGTCGATGTAGCGAGTGACTATATGCGCGCAATCTTCGAGCACGCCATAAAAGAGATTGAAGGCCACTTCCTCGTGCCAGAGCTCTTACACAACTTCGATAAACAATATGTCCTTACAGTGCCTGCTCTCTGGTCAGACAAGGCAAAAGACATGACTTCCCGGGTTTGTGGACGATTGGATGCGCTTATGCCATTGGACGCTGACCATAAAGAAGGCAGCGGAAAAGGCTGGTATTTCACCGGTGGACATGATCACCGAGCCAGAAGCAGCAGCTCTGTTTACTCTGAAAGATGTGAAGAACAAAGGCCTAAAGGTAAAGAAAGCCTGCTTGCGCATGTCTTTGCATTAAACACCCTTCAGGTCAACGACGCAGTCGTCATCTGTGATGCGGGAGGTGGCACTGTTGACCTGATCTCCTACGAGATTCTCAGCTTGGCGCCCTTTGAACTCAGGGCTATCACGAAGGCGTCTGGTACGTTGTTGCTCCTTCCTCTCGGCCTCACTTCATTTGAGGCTCATGAATTCAGACTAGTAATGGTTGCTTTCCCAGGTGCTGTCGCCGGCAGTAGCATGATCGATCGCAACCTTGAAGAAGAGATTCGAAAGGCTGTCGGGATGAAGCGTTCGTCTCATTGAAAAAGACCGAAGGCTATCAAAATGCTCTGAAAGAGTTTGCCATAGCTATCAAACCAGGTTTCCGTGGTAAGGATGATAGGGACAAGTATTTGAGCTTCCCAATGGCAAAGCTCGAAGACAACCCTGCGAATGGGTTGGTCAAGAATTCGATGACACTCTCAGGGTAAGTATCGCTGACTTTTCGATGGGAAAGATGCCTGCTCACTCGGACAGGGCGACAATGTTCCGGCCGTTTGAACCAATAGCTCGTGAAGTTGATCGCTTGGTCGGGGAGCAGGTCAGTGCCGTCAAGATTGAGCGTTTGCAAGCTAGCCCGCCCAATCCAAATGGCGTCAAGGTTTGTTCTTGGTGAAGCTCTTTGGCCAAACTGTCTGCTGAAATTTGCAGGCAATTTTCCTTGTTGGCGGTTTCGGATCAAGCGACTATTTAGCAAAAGCCATCCAGAATTCAAACCCTGGAGTCACGGTGATCCAGCCGAAAGAAGCGTAGGACTCCCTGCCAACAAGTGGACCTTGTAATGTCTAATCAGATCCCCCAGGTGGTCGTCGATTTCCAGGTGCCTAGAAGACCCTTTCATACAATGTTCACAAATCTGACCGAACCAGGGGTGCGGTTTTGAGTAAATTGCCAATGTCAGCGTCTATCGTGGTTGCAACAAAGGCCGCGAAACACTATGGCACAACCGCATTCACCCCATGGGATCCCACTAGAGACACAGGCTTTCCGAAGTTGCGGAGCCGTTGGACCGGTCAAGACGAATGCGAGATTATGGATTGGTTCATACGCATGGTACGTTTTCGAGAGTTGACGCTTTGCTCCCACACAAAGCCGCCCGACGTACCCTAAAAGAATGGTTGAAGGACACACTCACTCTCTCTGCAGGATGACGAACTCAAACGTGGCAAGAAAATAACCTTGTCCTTCAATCGGGAATTCCCTGGGCATAAGCCTCGTGGAGAGACCCTCCGAATCCAAGACGAACTATATGAATCTACTGCCCTGTCGGTGCCGGAACACCCAGTCAACAGTGAGTCGAGTACACTTGTCCGACATGCGCCAATGTTCATGTCCTCTAACATCACCAATCGGCAGTCATACTCAACTGTGTGTTGCACACAGATCTTAACGGTGTTCCTAGGAGACTATTTAAAAAGAAGTGCCGAGCTTCGGACGGCGAGCCTTACTGCCAGTTGTCGTACGATTTGCAAGTGGAGAATACCGAGTCAGGACTGCTGAAGTATTCTCTGTTGATCGAGGGCGAGGAACATTCTGCCGTGGAAGCAAATTATTGAGGCGATCTCTACACGAATTCGTTCATGCACAGGTCGACAGGCTGCTTCTGGGTTACCATGTCTAGGGATCGACTAAGTTGTCGCCGTCCCTCGTCACTGCTTGTTTCACGTCATCGCCACTCCCCATTTCTTACAGCCTCGCCGAGCCTTCGATACAGATGCTATGGTTGTGGTATCAACGGAGATCTTCAGGGCCTCGACAGCCTTGTTTCTCATCCAAAAAGTGATCCAAGTATCTCCAATCCCCTAATCTGGCCCCTTTTACGGCGTTCACGGCGTTCTTCATAGACAGGTATATACATGCCCTGACAGAAGGACATCGTCCACGACTAGAATAGGAGACAATCTGACAACATCCTTTTCGCCGTTCTTGTATTTTTCCTATGCAGATCTCCGGAGATTTCGCTCTCTGTTTGTTCCTCACGGAGAAACATTTTCATACTACATGGCACCCTCTCCCGGTGAGGATGCTTTTTTTTTTTGGTTTTTTTGGGCCCGGAATGCTCGACTTTGGAGACGACAACGATGGAATCGTACTTCGCTGTGCTCTTAACTAGGTCCCTGGCCCGCTGCAGCTGGCCAAACCAATCGTCTTTCTCGCCACGACTTGCGTTCCCCAAGGGAAAAATGAGAAATGCGGGGGGAGAGAGGTTTTCAGTTCGGATGGATTCGTGCTGGCCAATTCGTATTATGGGTACCACGGAGAGCCTGACAGCCATTTACGTAAAGACGATCGTCATTTTCTGGTTCCTGCCCACTTCGCAGAACCTTGTTGCACACGCACGAGGCATGGCGAGCATTAGCGACGGCAACGTGCAGCAACCGTCTTGGGTTAAGCAGCTCTTCCTATCCCTGGTCTTGGAACGTGGTTGGTGGATGGTGTTGGCAACAAAGTTCCAGTTCACAGCTTTGGATGCTGGGTGTGACCAAGCGTCGACTGGCTATCTTGCTCCCCCTGCGTGTTTCGCAAACTCTTTCCACATGGACTCAGGAAATTGGTGCTATAATTTGCCTATCTCCTCCGGAAAGGACCGAACGAACCGAGCAGATTGAGAGTATAAGAATGGGAGGCATTTCTCTGGGATAGTTCCCTCAAGGCAACCACCTTTCTTCCAACCTCTTCGTATTCCCCGGATTTTGTTTCGACGTATTGGTCTCTACCCAAGTTGTGCCCACCATGTCACTTTCCGGCAAGATGACGCTCATCACAGGGGGCGGCAAGAATCTTGGTGCGCTGATCGCCACCCTCTTCGCGGCCGAGGGGTCTAATTTGGCTCTGCACTACAACTCTTCGTCGACGCGAAAGGCCGCCGAGGCCCTCGCCGCAGACCTCTCCTCCAAGCACAAGGACGTCAGGGTCAAGGTGTACCAAAGGGACCTGACCACCGCGGCAAATGTCGAGACACTATTCAACAGCGTCGCCTCAGACTTTGGCCCGAAGCTGGACATCGTGATCAACACGGTCGGCATGGTTCTCAAGAAACCACTCGTCGAGATCTCCGAGAAGGAATACGATACAATGTTCGCGATCAACTCCAAGGCGGCTTTCTTCATCACCCAGGAAGCCGCTAGGCGGATCAGCGACGGCGGCAAGATCATCAACACGGTGACTAGCCTCCTAGCCGCGTACGCGCCGTCCTATACCTCCTACCAAGGGAGTAAGAGTCCCGTGGAGTGGTTCACCAAGGGGCTGAGCAAAGAGTTGATGCCGAGGGGTATCAGTGTCAACGCGGTCGCTCCAGGGCCGATGGTTAGTATGGCGGATGCAAGGTTGAGACACATTAAACTGACCGGTCAATGAATTAGGACACTCGTAAGCTTCTCCCTAGACCTCTGCCGGTCCAGTGCTGCCTCTGTCAATCTCGAGCAAAAAAAAAAAACAGATCTTAACACCCATCAATATGATCGGTCCCATGATGCTCAAAGGGGGCCAGACTAATTGTGTGGGATAGCATTCTTCTACGGCCAGGAGACGCCCGAAGCAGTCGAATTTCACAAATCCAACGCCATCGGCGGCCGACTCACAGACATCAAGGACATCGCTCCGATATACACGTTCTTGTGCACCGAAGGGGCCTGGATCAATGGTACGTTTTTTTTGGTGATTTCTATCCCCTGCGGTCATGTTCAGATATGGACTGTCCCCCCCTTAAATGGAGAGGTTGGATCTTCCTTTTCGTAGAACAGAGGAGGAGTTCTCAGAGTGTGGAGAATTGTAGAGGGGCCAAACCTTTGCATTATTCCTACGAGGCGGCAAATGCTAACATCCTTTTTTAACACCACGCAGGCCAGACGATCTTCGCCAACGGAGGATACACGAGTCGCTGACCCAGCAGCACCAGTGGACAGCAAGAATTTTTGGTACTCGGTATTTGAGGCGGACTGGGTGTTTGAGGGGGTTGGCCCAGGGGGTAGCTTGGGTAGCTTGTGTGGAATCGAGTACTGGGTATGGGAGAGGATGAAGAGTCCGCTTAGGTGGGATCCATGATGGGGGTTGCCGGCTTGGCATAGCCAATAATAGCATATTAATTGTACCCAGTACAGAGGAGCATTACATGGCCTAGTGCTAAAGTCCTCCCTACTCCCTGCTCCCTGCTCCATACCGGCTCGCCGGAACTCATTACCTCGCTTCCTCCAGCACACCAACCCCTACTCGGTACCCTTCCAGTATTAATATATTACTCGGTATTAATACTCGCCTGTTTTCCCCAATCCGGCAAGGAGAACATGGCACAACCCCCGTTCACTTTCATCGATGCACGGCCATTGAAGAAAGCTCAGTCCCTTCAGATACGCCGGGAGATCAGGTCGCACGCAGCACGAGTGGTTGTATGTCGTGATCGGTCACTGTCCCACCCGACTCGACGGCCTCCACACAAAAAGCGGCGCGAGTCATGTCCTACCTGGAAGCTTCACATCAGTCCGAAAGCACAAGGCGAAGCGCAAGGAGAAGAAGGGTTGCCGATTCCTCCACGCCGCCCAGCGACAGCGAGCAACAGTCTGCTGCTGACAACGCCCTCTGGAACGAGCATGATTCCAGCCTCAACGAGCCCCATCTATTACCATCCTCTTGTTTCCGTAGTGCTGGACAACTGTAGGTTACCAGTTGCCTGCCCCATGCCTGCCCCATGCCTCTATGTTCTAGCCTCTTCACTGTTTAGTTCTACATTTTCCAATCACCCGTGTGCGCTGATATTGGCCCAGACCTACAGCATCTGGCCGTGGCCGTTCCTGAGCTCGACGGCGACAGTCGCTCGGCGCTCCTCCAGACCCTGTGGTTCCCCATGGTGCTCAGCTCGCCGATCGTCTTTCAAGTCATCGTTCTATTCTCGGCGTCCCATTATGCGTCCCTGCGTAATGACTTGACTCTGGCCGAGACAATCCTCTCTCTGAAACAGTGCGCGCTTTCCGGCATTGCGCGGGCTCTCTCTTCCGACACCAGAGGCCTGGTTGTTCGGGACGAGATGATTTCGGCGGTCGCCAAGATGGCGAGCTATGAAGCAATTTTTGGGGAAGAGAGCGCATATCACTGTCATATGAAGGCGGTGGAAATGATGTTGAAACTGAGAGGCGGGCTGACAGCCCTGGGACTGGAAGGGTTCCTGTCGCGGCTGCTGGTTTTCATCGACACGAACTCGGCATTCCTCCTCAACACCCACTTACACTTCAGGGGTTCGTCGTTTCCGAAACTGGCGAACCCCTTTATCATGCCGAATCCCAGCCGATTCGTTGGAGAGGTTTGAATGCATGTGTACCGAGTACGGGTATCAGGGAGTTCTGGCGAACATTTGCTGGCGAAGATGGGAATGAGATTCGGGGGATAATGGTTGTAATATTACATGGAAACCCAACCAGGCATTCACTATCATATAATATGTAAGATACTTGGCGAGTCGGTACTCCAATGCCAGGGCCAAGTAGCTATGTACTTGTAGTACCCAGTATTGCCAGTAGTGATATCGAGTCAGGCGGTGATGACCAGGCCAAGTTGGGCCAGACTAATCGATAACCGCTGGCCTTCCTCTTCCCCACCTCGGCCCCTCACCCAACTCGTCCGCCTGCGCCCCTCCAGCCGCTACAGGCCAAGTACAAGCTTCCACACCACACCACTTTCTCTCTTCCGAGGTTTTGGTCACCGCCGAATCCAAACCACTTGTCTGACACTCAACCTTCTCCGGCATCCTCCACGTCCAGCCAAACCATGCAGGACCATGGGCTTCCATCCTCTCCGTCAGACAGCCCCCTTTGCGCCCAACGCCGAAAGATCACGCGGACTTGATCGGGAAAGGAAGAGTCACCGGAATGGACAAGAGAAAGGCTGTTGTTGAATGATCGACTTCCTGCGTCTCCCTGACATTCACTTCAAAACTCGCACCCTCACTCCCTGTTCTCTCCTCGCATCGAGGTGGCTGGCCCACAAGATATCCTCTCTCAACCAAATAGCCCCTGCTGGACATTGCCAGCCACTGTTCTCTATCTCACAACCCCCTCAACTGCGTCCTCCCAATTGAAGCCAGGCATCCGACGTCATTGGTCTCCGTTCAGGGCCAATTCCATTACCGATCCACATCCGCGATTCCGTACGCTCTGGTCATACGACCCGTGGGAATTGGGAGTTGGGAATTATGAAAGACCATAGCTGCTCGCTCTGCTGACTATTGTGTCTCCCTCCGGCCTCCCAAATACACGTTGCTCTGCCAGCCATCTTCATCCTGTCCCACGATATCTCCTGCAATCATGTCCTTCCTTCGCAAGACGTCGGAGCCGGCCTTCTTCCCCATCTTTCCTACATATCTCCTCCCCTCGATCCCTTTCCGCCGCAAGTCGCGTCAGTCGAGCACTGACAGCAACAGTTCAGCCAATACAACCACCTCCACGGTGACGGCTGCTTCGTCCTCTTCGAACCCCTTCACTAGGAGTCCCACCCCAACGCCCATCCCTGTCTCGTCTGTGTCATCCATTGTCGTTCCGCCCGGAGACAAATTTCTCAATGGCCACAGCTCTCATATTCAATGTGCAAAATGCTCCACAGATCTGTGCCTGACCTCCCAGATCATAAGCAAGGGCTTCATGGGCAGACACGGTCGAGCATATTTGGTTCAAGGGACAACAAGCCACATCCACACCCCAGCTCCCTCCTTGCCAAATACGTTTCAGAACAAGTCCATCTCTCGAAACCTAGTTACGGGCCAACACATCGTGAGCGACATTAGCTGTGCCGTTTGTGGGAGCATACTGGGATGGAAATACGTCGAAGCCAGCGAAGAGAGCCAAAAATACAAGGTCGGCAAGTTTATCCTCGAGACCAAACGCATTCGCATCAATGTCTCCTGGGAGAATGAGGAGGATGACGCTAGCCGCTGCACATATGACCAGGTTCTGCCGCTTCCTCCGAGGGAATTGAGAAAGCTGGTCGACGGGTCGGCCGGTCCCGCCGATGATCTCGAATTCGACTCGCAAGACGAGGACGAGTGCGAGGATTTGTTTGCCGGCGTTTGGAGCCCTCAACTTGCTGCCAAGAGGCGGCAAAGGAAAAAGGAACGGTTTGGCAGGCGACCCGTCGGCAACTTGATCAACTTTGGCGCCGCGAGTAGCACCGATACTTTGTCATGATCTGTTGCGGCTCCTTTGTCTGCTCCAGCTCGACCAGGGCTTCCACCCTGAGCCCCAAGGCCTGCTCAATTTTGAGACCATATCGTCCAGTTCCATGGGAACGAACACGACTCGTTCCGCCCGATCCGGGATGATCTTCACCCGCCGGATCCTGACTCGCGCTCACGCCCTCAGGATGCTATTATCGACAACTCCTGACCAGAAATTACAACAGTAACACCCCAGACGTCTGATTGTTTTTCACGTTTACTCATGGCATACATGGCCTTTTTTTTTCTTCTTTTCTTTTGGAATACCCCTCGTCGCAATAATATCTTTCTGCTCAGCGGAGATTTTTCTTTTCACAGTTCAACCATTCATATGATACCCATCACAGATAGTCAGTCCATGTAGGGGCGTTTGGGGGGAATTGAAATGTCGGTGTGTCTAATTTCGACTCGGTGCTAACGAGCACGGGTGGCGATGCTTTTTGTTGGCTTTTTGAGATTAAAGCAACCTTGGATGTCTACCTGGGGTACGCCCTGGGAGAGGGAGGGGAGAACCCTTTTAATGCGGCAACGTTGGAGGAGTGTGAGACAGGAAGGACGATTGAACGAGCAGACAGGCCATTCTTTGACATAGCCGTTCGCTACATGATGACGATAATGCAGATGAGGGCAGTGATTGATGATGATGATGATAAGGAGGATGAAGAGATGATGGGCCCATGGCCTCAACTCTCATAAACATACTCGGGTACCTGTCGCTATCTAGAGGACTGTTAACCGGACCCCGTAGTCGGTCCTGCAAATACTGGTCCCCTCCTTCCTTCGCAAAGTCAAGCATCCTTTTCCTCATTTCTTCTCTGTTCGTCTCTTTCCTTTCCTCCCCTTCCCACCCAATCAATATAGTCCATTTCAATTTCAATTTCAATTCCATTCCCATTCCCAATCCCAATTCCGATTCCGATTCCAATTCCCATGCACCCTATGAACGGCTTTCGGCGTCTGGAGGCCAACGCCGAACCAGGCGGGGGAGCAGGAGCATTAATTACCCATGTACCTATATGTAGGTAGGTATGCGGCTCACGGCGTGGAATGCCCGCGCCTTTTATCAAGAACTGTAAATCTTGTTGTTCAATCGTAAATTGGAGACCGTACACTGTACTCCTGTACCGATAGTGGTACCGGTCGTGGTGGTGTTGTTGGTGGCAGCTGTTTGATTTGAATTGATTTGAAAGTGTCCGCCCCTGTGTTTACTGTCCACGCTGCACTGCACCGCACGGCCCGGCGCGGCACGATGCCCCGTGAAACACTGAAACCATTCTTTCTTGCTATCGCCGGAACCGAGCGGCCTTCCGGCCTGCCGACACTACCATCCACGACAGCCTGCGTGCCTTCTCAACTGTGAGGGTGATGATGGTGGGCATGGCGGTGGTGCTGGGTCTCGCCGCTGTCGGCGCCTTTGGCCTTCAGACCCTTTCCGAACTTGCAGCACGCCTCGTGTCTCCTGAGATTGTCCAGCCTGGGAAATCGCCTTTTGCACCCCAGCCCATGGTACTTGCACAGCGTGTGTTGGTGTTTGGGCCTGTGCGTGGCCATGTGTCTCTTAAAATTCGAGCCTTCGCCATTCAGGAACGTGTTGCAGATGTGGCAGTACATTTTGTTGCCGTTGTGGTGGGTGGCCACGTGCTCGTCTCGCACCTGTTTGTACATGAAGGATTTTGGGCACGAAGGAAAGGTGCATTTAAACGGTCCCTCGGATTTGTGGACGTGTTGATGTCGATGGCCTAACGCGTTGTTGGCTGACGAGGAAGAAGAGGCTGAAGGGAACGTGGTGAGGAAGGACGCTAGATGTTTCTTTGAAATATGACCTGTCAGAGCGGCTTCGGAGCCAAAGTCTGGAGAGTCACAGCCTTGCCATTGGCACTTTGTTACGCCTTTGACTAAATGGACGGATTTAAGATGCTTCTTAAGGTCGGTGCCTGTGGCGAAGGAGGCGCCGCACACGGTGCCGCAAGGCATCAGCCATTGGCATGCTCGAGAAGTTTCTGGGGCAGTGACTGCATTAAGGAGGTCTTTGGTGGAGTTCAAAGGGTCTTTGGAAGGTGCAGCGGGAAGAAGGGCTTTTGGCTGAAGGTTTGAAGTTGTAGTGGGGTTTATTTGGCCCGCTGTTGGAAAGACTGGGAGAGAGGGCCGCTGATGAGCGGTAGCGGGATGACAGCCAAAGTCCAGTCTAAATGGTGGTAACGGAAGTTGCTGACTTAGTCCAGGATCGCCGGTGCAAATCTGCTCCTGGGCCAGATTATTCCAGTAGGGAACAGTGCTGTCAAAGCACTGATGATGCATAGGTACATCGAGAGGAGGTGCGATTACATCGGCCTGGGTGTTAGACATCTCGAAATCTTGAAAGCTGGAAGGGTCCGTTCCATCAAATTGGAGGTTTGGGTCCATCAAGGTATTCTGGTCCAACAACGGAACAGGGAACGAGAGACCCAAAGTCTTATCCCGTTCAAACTGAGACCAATCGATGCAGTCGAAGCAGGAAAAGTCACATTCACCGCAGTTTCCTTGACATACAGCGCCTTCGGGGCACTTGATGTCCGTTTCTTCGTTGCATTCCTCGCAGTCGTCGAGACAGTCATTGGCTCGTTGATTCGCTTTCAGGTGCTCTTCCACACAGTCCTCGCAGTCATCAACGCAATCCTCACAGTCCATAGGACTGGGAGAACTGTGGCGCGGTTCATCGCAGCAGGCCGTAAAGTCATCGGCAGACGGTCCAAAGTCGACCAGGCTGTTGGCTCCATGTTCGTAGTCGACACAGCAGTTGAGGGCGCCCGACGGACGGAAGGAAGAACCTTCGTCCTCGCCACAACAAGCGAACTTGTGAGGCTCTGTGGCAAACTGCGAAGGACTTCTTGACGGGACCTGGCCCCTTATCGGTGATCTGTAGTTATGAGACCGGTTTGCCAGCCGCGCCTTGGGCGGGAAGACATCGATGGGATTGACATAAGGCTGGTGATGGAAATCTTGGGCCGTCAGCCCCTGGGGAGATGTTCTACCCATAGCGATGCAGCATCAAGCGACGGCGAAGCCCTAGTCGCTCCGACGGTATGGTTTTTCTCGGTTTCCTTCGGCTGGACGAGGGAGTTTGCAGGAAGTTCCCAAGGCTGCAGTTAGTGTAACGTGGGGATTTCGGGGACGGGAAAATCAGGCGGGTTGCGTGTCAAGTGGGATGTTCCGGGTTTATAATCTGGCCAAGCCTATTCTAACCTAGAATGGGATAGTGTTATTTTTCCGAGAATATGGTCTCTTGGCATGACGTCTGTCTTCTAATCCGCGTATGGCGGGCGCACGGGTTCACATGCCGAATGTTGACCAGTCAACCAGTACAAAGTACCCTGCGAGCCTGTTCGGAGTACAGCTGCTATGCTCCGCTCCGCTCAGTCTGCTTTACTCAGCCTCATCCCTCCGTCTTCTTCACTCTCTTGACCTCTTCCCGTTGCGTGAATTCTAGGAACTCCCTCTTCTTGTCGGCCATTCGTTTCTCGTCCATATTGTCCTCCCATTTCACCAGAACATTCTCGTCGTCGTCCATCAGATCACTCATATTATCCAGCCCTTTCCATTTCACAATCCCATCGCCCTTGAGGTCGGCCACTCGTTGTGGGTAGAACATGTGGCAAGTTGGTCTGAATGCCTCTCGGCCGCGGGGAGTGTTGATGTCCTTGATGAGAGAGGGGAACAAGAGAATCATGTTGCGACCTTCGTCCATGATAGGCGTGCGACAATACGCGCAAGAAACCTTGCAAGGAAGGTGGTGAGTAGTGGACTTTGCGGTGGGATCATACCAGCCTAGGTCATGGTGACCGTTTGTGAAGTTGATGTCGGATTTGTGGAAGATGGCGGCCCATTGGAAAGGTGCCTTGGGGCTCGTTAGCTGGGGCGCTCAAATAGGCGGTGAAATCATATAGCACTCACCCCGTGGAGCCTCTGACACGTCGTACAATGACAATACTTGGCTGCCAACGGCTTGTCTCTGCTCAGCTGATATGTGACTTTGCCACAATGACAATGACCCTCCCACTGGACGGGGAATTCTTCATTTTTACTGTGAATACGATACGGCTCGCGATGCTTCCACTCATCTTCTGGGCGGTCGGTGGAGGAACCGGCCTGGTATTGATGGGCCTCCGGCTCCTCGTTGTCTTGTTTCGAGGGTTGGTGGTCCTGTTCTTTGCTCATTTTGCTGGTTGTGAAGCGGCGGCTGGGCTGACGGTAGTTGTTGTTGATCCGGTTATGGGTCGGGCCGAGATTATGAGGAGGTGAACAATATGAAAGGGGAGTGAGAAGATGTGCTCTTGGACAACACGCGGATGAATATGGAGCGGAACCAAATCGTAAGAGCTGTCTCGTTGATCTACGTTGTCGCTGAGGCTGCAACTGAGACCCGAGACGACATAAGGATCTGAGATTCATGAGGATGAAGAAAGAGAGAATAGAAAGCAGATCATACTGCTCGCAGGGCTTCAGGCACGCGACCACTTATCCCTTTGCTCTGCCCCTGAACTTCTATGATGAATTCATTTATTGCAGCGGACTGGAGACCCGACGGCGATCAGCCAGCAACGTCACCACGAACTTGAATGGTGACACCAGCAACACTGGTGACGCTCAGAGTGGACGATGGATAGAGACTTGATGGAGTCGCGTCAGAATGATGACGCGCTAACCATGAATTTGGGTGTATCTCGCACCACTCGAATAACAACATGACTCGGGCCAAGCCTCTGATATACACAAAATGGAGGAGTCCCTCTGCCATGACATCATCGACCTCGGCATATATTCCTGGTCAATCATCAGAGATGGAAGAGCCTTGATCACCACTACAGCATATGTGGAACTGCCAGATCCTCCGTGCCCTAGGTCGCGAGGTACTCGGTATGTAGGTACTCGGTAGGTCGCAACACCAACTGCCTGATCAGCTGATAACCTCCTTCGCCTCAAGTTGCTTCATCACCTCCATCAGCACCTCCTTCGTACTCAGAGCCGCGTTCTTAGGATCTTTCCTCACTCTCTGCCATACCTCCCCGTGTTTCGGTTCGTTCGCAACGCACTTTGCAATGACATCTTCCCGTTTCTCGTCGGTGCCGTGCTGCATTAGAAATTTGAGATACCACGCCCAGCTGTCTCCCAAATCCGGATCCACCACAAGCGCCTTCTCAAACCAATTCATCGCTTTGTCCAGTCTCCGTTCACTCCAGAATATGCGCGCCACGGTCACGAACAGAACGGGATCGTTGTCCACGGCCTTGATGGCTTCGAGGCTCAACGGTTTCCGTTGTGTCCGCGGCTGCAGTTTCCAGATGTTCTCGGACCACAGAAGCCCTGACTTAGGACACTCTTGTAATCCCTTGGACATCAGAATCTTCGCTTGCTGGACATTCGGTGGATTGGCGTGCAGCTCGACTCTAACGCTCTCGGCCCACAGCTCGGCATTCTTGGGGTTCTGCAGGCGTGCACGATCAAGGACAGATCTGGCCTTGATGATGATCCCCTCTTTTTGTTCGAGTCTCGCCGCCAGAAGCCACAGGGGCACAGACTTGGGACACGCTCTGGTCCCCTGTGCGTAAGCTTCTCGCGCCTGTGGTATCATCCCTTTGTCCTCGTAAATCTGCCCTTTCATCATCCACAGTTTAGGACTCCGTGGAAAGCGTGTCTCTTTCTTGTCGATAACCCTCGATGTGAGGCCCTGGAGAACCAAGTCGAGCGCGACATCAGTGTTGCCCAGCTGTCTTTCATACGCTGCGCTCTTGTACCAGACCCGCTCAGTCGGTGCCTCTTGTCTTGCCGTCGCCAGAAGTTCTCGTGCTTGGGTCACTTGCCCAGCATCTGCCTCCAATCTAACGGCTGCAAGCCAGATCTCCTCGTTATTGGGATTTTGATTAAATGCTTTACCGAGGACCCGGCGTGCCTCGTCAACTTCGCCAGCATGCCATTTCTCGCGTGCGAGCTGGAGCCACAGTTCTTCTGATTGAGGGCAGGCCTCGACAGCCTTCTCCAATACTTGCCACAGAGCTGCTTTAGTGCCGTGGCTCCTTTCCAAATCGGCCGCAGCGAGCCATAGTGATCTGCTAGTGGGGAACACTCGTAAGGCGTAAGCATAGATGGCTCGGGCGGTCTCGAACTTTTCTCGCCCAATGCTTGCTTTGGCGTCGTCCTTGAAGATCTCTTTTCGGTCGTCATCCTCATCTAGAGACCAGCCAAGAGTCTCTCGTATGATGGCGCCGCATGTCAACACAGCACCTTCCTCTTCGCATTTCTCAGCCTCCGTAATCCATTCCTCGCGCTTGAGCATGGCACCTTCCTTCACCAAAGCCTTCACAGCACGGTTCATGATATTGACTTTGTTAGCATTGCCCATTTGTTCTTGCAACCTGGCCGCGGCAATCCAAATCTCGTGGCTGGTGGGTACAGCTTTCCGGGCCTTGTTGAGAACAGCCTGGGCATTTTCCGGCGTCTCCAGACGAGCTAGAGCAAGCCAGAGCTCGACTGACAATGGTATGATCTCGGTGGCCTTTGCAAGTAAGAGTTTCGCATCTTCAGGGTCCTCTTCCAGATTCACTGCTTCTTTCCAAATCGCCACCGATTGGGGAACATGGTCAATCGCCTGTCGGAGGACCCGTTTCTTCGCTCGAGGATCCGTCTCCAGTCTCATGGCTTCGATCCACAGCCTCGTCGACCGTTCATTGTTCTTGATAGCGTTTGCAGCAATAATCTTGGCATTCTGTCCTTCGTTCAGTCGAATATTCTCCAACCAAGCGTCTTCACTCTTCGGGCACATCTCACAGCCCTGAGCCATCTTTTTCCTCGCCGCGACAATCTTCCCGGCGTATTCCTCCAAACGGGCCGCAGCGATCCAAGCTGGCGCGTGCTTCGGGTTTGTCTTGATAACAGAGTCGAGCAAGATGCGGACTCGTTGAATTTCGCCGAGCTGTACCTTGGATGGGTCGAATTCTGACGTCTCCAGACTGGTGAGATAACCCTTGGGATCAATCGTCGTCGCCGTGCCGTTACCGGCATCCGCTTTTGCCGCCCTGTCCAACCTAGTTTGCAGCACTCTGTCTCTTGCCGCACCAATATCGGCAAAGTTTGTCATGGTTCCGTCTCTGTTATCTGCACTCGTAGCAGCACCGTCCATGGCATCGTCTTGCACGCTGGTCGAAAACTCGGTGGAATCCCTTGCTCTCGCCAGGACGCTGTCAGGGACGGCAAAAGAGCGCTGGTTATTCCTATCCTGTCTTGCTCTTCTATTCTTGCCCGTTAAATCGCCAGGGTCTGGAATGTTCGCCCAGTCGTCGTCAGTTAATGTGACAAGGCCTCGTTTCAGGTCGGCGAATTGATCGGAGATTTTGGGGTTCTTGCGGTTGTATTCGTCTAGTTCTTCTCGCTCTCGTTCTTCCCTAGAGGACGGCGAAGGAGATCATGTCGGTAATCTGTTCATTCCCATGTGGAAAAGATAAACCACGTGTCTTAATGAAAGGAGGGGCAACCAAGAAGGGTGGTACTAACCTGAGCCTTTTCCGGCGTTTGCCCATGCGTTCATCTACGTCCTGATAGATTCTATCTGCCTCGTCATCGTCTTGAGTGAAAGTGCCAGAGGCGAACAAGCCTGTCTCGTTATCTGGGTCCTGAAAGCGTTCGTCATCCTCCTCTTCTTGCTCCTGTTTCTTCGCGCCAGCGCCGTATGCGGTCGGGGGTGCTGCACCGAGTTGCTGGGCTCGTCGGGCAAGAGCTTCTTGGATTTGTTCAGCGCTGGGCCCATCTCGAGCAGGGCCCAAGTCGGATCGAGTGGTGAAGCCAGTTGCGCCTCGACCGAGACCGGCGACGTAATTTTCGGGGGCTTGTTGGTTCAGAAAGTCGCGTCGCGACATAGTGATCAGTGACTGCCGGCAGCGCCCAGAAGCTGCCAAGAGAGATAGAGAGTGTTGAAAGGAGTGAGAAGGATGCTCTGCTGAAGGAGACGAAATAAGTAGCAGGAAGGATGAGACTGGCGAACGACTTTCAGAGGTGGTTTGTAGAAGGCAAAAGGCTGCCACTCTGCGTCTGGCGATCGATTTCCCCCACACACCAAAATTCTGCCGCCTCTCACCGCCAAAAAGTTCCAGCCCAAAAAAAAGCTCCTGTGGTGCCGACATTCAACACTCGAATTTCTACACCCTCACATCCGGCTATCCGAGGCTGCTATTTGTCGTCCCTGTGCTCGAAAAGAAATCCCAGGGGCCGTGGTGTTGAATCTGCCCACAATGCCCAAGGTCAACGCAAAGAGGCGCCCCGGCGCATCCTCGTCGTCTTCACCTTACTCCAAACCCTCCGCAGCCTCGAACGCAATCTTCAAAATGAACACGGACATCGGTCAACACGTTCTCAAGAATCCCGGTGTTGCTCAAGCAATTGTTGACAAAGCCAATCTCAAGCAGTCCGACATTGTGTTGGAAGTCGGCCCCGGTAGCGGGAACCTCACGGTGAAAATCTTGGAAAAGGCCAAAAAATGCATAGCCGTGGAACTCGATCCGCGCATGGCTGCCGAAGTCACAAAGCGAGTCCAAGGTACACCTCAGCAGAAGAGGCTAGACGTGCTGTTGGGAGACGTGATCAAGACAGAACTACCCTACTTTGATGTTTGCATTTCGAACACACCTTACCAGATTTCCTCGCCTCTGGTCTTTAAACTGCTTGCCACAGCCCCGGCACCCAGAGTGTGCATATTGATGTTCCAACGCGAATTCGCCATGCGTCTCTTCGCTAAGCCAGGCGACAAGTTATACTCCCGACTCAGTGTCAACGCGCAAATGTGGGCCAAAATAGACCATATCATGAAAGTCGGCAAGAACAACTTCAAACCGCCTCCGCAGGTCGAATCCAGCGTCGTGAGATTGGTGCCCAAAGTACCGAGACCGAACATCAGTTATGAGGAGTGGGATGGACTGTTGAGGGTGTGTTTCGTGCGGAAGAACAAGACACTCAGGGCAAATTTTTTGGGCACGAGCAGCATTTTGAACATGTTGGAACAGAACTACCGCACCTGGTGTGCACAAAACGATATTCCACTTGACGAAGGCCCGGCTGACGAGGTGATGCCGATGGAAGTCGAGAACCTACGAGACGGCCCGGTTGACGGCGAAGGTGAAGAGGAATGGTCCGGCTTCATGGACGTCGACGACGACCAAGATGAAGACGACGACAACAACCTCCCCAGCCTGCTGAAAGAACAATCCAATAACAAACATCGACCAACCCCCGCCGAGCGCTCCATCTCCCGCAAAAAGCGTGACAAGGTCTTCCACCTGGTCCGCGAAAAAGTCCGCTCCGTCCTGGAAGACAAGACGTCCCTGGCGGACAAGCGGGCACGGATGTGCGACGAGGCCGACTTTTTGAAATTACTGTACAATTTCAATCTCGAGGGGATTCATTTCTTGGGCATCAAGCATGGCGAGTAAACAAACCAACACCAACGCAGGCGCGGGCACTAGCACAAGACACGAACGTGAACATGAGCTTGGGGAGACAAAGGAGAGCGTCGGCCCAGTTTGAATCCTCCCCTCCAAAAAGCGTCAGTCGCCCAAAGGGACCCCCGAGAAATGGTGATCAAGAGACACAGAGGACTCGATAGCATGTGGGCTTTGTACCAAGGAGGGTATTGAGGCAATGCAGGGGATCTCTCCGTCTCTACCTCTGTGATTTGGTTTCGCACCACAGACATATATCTCCTCTCCTCAGCGCGCGGCACAAATGGGGGCAAGGTAGAGCTAAGGACAAGACCACGCAACAGAATGGCATGACCAAGCGATCTTCCAGCAGGACGGAACATCGCGGCTGCACTTGAGACGATGGATGAAGCCGAGAAACGAAGAGAGAAGTCAAGAAAGATAAAACGGCAGTACTCTGTTGCAAGAGAACATCAACAGTGCACCACAAACACACATGCTCGACGAACCGGACTGGACATGGATATGTATTGGATATGGATACGAATACGGTTACAGTCACAGACACCGATGCCGACTACACGTCCCGGAGTTAACTGCCAAGACTTTCTTGAGATACCTACGCACGCCCGCCCGCGGCCCGAAGACAGGGAACGTCAGAGACGATAGGGAGCGCCAGAGATGACAGAGATGACAGAGACGATGTGGACGACGCGGGCGATGGGGGAATGATGCCCTTGCCCATACCAATGCCAATGTCCAAAGGCTGCGCGACTGCTTTCAGGAATTACGATTAGTTACGAGTATCAACGACCGGACACGAACACGATCCCGAGCCTGACTTTGACTTGATGGAGACATCGCCCCCTCCGGAACCACTACCTATGCACACTATATGTAGGTAGGTGACTAGTTAGATAACAGACCAGCACATAAAGCCGAGACGCCAAAAGTACTCCGCCATTCTCTCTCATAAGGTAATCTCGCTCGCTAGATACACAAAACGTCTGCAGTGGGTTGTTCAGTGTCTCGAGCCAGTCTTTGTCAGTCGATGTGTTTTTTTATCCTTTATTTTTCGCTTCTGCTAATATTATTTATTCTTTGCTATCTGTTCAGGAAAGTAGCTAGCTGGGTGCTTGCTGGTCAGTCTGGCGGGTGAGAGCTCAAGACGAGATATAAACCCGCAGTGAAATTCTTCCAAAGCCCAGCAGGGACAAGTGTTGCCCTTTGATTCAGCCGGGGAGGTCCAAGCCCCGCCTGGACAGCCCCGTAAGTCAAGCCCACAAGTTGTGCCCAGTCCACGTCGATTGGTATCTTTGCAGCGCCGCGCCATGTCATTCATGTCGTCCCATCGTATATATTCGTAACATCGTCGCCGGAAACATGGAAAGAACACAGAGTTCGTCCTCGGCATCCATCTCCAAACTCAAATTCGACAGTCTTGTGAGGATGCGCCCTCGGCATCCTGCTCAGTACTTCCCATCACCAAAATTCTAGGTTGATGTGGCCAGCCAAATCAACCGCCTCAGAACTGATCCTTCAACCAGAGGCACAAGAGAGCTCTTCAAACGGAAACGAAAGGATGCAAAGTCAGAATATTGTGTAAACACATCTCCCGAAGAAAAAGTGCCGCTCGCTGCTTTTCGTGTGGCATCCAAGTGCCACCAGGATCCCATCACTCTTCAGATAAGCAGATGGAAACAGAAATCCTGCCTTGTTGTCGCTTTTGGGTCGTAAAACACACATAAAGCGTGACCGAGGGTATCAAACAACTTTTGAGTTGGACTTTTTTGAGGTCTGCTTTTCCAACGAAAGAAAAGGTTGGCGATTACTCCAACCCAGCAGAAGAGCGGCAGCAGCGGCACAGGCACAACGGGCCTCATTGAGAAGCACAGCATGCCTGAAGAAGACAACAAAGAGATTCAGGGCCTTGAAATTTGCCCCGCCATAAAAATCGAAAATCCCGAACGCTTGGAAAAACGACACGTGAGAAGGACCAACCCAAACACAAAATAGAGAATATAGACAAAGAACCAGCTCCGCTCCGAAGACGGGTCAAAGGACATAATACATGCGGCAGATGTTTCATAGATCAACGTAGCTGTAATCGACGCTTTGACGCCCGGAATAGTCGTGGCTGCGCCGGTGCAAGCTAGGGGCTCGACTCGGCTGACGACTGGATCTCAGACTTGGGCCTCGTTCTTCCAAATACGAAGGCCGTCTGGACGCGGACATCTCTCGATCCCTTTCTCTTTCTCGGCCCGAGATGACACTGCTCGAGTGGCTCTTCTTGGAGCCGCGACTCGCAACACTTGGTGCACGTTCAATCCTCTTCTGCTCCTTGGGGCGGTCGTTCTCTTTGCCTTCGGCACCCACTGACAGGACAAGACCTCCGATGCTGATGCTGAGAGGCCGTCCATCTTTGTTGATATAGTCAGGAGGAATCGTCATGTTCAAGCCGCCGGGAAGGGTTATGCTAGTCTTTGTGCCGCTGGTCTGACTTCTTCCGCGGCCGGAAGAATCCTTGGAGGACGACTGCCGACTGAAGTTACTCCCTGTCTCAGATCTTGAACTTGAATTGCGCTGGTCCAGATCACGAAGAGCTTCGGCAGTTAACTCGTTGGAAGTCTTGTTTCGCCTCGACTGGTACTCTTCGACCTGAGCTTCTTTTTCCTCTAGAGGCACAGTCATGCGGCGAGGGACATGGTGCGGAGCGGAGCTTGCTATTTTCGTAACGGTTGTTCCTGCTGAATAGGAAACGGATTTTCTGGGCAAGGGGCGATCGCGCGTCTCGACCAGCCCCGCAGCGCGGTACGACGAAGGTGGACGAGAAGCAGACTCTCTGCGCTCACGAAAGGCTGAAGGAGGAGGTCGAGACGGCCGGTAGTCCTGCTCGTCATCGCTTTCGTAGCGCTCCGGCTCATAGAGAACCCTTTCGGGAAGCCGTGGTTCCTGAGGATGATACGTCTTCGCCCTTCGATTACTGGGTCGGCGTGAAAGTACGACGTCAGGTTGGGGTGGCCGAGGCGGAGGTGGCATCATTGCCCGGTCATCATCTTCAAGGTTGCGGGTAGATTTTTGAGATGGCGGCATTGGCCGAATTTCTTTGGAAGGGATCCGTTCGAGAGTCATCATTCCCGAGTCAGCATACCCTTGACGGATGACAGGTTCGCCATAGACGCTTGACCGCCGGATGGGGCTTGTATGTCGACTTGGCCTCCCCGAGCGGGGTTCAGGGTCGGGTGGTTGGTTGAAGTAAGAGGGAAGTGGCTGGTAAACTGCGTATGAAGGCGTTGGCAACGGTGTAGGCAGGACGTATGAATATGGCACTGGACTGTAAGGTATGTTCGGCGTGACTGGGGTTGCATAACCTGACGTGGCAACGGACGGAGGCCCATACATCGGGTGGTTGATGTACTGTATTGGAACCGGAGCATTGGAAAACATGCTCAGCGGTCTAGATTGCTGGTTTGAGGAGGGCCTTCGGACCTTGACAGGTAATACCTGGTCATCTTTTGCGCCTTTTGGAACCAAAGTCTTGACTCCTGCTGCAGAAGAAGGCGGAGGAGCAGCTTTTTGGGTTCGAGACAGGTCTTGCTTTGTGTCGGTGTGCTTGCTATAATAGTCGTGGCTCCCGCCAGGCCCTCGCTCATGCAGGTCATGCTTGGCTTTGAAAGGTCGTGGATCGGACGACGCATCATTCAAGTGGGAGGAAGATTGGCGGCGACTGGATGGTAGCGAATGACCATTTTGAGAGATGAGATAAGGCTTTCGTTCTCTCTCGCGGATGCCGGTGTCGAGCTTCAAGTCTGGCATTCTGCGCCGAGCCGAGGTGGTGGATTCCCCAGCTATGGTGCCCGCCCGACTGACATAGCCTGAGTCGCCTCCGTCGACGTTGAATTCATTCTTCTCACGCTGCGGCAGAGCGAGGTCTTGTTGAGAACGTTTGGCGGAGACATTGGCGGTAGTTTGAGAGCCTGGAAGGGCCGATTGGGTGTCCTCGTCCCAGTCCTCGCAAGTGGCTGCCCGGGGACGACGACGGTCAAATTCGGGCATGGAAGCGGCGGGCAATGTGGGAATGCGTCGACTTGATGAATGTTACTTTTTTGTGATTGTTGAGGATATTACCAGCCTATGCTTGGACGTGAACGAGGAACTGATCTACTGGGTAGAGGGGGGGGGTGTTGTGACCGCTGGTAGTCTTGAGCCTTGGGGGGAAGTGAAGTGGAGTGACAGGGGCCCTGACCGAAGATGATCCGCTAAATTTAAACGGCAAGGTACTTATTTTGCAGGGGTGTTCCGGCCCGTAAGGCTGCTCGGCGTCGCGGGGCGGGCAAAGGCTGCTAAAAGTCCCCGAAAACGATGTGCGCTGATATCCTTCTTGAGGGGTTGATGCTCCAGTGGCCGCGGCTCGTGGCGTGCCGGGGGCTTTTGTTGCTGAAATAGCAATCGTATTATTGTCTGCCCCCAGGAATCTTTGTAGATGGATTGGCCCTCAGACCCAATCGCCTCTAACCTTTTCGTTCTTTCTGTAATCCCAGAGAACAATTTCAGACCAGTTCGTGTGGGTGCGGGTCCATTTCGGGATATGTTTTATTTTTCCGTCTCAATCACCTCGTAGCGTTGTGCGCTCCACTCGCTCTTGAATCGCAGGTTACAAGTTGCCTCCGGCTTGTTCCACATCCAAATGCTGTGACAACGGCTTTGGGAGATGGCAAATGCAAGAATCCGGTCGCACAAAATACCGTTTACCGCGCTGGAGGAAGCGTAAGCGGACACAGGTATTCCGTCGTCTCGACGACGATCTCAGGTGAAGGGGTAGTCGTGTGCGAAGGTGATTTGCCGGGAGAATATGCGCGCCTGTCAATGCGAAGGCGGGCTGCAGAGATCAGCCACAGCTCAATGAGACGCTGCACGGTAGACCTCGCTGTTGACTGTCGACAGAACTCTGATGGAGGGAGGGGAAGGATGGAAGAGTTAATGGCGCTTTTTGCTGAGGATATTCTGTTGCAAGGGAGTCATTCTTGTCTCGACCCCACTACGCGTGGCTCTAGGCAGGCAACGCGGCGGAGGGGGGGAAGAGGAGCGAGGGGCAGGCAACAAGGAGTGAGAGAGGGTGTGTGTGTGTAGGTGTGTGTGTGTAGGTGTGTGTGTGTAGGTGTGTGTGTGTAGGTGTGTGTGTGTAGGTGTGTGTGTGTAGGTGTGTGTGTGTAGGTGTGTGTGAGTAAGTGAGAGACCAAGAGAAGAATCAGAGGATGAGATTGTGCCAAAAATTCAGCAACTAAGCAGGATGGGTCAGGATGGGTGTAGGAATGACTGGACCAGCTGCAGAATGACGAACAGGAGGTTTTGCTTTTTTGATTTTTTTTTTTTTTTTCCCTTCCCTTACCCTGAGACAGCCACTTGCCAGAGCCAGGGTCCAGGAGAGAGACAGAGAGAGAGAGAAAAGAAAAATGGCGCGGGCAAAACGAGAGACTGGCATTGACTGGCATTGACTGGCAGCGAGTGGCAGCGAGGGTGAGCCCAAGGTGTGCAGGTGCGAGGAGGGCAGTGTGAAGTGTGATGGCCCATGGGCGCATCCGCCGACCGGCGTCGAAGATTCCTCAAATCCTCGCCATCTCCCATCTTCCTCTCCCCCCGGCCGGTGTAAGCGGGAGCCTTTAGTTGCGTGATGCGCGTTGTCGTGAGGATTGCTGCCTTCTGAATGGAAGATAAAGCCCAATGAGCTGCCCAACGTATACATCCCCGGTAACCGTTCGGGCCATTCAGCAACTCGAACAATCAACAGGTCGCTCGCTAGTTGCAGCCTACCTACAATCGCACTCTCTGGTGCCCTCAATATCCACTCGATGGATGGCGACTGCCATCATCTGCGACCGTCTGCCACTCCGGTCCCCCGTTCATCCCACCCTCGGTGCCATCAGCGTCTCGCCTCGCTTGAAGAGGGTGCTCCTCCAGGGAACTCATGTCGTTGATAACCTCAACGACGGGGAGGTGTCGACAGCCACAGCAAGCATGAAAAACATCCCATGCCCTCGACTGCATATGCAGCCCATTGCTTTGATCCATGGTCTATCTGCCTGAATTCCTCCAGTGTGCCGGCCAGCATCTTTCAAGTGTCGGACCAAACGTGGAGGGTACTCACGTAGGGGATGGCATTGTGATACATCACCATGACTTGGTTTGTGGCACGACAGCCTGTTGGTGGGCAGCAGAAAACGCGGGGAGCCTACACGCAGACAATGCCCGTGAAGAGATATGCCCATTCATTGGAGCTGACCTGCAGCTGCTGATGCTGGTGCTAGGATGTTGGGGGTTGCTGCAGCGCGTGCCTCAGGCTCGCTGTCGCTCATTCGCATCCCCTCTCTCTATCAAACAATCTTTCCCCCCCCCCCTCCATCCATGCTTCAGTTGATCTCTTCTGCCTGCAAACTCCCATCGCTCGGCCTATCAGGGCCCAGCACGGATAACACCTGTACTCTATTCAACCAGACATGTTTCCTTGCAAGGTCCTCAGCTCCTATCAGCCTGAATGACCACCACCAACCTGGAACTGCTGCCTGGGGATTCCTTCCTCGCCTTGGATCCGATACCAGAAGAGGAGAAACAGCTCTGACCCCTCCAGATGCGGTCCGGGTGGTGGCGATATGATGATCAGGGTACATAGGTGTGGCTGCCCAACGCGCTGTGACGCTGGCAGACAGATTTTTGGCCCTGACTAAACCCAAGTTTGTCTACGTTCCCATGCACCCCTCCTTCACCTCAGCCTTGAAAAGGGGAAGGAGTGCACCATCAACATCCAAAAATCTACCTACTAGTACATCGAGCCCCGAGGCCCCCGGACACCAGACATGCGGCCTTGTGAGGCTAGTTGCTGCAGCCGCTCTAACGTCCTTATCAGCCTGATCCCTTGTCTGAACTTGCCCCGGTCAACCGGCTATCCCTGCTCGTGGTTGTCTTGTTGCATGAACTCAACAGCCGAACTTCATGATAGTCGAACGCGTCCGTCAAATCCTTCGATCCAGTTTCAGCTGCACCAGCCCGGGTTCTCCCGCCGAGATGCGAGGACATCCCTGTCCACAAACACCCGTTCTCGGATCGGAACTTCTGAATGCTTCCACGTCACTCCATCTTACATCCTCTCCACCGGGGTCAACCCCAGCAGAGTCATGCCATTCCACAGCACTTGTCGGGCAGCCTCGTACAGTGCCAACCGAGCCTTCTGCAGCTCAGGCTCGCTCCCCACCACTTGTAAATGGTCGTAGCTCGAACTGAGCGCATGCGCCATCTTGAACAGATAAGTGAGCACGGTGGCAGGTTCTCGAGTCTTGAGCGTGTTGAGCACCACATCCGGGAATTGTGCCAGTGACCGAGCCAGATTGATGGCGTGGGATTCCTTCAACAAGGAGAGATCCGCAGAGCCCAAAGCCGCCAGGTCCGCATGGGCTTTTCGCTCAATCGAGCATAATCGTGCGTGGGCATACTGCAAGTACGGACCGGTGTCGCCTTCGAACGCCGTCATCTGGTTGATGTTGAATTCATACCCGTTCCGCACCTTGCCTGTCAAATCTTGCACCATAATGGCAGTGATGGCCAGCACATCGGCAACTGCATCTGGGTCGTCAAGCTGTGCATATTTCTGATCATTCTTCTTCATCACTTCGAGCATGGTGTCCTTGACCGTCTGGATGATATCGTCCAAGAACTTGACCGTACCCTTTCGGGTACTCATGCCCTTCACCATCCCGAACGAGATATGCTCGCACTTCTCCGCCACGTCCTTGTGCCCACTGATCTCGGTGGTCTTGAACAATTGTGCCAGATGTTCGTTCTGTTGATCCGCGACCACGTAGATCATCTTGTCAAAGTGGTACTGGTCATGCCGCTCCAAGATTGCAGCCAGGTCCCGGGTGAGATACAACGGCGTGCCGTCCTTTCGCACGATAATTGCCTTGTTGAGTTTTTTGGCGCCATGCTTGGCAAAATCAATCAAGATGGCACCATCGGAATACTCTGCAATCCCCTGCGCCAGCAGACTGTCCAGCACCTGTTTGATGGTCTTGGCCTTCACCTGCGACTCCCCAGAGTACACATCGAACTCAATGTTCAACCGGGCGTACGTGTTCTGGTATTTCTTTATACTCATGTCCCGAAACTTCTGCCACAGCGCCAAAGCCTCGGCGTCGCCGTCCTCCATGCTCTTGAAGTATTTTCGAGCATTTTCATCCTCGCTTTCTTCCACGAGAGGTGCGAGTTTTGCTTCCAGCGCAGTCACATCTTCTCCCTTGTCCCTTTTCTCCTTAATCTCCTTCTTCAGCTCGTTGATCGGCTGGTCCTGGGCTTCTTTTACCTTGTTGATCTGCACGTACACTTGAAACAGGTGCGCAATCGAGTTCTGGTCTAACTCCTCTTGGCTGCCGAATTGCTTGAACCCATTGGCAAGGAGGCCGTATTGCTTGCCCCAGTCTCCCAAGTAATTCATCTTGATGACGTCCCAACCCATGCACTGATAAAGCTTTGCCAGGAAACCGCCGATGATGGTACTCCGGAGATGGCCCGCGTGAAATTCTTTTGCGATGTTCGGTGATGAGAATTCCACGATAATCTTCTTTCGGCCCTTGGAGGGGTCTGAGGGTTCTTTCAGGCCAGGGGTAGGGCTGCAGCCATATGCCCTCGTGTGGGTTAGGATTTCCGGGATGGTCAAGCTGATCAAGTGTTCTGGTTTGGCGAAAAATTGCACAAATGGACCTGCCTGGGATACCGTGACAAGGGTGTCTTCTGTAGAGGGAAATGCTTCGACAATCTCCTTTGCTAGCTCTTGTGGTGGCTTCCCCTTAACCCTCAACGCGGCGGCAGCGAGCATGAGGTCTCCTTTGTCTAAAGTCGTGGTCCATTGGATTAGGGGAATAAGTTCGGCCGCTGGTCGACTGACGAAGGGAGCCAGCCTCTCAGCGACGTACTCGCGATAAAAGTCCATAGGGTTCTTGCTCTTCCCTATTTCTTCTAAAGTCAGTGAGGAGACATTCCCACTGATTTCTCCAACCATTTTGAGGGTTGCCGCCGGAGTGGCGGAATACGATCGATATTGGTGAATTGCAAGCCTGTGAAGACGGGTGGAGGATTGTTTTCTTGTGCTTAACCAGTCACTTGAAAGAGTTCGCTGGAAGGTGACAGGGTATTGATGATATTGAATCGCTCTTCTTTCGCAGGATGAGAATCTAGACCAACTGGAAAATTTTTGATTGCGAGACAGACGAGAACACCACATCCTCCTTGAGGGGAGTCATTATATTCTCCACATCCACATTGACAGACTCGATTTTGAGTCAATCATTTGATATCTTGGCATGCATCGCCGCTTCGGACCAACATTATTCCGTCAAAGCCTGGTCCCGTTCTACTGTATATCTCCAGCTGCGCGACTTCATTTTGAACGTTAGGTTACACTCACAACCTACCCTTGACCCATCGTCAGGAGATTACGATGCTTTTGACATTGCTCCCATATGTCTGAGGCGTCAGACCGCACTCCAGACGTGGAGACTGCGACACGAAACAGTGGCGAAGGGCAACGACCGAAGCGGTTTCGTTTCAAATCCAAGAAGGATGATGAAAACCGAAGCGATAATGATTCAAGGGGCCACAAGCGACGAAGAGACCACGATTCGTCCCGCAGGGGCAGGAAGCGGCACAGATCGTCACGGCATGCCGGAGATGGGTCACGCTCACAAGAACACCCCTCGGCCTATCTGTCGCCAGACCAAGCATTCCGAGAGTCGCTCTTCGACGCACTTGGAGACGACGAAGGTGCGGCTTTCTGGGAAAGTGTTTATGGACAGCCTATACACAACTATCCCAATACCTATCAAGATGAAGAGACTGGGGAATTGGAACGCATGACTGACGAGGAATATGCGCAATTCGTCCGCCGGAAAATGTGGGAAAAGAGTTGGGAAGGAATAGAGGCCGCAAGAGAGGAGAAGAGGCGAGAAAAACAACGAGAGGAACAAAGAATACGCGACGAAGAGAATAGAACAGAGAGCGAGAGGCAGGCCCGGCACGATGATCACATCTTCAACACTCAGATCGAAGCCAGCCTTCGACGAGGTGAGAAGCGCAAAGAGCGCAAGCGGTGGCAAAAATTGTGGGAGGACTATCTGCGCCGCTGGGCAGAGCTCCAAAATGTTGCTCGAGATCGGCAAAAGTCTGAGGGGGACGGGGAACAGCTCTTTCTACGCAACAAAATCGCGTGGCCAGTCGAGTCAGGAAAACACAGAGACGTCAACAGGGAAGAAATTGAACGGTTCATCAGGAAAGGCACAGAGAGCGATGAGGCGGTAGAGGGAGCGGATCCATTCTCAAGCGCTATCAAGGCCGAGCGTGTCCGATGGCATCCCGACAAAATCCAGCAGAGGTATGGATTTATGGAAATCGACGACGATACGCTCAAGGGGGTCACAGCAGTCTTCCAGGTGCTCGATACGATATGGAACGACATTCGAGACAAGGATTCATGAGAAGAAATACATGCGCCGTTCTGACGCAACAGCCGCTTCTAGCCTCTATGCTTCTATCATACCGGACTTGGGCCTCCTTTTGTGCTCTACAGTCTAATTGTTTAAAGGTCGGTCTCCACCTGTCCACTCTGCGATGAGACCGTCGGGGACGTCTCTGACCAAAACATGGACATGTTCCATCCCCGGCACGGATTGCAACGCCGTCCAGTTCTTGAACCAGATGACCTTTTCGTACTCGCCGGGCAATTCCCTGACTCGGTCCACAAATGTAGACTGAATGAAATCCTCGACTTGCTGTCTCGATTTTGGCGTCATGTCGCCTCTGGTAGGTTCTGATTCCAATCTGCTCTTGAGCCAGACGATAAGGTGCCTAATGCCGGGCGCCAATCCATACGGCCAGTCATTGACCAGAATCTTGTAGTCGGCTTTGTCGGCGAAAGGGTCAGGATTCTTCACGGCAAATCTTGGTCCCGTTTCCGGGGTCGACGACTGTAAAGGTGCCCATTTCAGCCGTTCTCTCATGACAAAATTGGGGACGCTGCCATAGGCGGCTTTCATTTCGCTTGACCATTTGATGTAGCGTCTCAGGTCGGAAGGCCACCTTTTGAGGACACTGAGGTTGTGCTCAGCTGTGGGAAAGCGGTTAGAAAAATACTAGAGCATTGACCGAAAGCGCCCCCAAAAAGGCACCATGTGCGAAGAATGGGCCCAGAAGCACCCACCAATGATCTGTTTGAGGTCTTCCCATGTATGTGGATGGAATTGGTCATCGGTCATGGCCAGGACACACTGGTCCACGGTCGTGAGCGGGAACGGGGACGGGGTATTGTCGGGGGGCTCTGAAGCCATGGCTTGTTTGCTCGAATGTCGTCTGCAAAGGGGAAAGGTCTTGCTCGGCGGGCAAGTGGTTCCATAGAGGGTAGAGTTTCGCCGGATCAGTTGACCTAAGATGGAGTGCCGGTAATATTGAGGTGCAGATGAAGCTACGAACAGACCCGAAGACGTCCCCCCTTCCCTCGGCGAGGGTTGCTGGGAGTTTGAGGAGAAAATGAGACGGTCTGACAAAACAGTTTCCCTCAGCGCCACGAACTCCAGAGCAGAAATTAGGTGGGAAGGAGTGGTACCACTGGCGTTATGGTTCTGTCAGACTTGCTTGGTTATTGCCCTTGGGCAGCGGAGGGCTTGTTCATCGGAACCGCCCCGCACTTTGTCACCATATGCAGGCAATGGCACCGCCCCTAATAGCGAGCTGGGTCCTAAGAAACATCCCCGGGACTCTCGCTGAACTGGGCCACTGCCTCCCGCGAACGAGCCCCACGTCCATCACTGCTCACCGCAGTGCCTGCCGAAACAATCCCAGGCCCAGACCTTCCCCAATTCCAATATATTTTTGACCCCGACCACAAAACAATTCTTTTCCCACGGCTCGCATACCCTCTTTGGTCGTCTTTGCTGCTTGAGGTGGATTCCGCTGTTTGAAGGAGCCCGGCAAGAAACAGCACTGTCTCATCTCTTCGAGCCATGGGGTAGGTACCGTTGGGACCCTCCTCAAACTGTTTCCTCAACGTGTTTCCTCAACGCTCACCTCATCTCCCAGAAACGCAGTCTTTTCGCAGGCCAACATCAATGGCGTGTATATCCCCTCGGTGCTGCTGATCGTCGGAGTCGCCATCATCAAGAGGGAATATGTCCCTTATGCGGTCGCTCTCGCTGCCATTGTGGGAGGCTACAAGATCTTCACTGGCCTGACTCGTAAGTGGTGTGAGGGTTTAAAGCCGGACAAGATCCTGACTGACCCTTCTCAATTGCAGCATCGTCAAGGAAAATCCTGAAGCCCGACGTCTTCCAGGAATTCCCCCTGACGAAAATCACCAAAACCTCCCACAATGTCGCCATCTACCGATTTGATCTTCCCCGACCCACCGACATTCTCGGTCTCCCCATCGGCCAGCACATGTCGTTGGCAGCAACCCCCAAAGGCGCTGATAAAGAGGTGGTCCGGTCATATACCCCTATATCTTCCGATGAGGACAAAGGCTTCTTTGAACTCATGATCAAGGCATACCCTCAGGGCAACATCAGTGCTCATATGACCACCTTGAAAGTTGGGGACATCATGAAGGTCCGCGGCCCCAAGGGAGCCATGGTGTACACTCCGAACATGTGCAAGCGCATTGGCATGATTGCGGGCGGAACAGGCATCACACCCATGCTGCAGATCATCCGCGCCATCAATCGCGGTCGGCCCCGAAATGGAGGCAATGACACCACCAAGGTGGATCTAATTTTTGCCAACGTCAACCCCGATGATATTCTGCTGAAAGAGCAGCTTGACGAGCTGGACAAGGCAGACCCTGACTTCAACATCTACTATGTCCTGAACAACCCGCCTGAGAAATGGGAGGGCGGAGTCGGCTTTGTGACTGCGGATATGATCAAGGCCAAACTCCCGCCTCCGTCATCCGATATGAAAATCCTGATCTGCGGGCCTCCACCTATGGTCAGTGCATTGAAGAAAGCCACAGAAAGTCTCGGGTACCAAAAGGCTAGACCGGTCAGTAAACTGGAAGACCAGGTGTTTTGCTTCTAGAGAAGATCAGCGTGGGTGTGGTTTGTGGCCCTTTATAGATCGATCTGTCAGGGAACGAGAAAAGACGGCAAGGCCATGGGTCTTTGCATTTCGGAGTTCGTCTGCCAACAAAACAAGGAGGCATGGGTCGAGGCTATGTGTTGAGTTGTCAAGGATGGGCGGGCGTGTGAGCTTGTCAATAGATGGCCATCTCTTCGAGGGGAAAAGCGCTCCAAGAGCATCGGCACCAACGACAATATAAAGGATTGTGGCTTTGTGGCTGTGCAGATCGCCGTTGTGTTCATATGCTGCATGCTGTCCATTGGTGCCATCTTATCGGTCCACCACGTCAATCTTGTATATCCCCATTTTCCCCCAGCCAAGTTTCAAGGAACTTTGTCTTCTTGCCCGCATGCGGCTCTGATGATCGCTTTGCCTGCGCGAGCTCAAGACTCGACGGAGAGGCTCCCAAGTCCCCCAAAGGGGACAGCCACGTAACGACAGAGGTGGCGCAAGCTCTGGGCGGCCGACGCTCAGTCCAATCATGCTAGCAGCTCGCCCCGTGTGTTGATAAGTGCCGTCGCTGCATGAATCAAGCCCGGTTTCGATCGATGCTACAGGCCGACGGTTGTTGGAAGGATGCACATCTTACTAACTGACCAGGCAACTGGTATATTATTTCCCAGTCTTTACGTCCGCGTTCTCCTGCCTGTTGTTGCCCTACATACTCCGACTTCATGGGATTGACAGCGAGTTTTTTTCTGCCACCCCCCCCCCCCCCCCCCCCCCGGGCCCTTTGCCTCCTCTGCTACCAAGATAAGACGATAGAGAGTGGTATACGGTTCCATACCCACACCACCGAGATAGTCGCTACATAACATCTTTATACGAAACCTTTATTCGTATTGTCGTTGAAAAACAAAATCTCGGCGCAGGACGAAGCAGTCTAGGATGAAATCCGGGTTATAGATGGTTGTACGCCAAAGGACAGCAGTCAGTCAGTCCCCTTTTCCGTCTCAGCCTCGTCCGCGGAAAGAGAGCAGACGTGCCGACTCACGACCTTCGGAGTACACATTATTCCTGTACAGCATGAAACACCATTCGCAGATAATAGCAACAACAATATCGGCCCTCCTCGTCGAGCTCTCTCACGCGGCATCAGCAGCAACGAACTCGACATTCCCCAAACGCGGCCTCTGCTACATCTCGACCGACCACTCACAATCGGACTCGCGCATCTTCACCACGCCCAACTCGCCGTTGACGTGGTACTACAACTACAGTCCGTGGCCGGGGCCCGCGGGCGCGCTGGTGCAATGGAGCGGGGAGTTCGTGCCCATGGTGCACTCGGCCAGCGACGCCGCGGCGTCGGTCGAGACCATCAAAGCCGTCCTGAACGGCAGCGCGGGGATTCCCATTGCGAGGGGCAATTCCGGGGGGAACAGAATCGAGCGCGTCCTCGCCTTCAACGAGCCGGACGGCGACACCTCGTCCGGCGGGACCGACTCGTCGCCCGAGCACGCCGCGCAGGTCTACATTGACAGCATCCTGCCGCTGCGCGACCCGCCGTACAACCTGCAAGTCTCCCTGCCCGCGACGACCGGCTCGCCCCGCGGCCTGGACTGGCTGCGCTCGTTCAACGCGTCGTGCTTCAAGCTGCGGCCGCAGGGGGGCTGCCCGTCCGACTTCGTCGCCGCGCACTGGTACGGCGACCTTGCGGGGCTGGCCTCGTGGCTGGGCACGCTTCACGCCTTGCACCCGGCGAAACCGATCTGGGTGACCGAGTTCGCGATCCCCTCGGCGCCCGCCGACCAGACAATGTCCTTCCTGAACGAATCCCTCGCCTACCTGGACGGGCTGGGCTCGGTGGCGCGGTACGCATGGTTCGGGGCGTTTCGGAGCGATGACGCCAACGAGTGGACTGGCGACGCCGTCAGTCTGTTCGACCGACACGGCAGATTGACCGAGCTGGGCGCCGAGTATTTGGGCGGCGCGAGGGATGGGTTCAGCGAGGGCGAGAGCGCCAGGAGTAATAGTGGCCCCGGTGGGCTTTCAGCTCCTAACAGTATGTCGTGGAACGCGCGCCCGGTGCTAAGCGCTTCGCTCGCCGCAACCATCAGCTGGCTGTGGCTGCAGTAATGAAAAATAGAGGTGGAGAGGAAATGGAAATCCAGTCCGATGTAGAATCTAAATCTGCCTCCTCCTCCTCCCTTCATTCCAATTAAATCGATCCCGGGGGGG